>NW_005354065.1:128599-136517 GCF_000412655.1 Myotis brandtii | reverse complement strand
TTGTTCATATCTTTTAATTTTGACCCTAGACATCCTACCTAGATAATTTCATCACCTCCATGGCTCCAACTACTACCTTGCTCTGATGACATAAATTTAAATACTAATCCCTATTTCTTTTTCAACTCCAAACTCATCTTTCCAACTAGTCACTAACCTGCCAATCTGGACAGCCTATAAACACCCCAAACTTAACGTGTTTGAAATCTAATGCATCCTTTTCCCCTAAATGTCACCCTTTTATTTTCCTTAAAACACAAATGCACACACTGCCATGCTTCGGTAGCTTCCTACATTCTATTCTCCAGCTTGGAATCATTTTCTGTATTGAACTACTAAGAAAAGTTCATCTGTAAACAATTAACACCCTTGCTACCGCCTCTGTGATAGACAAGGAAGCAACGAGATGTCCTGAAAAAACAGGACCAATTTTGAATCCTGGATCTAGCGTTTATTATGTAGTCAATAACCTTGACCCCACTGAGCTTACCTTTCCTCAGCTGTACCCACCTCTGAGGGTCATAGCTTGACTGAGATGATCGTCATGAAAATCCTAGTGCAGGAAACGGCACCTGGGAGGTGAATGAGTGTCATCTTCCCCTCCCTCCCATCGCTGGGCCACCAGGACATGTGCACCTGTTGACTGCAGCCCTGGTTACATGGTGATCTCATTCTAATTCTCCAGAAGCTGAGCTCTCCAACGGAAAGCCTAGAACCCAGCACCACCAGTGGGCACTCAGCACATATTTCTTGAATTTCGGTAAGACCAGAGATAGCTCAGCACCCAATTCTGGGACTCAATATACTGAGCTGGTGTCACTGGGGAAATGATGGTATTGTTAAGAAAAATAGAGAAATTGAGAAGGAAGTCCTGTGGGCAATCATGTGGAGAATTCAGCATGGTGCACACTCACTTTTAAAGCTCAGAAGGAAGACACCCAGCAGCAGGCTGTGTCTGGGGAAGCCCACAGTTAAGTAACAGAGGGAAGGAACACGTGACAGCAGCCAAGGAAAGGGCAGGGGACAGCAGGACAACACAGTGACAGAGAAATAAAAAAAGGAAGGAATTTCAGGAAGAAAGCAGAGGGCCCATCACGCTGAATACAAAAGAGAGGTTCCTAGAATTAGGACAAAAACAAAACAAAAAAACAGGCTTTGTGGTTTTGGTGAAACAGGAGAAAAATAATAGTTTCAACAGAAGATGAAGACAAAACAGATAGCAAGGGGTTAAGAAGTGGGCGGTGAAGCCTGAGGGGAAATCTCCAAGGTAACTAAATCTCATCTCACATCCCTGTTTATAAATGCGCAGAATTTGCCATCCCTGAAGTCTGACACTGGCAGCAGCAGAGCCCTAGCCAGAACCCAGTTTCCTGCCTCCCAGTGGTCGGGTCCCCCACACCACACAGGCACACCCTCTACCCCATCGCAGCAGCAGGACACATATCAGACGTGGGCCAGCCGTCACAGTCAACTATAAAGGCTGAGAATCTGATTGATTCCTGCCTCGCTTCGTTGACAATTTCATCACTCAGGAGGCTCCGGGAGCAACCAGAGGAGGAGCTTTTCCTCAATTAATTTTAATCAACAGTCAGCCTTGAATGATGGAGTGGATGTGATAGGAACTTTGGGGGTAAAGTGATGAAATTGTCTTGTAACAGTCAAGGAAGAGAAGGCTGGTCGAAGTCAGACAGGACTCATGGGATTTCGGAGAGTGGATTTTACGTTTGACCCCTCACCCCTCCCTCCCTGGGGCACGGAGCTCCTAAATGGCAAACACAGGGCCCTGAAGCCAGTGCTGACTGCTTGGTTTTAGTATCATCATTACTGCTTGGACTAACTCATGCACATTAAAGTTGAGAATGACAGAAAACAAGAAGAGAACTTAGAGAAATGGGTCAGGAGGTCAAGTTCATTCAGGAGGCTATCAGGATGAATTAAAACTAATAAGATTAATTTTAATTGAAAAATATGAAGTTCTTCCCTAGGTTTAAAAGAAAAACACAGAAGAAATATAGGTTGGGAATAGGATAAAGATATTAAATAAATGTATGGTTTAAAAATGTAGGAAAAAAATGTTCAGACCATTAATGATAACCACTTACAAAACTGGAAATGTAAGTCATAGATTGCAAAGAGGAGAAAAAAGAACGGGAAGTTTAAAAAATCCAGCAGAAAACAGAAAAGGAGGAAAAAAATAAAAGTACAAAATAGAAGATATAAATGAGTCCAATTACATCAGTTTTTCAACAAATATAAATAAATAAGCTCAGCTGTTAAAAACTCATAGTATCAAATAGATTTTTTAAAAAACCCAGTTATACATAATAGAAAACCCTAAAAAAATAATATCAGAAATTTGAAAATAACATAAAGGCAAAAGAAATTCAGGAAAAATCTTGGCAGAAAATGTCTTCTACAATAATGATTGCAAGGCAAAATGGACTTTATGGTAAAAAAAAAATATGAATAAATAGGGCCACTAAATACTAATTAAGAGGACAACCCCAGGAACCAATAACAATCATTAGATTGCAGGCAGAGTTGTAGGATGGAAGAGCTCAACTTAATAGTAGTTTATTTAAAAGGATGGGTTTTAATTTCGAAAGTTTACTAATGACCATGGGGTTAAAACAGGTGCCTCCAACAGTCATTGCAGTTGTGGCTAACAGTGACAGGTGCAGAAGAGCTCAGGTGAAGGGCACTTTCTCTCTCTGTCAAAACTCACCCGGAGGGGAGTGCGCAGGTCTGGGTATGTCATCTTGAAACAGACACTGTCAAACTGGGGAACTTCCAGCCGAAACTGACCAGGATGAAAACAGCATAAAAAGATATCACCTAAGTAACAGCTGAAGGACAGGAGATATCATTTAAGAAACGGGAAGAGTTTAGAGGAGAATGTCAGCCAAACTGGGAACTGTAACAAATGGTGGGCCCATGACGGAATAGAGCAAATCTCGTTACAGACTGCACTCCAATCAGCCTTAACTATGCTATCCTACACTGCCTCGCTATGAAATACCAGAAAATAAAAGGAATATTTTTCATGGTGTCAGAGTGAAAAGGTCTTCCCTAATTATAACATGATCATGTCCATAAATATAAAAAGGACTAATTTTAACAAGATAAATTTTTGAAATTCTGCATAAAGATACAATAAACCAAGATTTTTTAAAAAAAAGATACAACAAAAAACAGAGTAAAGCATACACTGCTAGTGAAGGTGCAGAGAAATTGGATTACTCATCCGTGATTGGGGAGAATGTAAAATGGTACAGACACTTTGGAAAACATTTTGGCAATTTTTTATAAAACTAAATATTCATTAGCCTATGACACAGAAATCACACTCTTGGGCATTTATCCCAGAAAAATGAACACAATGTTCACACAAAACCTGTATGTGGATGTTTATACCAGCTTTATTCTTAACAGCCAAACTTTGGAAACAACCCAGGTGTCCTTCAATGGTGCATTTTTAAGCAAACTGTGCTGCCTGCAGACCATAGTCCACGACTCAGCAATAAAAAGAAACAAACTATTGATAACACACAACAACTTGGAATTTCCAGCGAATCATGTGGAATGCAAAAAGGAGTCCCAGAAGGTTATTTAATGTATGATTCCATTAATATAACACTTTTGAAATGACAGTATTTATTAAATGGAGAATAAATTCATGATTGCCAGGGGCTGGTGGGAGGAAGGGCAGCATAGAAGGGAGGTAGATGTGGTTATAAAAGGGCCACATGAGGGGATCTTGTGGTAGTGGGACTATTCCGCCTCTTTACTTTGGTAGTGGATACATGAACCTACAATTGTGATAAGATTGTATAAAACTACCAAAAAGACAGAGAATAACAGGTTTGAGCCAGGATGGGGAAAGACTGGAACCCTCAAACACTGCTGGTAGAAATTAAAATGGTACTGCTCTTTGGAAAACAGTTTGGAAGTTCTTGGAAATATTAAAAATAAAGTTACTATATGGCTCAGCAATTGTACTCATAGGCATAGTATATCTAAGAGAAATGGAAACATGTCCACAAAAAACTTGCTCATCAATGTTCATAGCAGCATCAATCATAATCATCCAAAAGTGGAAACATGCTATCATCTGATGAATGGATAAGATAATGTGGTATATCTATACAATGGAATATTATTCTGCAATAAAAACAAATGAAGTACTGATACATGCTACAACACAAATGAATCCTGAAAATGTTATTAATACTAAGTGAAAAAAGTCACAAAAGACTACATACCGTATGTTTCAATTTCTAGGAAATGTCCAGAATGGGAAAATCTATAGATAAAGTAAATTAGTGGTTACCTAGAGATGGAAGGAGGGATTAGGAGTGATTACTAATGAGTATAGAGTCTCTTGGAGGTTGATGAAAACATTCAGTAGTGAAAGTTGCACAGCTCTGTGAATATACTAAAACTACTAAATTGTATATTCTAAACATTAATAAATTGTATAGAACCAAATACACCACACCCACAGATTAGTACATGTATAACTGGGGAACTTTTAATAGCATAGGTGGATTGTATCAATGCCAATACTTTAATTGTGATAATACACTACCATCTTGCAAAACGTTGCCATTGGAGAAAACAGTAAAATTTATACAAAATTTCTTTGTATTATTTTTTAAAACTGTGTCTACAGAAGCTGCTGCAAAACTTCACATTCATCTACACACACTCACTCACCAGCCCTGGAGGAGCAACACTACCTTCTGCTTTTCTCCGTTTTCCAATCATGTGTGAGCCGTCTCGATGATCTAAGTTAGAACCCAGCTGGCACAGGATTCTGGGACACATTGTCCTATCCTTCAGCCCCTCTGATACAGGGAGAGCATAAAAGATAGTATGGATGAAGGCCAAAATATATAAATAAATTATATTTATATATATTGATACATGTAGACACATATGAATATAAATGTGAATTATAATATATATATATATATACACACACACACACACATACACACACACTAAATTTGTGGCACAATGTTTAAATGAAATCTGTTTGAAGTTACATATATAGTGCCTTAGCCTGTGTTCCCCCCAAGTAACATCTACAACAACATCTGTGACATGTGGGTGGTTTTCAGGAATAGGATCTCAGGAAGCAAAAATGCAGGAGTAGGAAGATCGAGCAGAGGACAAGGGAAAGAGAATATCAAGATGAAACATTGTTTTGGTCACTACAAGAGGAAACTGATTGCTCCATCTCTATCTGAGAAGCCCAAGGAACAAAGGGCATGTCGATTTGGTCAAAAGTTTGAGCTGCACATGGTGAGCGGTTCTCTCAGACATGTCACACACTCACACCACTGTGTCAGAGAAGGAAGAGCACATGGCGTGTGCCCGAGGTGAGGCACTATTGGGTTACACAGTGGTTAAAGCCGATAGCCATGGCTGGTGTCGATGAGGAGGCTAGAAGTGGTGCACAAGAGGTATCTGTAAGTATAGGATGCTCCTAGCGATAGGAAGCGCATGTATTGGACTGAAAAACGTCTGGAAGGAAATTTAGTAACATGCCAGTAGTGTTTCTCTCTGGGTTATATAATTATAGATAATGTTTGGTTTCCTTTTTTATAGTTCTTGTACATTCAAGTTTTCTACAGTTTCTATAATCATAAAATGCAATAAAAGTATTTTTAAGGAGCTGAGCTGTATGGTTTGAGGATTAATGTTTATACAAAGACCAGATGACCCAGACATAGGACTTTTCTCCTTGATGGAAAGCTGGACCCTTTGACCTCTCAGATCACAGGCTAGGACTCTCAATTCGACTGCAATGCCTAGGAAAAAAACAGGTACAAAGTAAGCACTCAACACAACACACATTTGCCAAAAGAAGGTATGTAGCAGCACAGGAAGAATTAGAAACTTCTGCTACCAGGAGCTCACAATCTCTCAGGGAACATAAAAAGAAGAAATTTTTTAAAAAATTTTATTGTTGAAAGTATTACCTATGTCCCTCTTTTCCCCCCATTGACCTCTTCTAGCCCACCTCCATTCCCGCCCCCCAACCCAGGCCTTCACCACCCTATTGTCTGTGTCCATGGGTTATGCATATATGCATACAAGTTCTTTGGTTGATCTCTTCCCACCCACCACCCTCCCCTGTGATCTCTCTGAGATTCCACAGTCTGTTCCATGCTTCTATGTTTCTGGATGTATTTTGTTCATCAATTTATTTTGTTCATTAGATTAGACATATGAATGAGATCAAGTGATACTTGTCTTTCTCTGACTGGCTTATTTTGCTTAGCATAATACTCTCCAGATCCCTCCATGCTGTCTCAAAGGGTAAGAGATCCTTCAAAAAGCAGCAATTTTAAAAGATAGAGTTACCATATGACCCAGCAATTCCACTCCTAGTTATATACTCAAAAGAAATGAAAACATATATCCACACAAAAACTGGTATACCAGTGTTCACAGCAGCACCATTCAATGACCTAAAGGTAAAAACAACCCAATGTCTATCAATAGGCAAATGAATAAACAAAATGTGGTGTATCTATATAACCCAATATTTTCAGCAATAATAGTGAAATACTGATACGTGCTACATGGAGGAACCTTGAAAACGTTATGATAAGTGAAATAACTAGATACAAAAGGCCACATATTGTATTGCTTTTATTTGAAATATCCAGAATCAACAAACCCATAGAGAAAAACAAGTATTTAGTAGTTGCCAAGAACTGGGGAAAGAGAGGAATGGAGAGTGATTACATAATGGGTATGAGGGGATTTGGGAGTGTAATGAAAATGCTCTGGAATTAGAGAGTGGTGATGGTTGCACAAAATTGTGAATATACTAAAAATCACAAATCATCCACTTTAAAGGCAACCTACTAAATGGGAGAAGATATTTGTCAATGATACATCTGATAAAGGGTTAATATAAAAAATATATAAAGAACTCATAAAACTCAATACCAAAAAAGTCAAACAATCTGATTTAAAAAATGGGCAGAAGACTTGAATAGACATTTCTTCCAACAGGACATACAGATGGCCAATAGACACATGAAAAGATGCTCAATATCACTAACTCAGGGAAATGCAAATTAAAACCACAATGATATATGACTTCACCTGTCAGAATGACTATTATCAAAAGATAACCAAGAATAAGTATTGGTGAGAAAGTGAAGAAAAAGTACCCCTAGTGCACTGTTGGTAGGATTATAAATTGTTGCAACCACTATGGAAAACAGTATGGAGATTCCTCAAAAAATTAAAACTAAAACTACCATATGATTCAACAACCCCACTCCCAATAGTTACCAAAAGAAATCTAAAACACTAATTCAAAAGGATATATGCACCACTATGTTTGTTGCAGCATTATTTACAATAGCCAAGATATGGAAGCAACCTAGGTTCCCATCAATAGAACTATGGATGAAGAGGATGTGGTACATATGTACTATGGATATGACTCAGCCATAAAAAAAGGATGAAATCCTGCCATGTGTGACAACATGGATGAACCCAGAGAATATTAGGCTAAGTGAAATAAGTCAGACAAAGACAAATACCATATGGTTTCACTCATATGCATAATCTAAAAATCAAAATAAACAAAACAAAACAGAAACAAACTCATAAGTACAGAGAAAAAACTGATGGTTGCCAGATGGGAAGGGAGTGGGGAGATGGACAAAAAAAGTGAAAGGGATTAAGAAGTACAAGTTACCAGTTACAAAAACAGTCAAAGAAATGTAAAGTACAGCATAGGAAATATAATCAATAACACTGTAATAACTACATAATGGTGTCAGATGAGTACTAGACTTATTGCAGTAATCACTTTATCCTATCTAATAATAGAGAAACATGGTAATTAGCCTTACCTCCGCTACCCTTCCCATTGGCTAATCAGGGC
>NW_005354065.1:90428-127446 GCF_000412655.1 Myotis brandtii | reverse complement strand
GGCCCTGCTCTGAGCCCGACCAGGGGCTGCACCTAGGGATTGGGCCTGCCCTCTGCCACCTGGGAGCAGGCCTAAGCCAGCAGGTCATTATCTCCCGAGGGGTCCCAGACTGCGAGAGGGCACAGGCCGGGCTGAGGGACCCCCCTCCCCACCCCCGAGTGCACAAATTTTTGTGCACCGGGCCTCTAGTAAGTTATATAAATGTCTAATCACTATGTTGAATACCTGACACTAATATAATATTGTATGTCAACTATAGTTAAAAATTAAACTTTTTAGGAAGTCCTTAAAAAGGAAGATTTTGTTATGTGAATTTTATTTCAATTCAAAAGGATAGTAAACAGCCCTTGGTTACAATAATGTGTGGTATATAATGGTATTACAGTCTGGGGTCATTAGGGACAGCTGCATGGAGGTGAGAGTCTGGGTCTTCACAGAAGCAGGAGAACAGACATCCCAAAGAAGCTGGGTAAATAATGTGGAATTGAATTCAACTATAAAATAGTCCAGGAGGAAGAGTCAGCAAGGGAATGAAGAGAGCAAGATGTAGGACGAGTCCTATGGATGATGAGGCGACATCTCAGGGTATGGGAGATTGTAACAGTGTGGGAGTGGGAGCAGATAAGGCACAAGAAAAGAAAATATTTGACATTCATATAAACATTTTACTCTGAAAAATCCTGCCCAGATAATGCTTTGTCCAATTTCTGTTGTTGTTCTTTCTAATTGTAGAAATACTATAAAAGAAGACACTCTGGTGTCGTGGTTTAAAGATTCTGTGCCAGTTAGAGGTCATGCTGTGGGACCCCATGATTTTAGTGGCTTCCAACAGCAATTTCTAAAGGCTGAAAAGTTCTCACTAATTCTGCATGCCCTCATGGATGGGCTGTGCCAGGCTCCATGTCATCTTTACTCTGGACCCCTGGCTAACTGAACTGCTTCTCCCTGAAACTGTCACCAGGGCAGAGAACAATCTCCGAAAGGGCATCTCTGCCGCTCTCCTCCCATGGGTCACAGTTAGTCACGTGGCCTTGCCCAAGGTCAATAGGGTGGGATGGGCCATCAAATATGGGTGACCAGAAAAACACTCTACCAACAGTTCCAACCCTGACCTGCCATACAATAGCTTTTGGCTAAGTTGTTCATATTCTCTGAGCTTCAGAGTCTTCATTTATTAAATGAGGATAATTAGGTCTACACCATGGAATTATTATGAGAATTAAATGAGATCATGTAAGTACAATGCTTGGTACAATGCGTGAAGCGTAGTAATTGCTCACTAAAAGGAACTTTTTGTTTTGTTTTGTTTTATTGCTTAAAGTATTACAAAGGGTATTACATATGTGTCCTTTTTTTCCCCGCCCTTGACAATCCCCTGGCCTCCCCTACCCCCCAGTGTTTTATGTCCATTGGTTATGCTTATATGCATGCATACAAGTCCTTCGGTTGATCTCTTACTCCCCTCCCTTCTGCCCCCCAACCCTCTCTGGCCTTCCCACTGCAGTTTGACAATCAGTTTGAGGCAGCTCTGCCTCTGTATCTATTATTGTTCAAAAGTTTGTAATGGTCTTTATTATCCATGAATGAGTGAGATCATGTGGTATTTTTCCTTCATTGACTGGCTTATTTCACTTAGCATAATGCTCTCCAGCTCCATCCATGCCGTTGCAAATTGTAAGAGTTCCTTCTTTTTTACAGCAGCATAGTATTCCATCGTGTAGATGTACCACAGTTTTCTAATCCATTCATCTACTGATGGGCACTTAGGCTGTTTCCAGATCTTAGCTATGGTGAATTGTGCTGCTATGAACATATGGGTGCATATATCCTTTCTGATTGGTGTTTCTGGTTTCTTGGGATATATTCCTAGAAGTGGGATCACAGGGTCAAATGGGAGTTCCATTTCCAGTTTTTTGAGGAAACTCCATACTGTCTTCCATAGTGGCTGCACCAGTCTGCATTCCCACCAGCAGTGCACAAGTGTTCCTTTTTCTCCACATCCTCTCCAGCACTTGTCGTTTGTTGATTTGTTGATGATAGCCATTCTGACAGGTGTGAGATGGTACCTCATTGTTGTTTTGATTTGCATCTCTCGGATGATTAGCGACTTTGAGCATGTTTTCATATGTCTCTTGGCTTTCTGAATGTCCTCTTTTGAAAGGTGTCTATTTAGGTCCTTTGCCCATTTTTTGATTGGATTGTTTATCTTCTTTTTGTTAAGTTGTATGAGTTCCCTATAAATTTTGGAGATTAGGCCCTTATCAGATATGACGTTGGCAAATATGTTTTCCCACGCAGTGGGTTTTCTTGTTGTTTTGTTGATGGTTTCTTTTGCTGTGCAGAAGCTTTTTATTTTGATGTAGTCCCATTTGTTCATTTTCTCTTTAGTTTCAACTGCCCTAGGAGCTGTATCAGTGAAGAAATTGCTTTGGCATATGTCTGAGATTTTGTTGCCTTTGGATTCTTCTAGAATTTTTATGGTTTCCTGTCGTACATTTAAGTCCTTTATCCATTTTGAGTTTATTCTTGTGTATGGTGTAAGTTGGTGGTCTAGTTTCATTTTCTTGCATATATCTGTCCAATTTTCCCAACACCATTTATTGAAGAGACTATCTTGGCTCCATTGTATGTTCTTGCCTCCTTTGTCAAATATTAATTGAGCATATTGGTTCGGGCTAATTTCTGGACTCTCTATTCTATTCCACTGATCTATATGTCTGTTCTTGTGCCAGTACCAGGCAGTTTTGAGAACAGTGGCTTTGTAATACAGCTTGATATCTGGCATTGAGATCCCACCTACTTTGTTCTTTCTCAGGATCGCTGCAGCTATTCGGGGTCTTTTTTTATTCCAGATGAATTTTTGGAGAGTTCGTTCTAGATCTTTGAAGTAGGCCATTGGTATTTTAATGGGAAGTGCGTTGAATTTATAGATTGCTTTGGGTAGTATGGACATTTTAATGATGTTGATTCTACCAATCCAAGAACATGGTATGTTCTTCCATCTCTTTATGTCTTCCTCTATCTCTTTTTTCAATGTCCTGTAGTTTTCTGAGTAGAGGTCTTTTACCTCTTTAGTTAAGTTTATTCCTAGGTATCTTAATTTTTTTGGTGCGATGGTAAATGGGATTGTTTTTCTAATCTCTCTTTCTGAAAGTTCACTATTGGTGTATAGAAATGCCTCAGATTTCTTGGGGTTAATTTTGTATCCTGCTACATTGCCAAATTCATGTATTAAGTCTAGTAGTTTTTTGATGGAGTCTCTAGGGTTTTGTATGTATAATATCATGTCGTCTGCAAATAAGGACAGTTTTACTTCCTCTTTTCCAATTTGGATGCCTTTTATTTCTTCTTCTTGTCTAATTGCAATGGCTAATACTTCCAGTACTATGTTGAACAGGAGTGGCGAGAGTGGGCATCCCTGTCTTGTTCCGAAAAGGAACTTTTTGCCACCAGATGACAAAAAGCTTTGTGAGGGCAGGGCTTCCTTTTACCAACTGTGTATCCCAAATCTAGCACATGCTTGGCATGCTGTCAGTACTTCAATAGCTGCTTGGTAAAGGAATGAATGAATGGGAAAATGAATCTATTCTCACTAAGGAACATTTAGACAGCACAGAAAAGTATTGAGGAGAAAATAAAATCAATGTACTCTTTTCAATCTATGGCCAATGCACAGGGAATGCACTGATGAGCAAGTTATGGTCCTTTACAATATACATTCTTTCTTGCCCATGCTCATACCTGATACAGAAACCAAAGCTTAAATGCACATACTCTGCCTGTCTTTTGAGAACTGGATACGATTTCTGAATAACCTTTCTGGCTCAGCAGGGACCTGGCAATAAACGGTTCTTATGGAGCCTCGTGTCCAGACAGGCTGGTGTACTAGACTGTGCTGGGAGCCTCCAGAGGTGAGAACAATGAGAGAAAGGAGTTGGAAATTACTGCCCAACTTGGTCCTTCCTGGGATGAGGTCTTCAAAAAAAATGAAACCCCTCTCTGCCAGGATCCCATGTGTTTGTCATCCACTCAGGATAACAGAGAAGTTCTTTTTGAGATTTTAAAAAAATGTTATTTAAAGGCCCATAATTTAAATGTGTACCAATAGATTTGAGAAGAAGGAAATGCAAATAAAAATCACAATGAAACCCCACCCTGTCTCAATAAAAAATTATATCTACTTTTTCATTCTCTTTATTCAAATAAGTGAATTATATATTAAATTTGCTTTTGTGATATGAACATTTTCATTACTGGTAGACTCTAATGATTAGCATAGCCAGTTATTATAAGGATTTACTCCAGGTAAAATAATGTCCTCAATAAATGCCTAGGCACTCACGCACACAAACGCCCACACTATGTGTATGAGAAGCGAATATAGCTGTCTATTATAAGGGCTCCTCTAAGAAAGAAAAATCCTGCTTCTGTGTGGAGTAATTGATAGAAGCCACAGGGAAATGTTTCCCGGTTTAATGGAAGACTTCTCAAACAGACAGCTTTTAAAGACCCTTAACCCTGAGCTGCAAAGATACGGGTAATAAATAGCCTGATTTAACTTGAAAAGCCCATCAGGCAATAGTTCCATTGTATTTAAGGGTCTTTCTGTTCCCTGAGGGTCTGGCAACAAATGTTTGAGCACCTGTGCTCTGCCTCCCACTCTGCCAGGAGTTATTAGGGACAATAGACTCAGGATCACAATCCTCCCTCGGAGGGGTTTACCCTCTACCTGCCAAACAATAGACACCCCTGGGAAGTTCAGTGGCATAGCCAACAATGACACTACAGCTCACAATGCCACAGGAGGAATGAAGTTAATTGCCAAGTAAGTGCCACAGCCAATCAGTGCAGAGGGGTGGATAAAATGTACCAAAGTTCACAGTGGCAGCTGCCTAATCTACAGATTTAGATCAATTCTGTTCTCAGCAAAACAGATTTTTCAGGTTCCTTTCAGAAAAACCACCATCCAACTCTCAAGTCCCCGACTCCACCTTAACACCAGTACCCCTCCATACACACTCCCAACTCCACAATTCCACCCCACAAGAGGACCTCCTCTTACATACACACACATACACATGCACACACACACACTATCTCTCTCTCTCACACACACACACTTACACATGCACATCCACACTCCCAATACTCTGGAGAAGAAGACTTTTCCATTAAATGGCTCCTGCACTATGAATTGTGCCACTTCTGTATTTCTCTATACTTTATTCCCCTTTGATCTGACCACTTGCTCATTGCTAACAGTCAAAAGCTTCCTTATGGGGCTTTAGAACTTGGTTGGACAATCAAACCACTGCACCTGGTCTCTTACAGGAAACAGGCAAGATTTGAGAGGGACTGAGAGAGATTTGAATATGGAGGATTCTGAGAAGATGGCCACTGTTGTTTAAATATTCAAAAGGAAAAAGGCTTGTCCTGTGTGAGCTCAAACATTAGAAGTTAGGGTATAGCATCTGGCTCAACCTACAGCAGGACTTGGAAAGTGAGACATCTTAGGAAGGGGTGAGCTCCTTGTCACCAGCAGAGCTCAAGCTAAGGAGTGACAAATGCCAGGCCAGGATGATCTAGGAGCCTGGCCTGAAAGGCCTTAAGGCCTCTTTCAATGCAGAGAGTCTCTTTGATTTGATCCCGGGAGTGCCTAGTGTTAGAGTCATAGGATAGTTGAATGAACAAAATTTCTGGGACAGAGTCATGAAGAACCGCAGAAGGGTCACGACCATTGGTGGGAAATGGAAGGATCTGAATAAGAGGTTTCACTCGGGAGATGACAAGAACTTAGTTCAGGTTTCAATTTCAAATGACCTTAAATGCCAAGATTAAAAAATATGAATTTTATCATAAAAGATGTTTGTTACAAACTGGTAGCCAACTGTTGCCTTTTTATTTGAATTGCCCCTGTTTTATGGTATTTGGTCTGAATACAAGCAATTTAGAGCCAGTGCCTGGAACTCAGAAGACTTGACACAATTGTATTACCTGCCATCCACTGTGAGTGCTGCCAGAGATGATGATAAATCACTTAAGATTTTAAAATGGGAAAGTGGAATAACCACAATTGTAGGGGACTCACAATAGCAGGGACATGCAGCTTATATTTGAGGTCAGGCAGTCTAGAACTTTTCCCTGTGATAGACCAGACATGAGAAACCTGGGCCAAACCTGAAGAGTGAAAGTGGGAGAGGAAATGAAAATAGAGATGCAAGATGTGTCAGAAGGAAGAGGTGATGAGAGAGGAAAAGCATCTATAGAGAAAAGGCCTGTATTATGTTCAGTTCCCCATACACCCAAGATAAGCTGTGTAACTTAGGGAATCTAGAGAAAGATGCAAATTGACTATACCTTCACAACGCCCACCAGTCAATCAGGAGTGAGTATGCAAATTAACCCAACAAAGATGACGGGTTAATTTGCATACACAGGCGCTGAGTGGCAGGGCGAAAAAGCAGGCATTTTGCATGGCCCCAGCCGCTCAGGGCCTCTGGGCAGCATGGGAAGGCAGAAAGGCAGCTCCGGCCAGAGGGAAGGCGGTGCCAGCAGCCAGGGGAAGTAAGGCCCATTCTTGTACGAATCTTCGTGCATTGGGCCTCTAGTGTTATATAACAGCTCTGTTACTTTATTTTCCTAAGTTACACAATGGGGATAAAATTGTCTATCTTGCAGTGTTGTTTTAAGAATTTGTAATACATTATATAAACCTACATAAAGTTCCTAGCACAGGCCCTGCCAAACAGTAAAGCATTGTATAAATGATAAAAAATTTTACTGCATAAGATTATTAAAATAAAACTGTGTGACTATGCATATGTGTGTGATGTATTGACAGATTGGAAGTAGAAGTCCAAAACTACTAATTGTAATAAAAATTTGAGATGCAAATTTGAGATAAAGATGACTAGCTAAGTCTTTTTGAATCTGGAAACAAATTGTTCACAGGATACATCCAAGTATAATTTCCTAGCTGAAAACTAACAATAGGCACATGCAGGTGGGAAAAAGTTGGACCAAAGCTTCCGATTAATTGGGGAAGTTTTGGGCAGCATGTAACCAAACACTCAATTAGTTTAAAGGATAAAGAAAACAGATTAGCTCCACAATGGGAAGCCCAGAGGTGGGACAGATTGGGGTTATTTATTCCAAGGGCTCTGCAATGTCCTGAGGGATTCTGGTTCTTTCCATCTGTCTCCTCACAGCCTAAACATGTCGGCATACCTGTAGATACCTGTAGACGTGCTATTCTCATGGCCACAGCCATTTCAGGGTTTACATCAAGACATGACAATGAGGTTACCCTTCCTGAGAGGAAACATTTACTAAATAGCCCCCAAATTGTCTAGAATTTGGGATAAATTCTTCTCCCTAAACCGAACATTGACCAGAAGAATTGGACTCCTCCCTTTGGCTTAGATTAATCCAATTCACCAAAGTCAGGAAGGGGAGGTTGGACACTCACATGAAAAACTAGAATGGCTACAGGGCACTGGTGGCACCATTAGGCATCACTGGCTGAATCTTGGGGTCCAAGGCCTTAGGGCCCTGGCTCTTGCTGAACCCTTTTTACTGTCACATGGCTCCTGCAGAAGACAGCTGCCTTCCGGCTGCTGACCCCTTCCATGTCCTTTCTAGCATCTGGGTTTTTGTGTCCTTCTAGGTGGCAGCTGTACCTCACTTCCTCCAGGCACCCAGACTGAAGTCATAACCATGTTCCTGAAACAGTTCAATGAAGCAAGGCGATGGTGGTGGCTGTTTCTCCCTTCCCAGCACCACCTGCAGCAGCCCCCACTCTGGCAAGGTCTCTGCAAAACCAGGATGGATTGGATCAGTTATACGAACTGCCTGATTCCCTCTCCACCCAATGAGTCACACAACAGGCAGGGAGCTAGAATGGCTGGCTGGTTGGCAGATGGTGGCAAGGGGTGGCTGGCAGATGGTAGAAGGTTGCCCAGTTGCCAAGAGAAACAATAAACACTAGTCCTAGCAGAGCATAAGCCTTTTGTCTTCTTGATCCACATGACAAACTCACTTACAATCAGCATATGATTCCTCTCCTTTCCTGAGGTCCTTGTTTATGACTGACCGGGAGGTGGCATCATAGCCTTGGACAACATAGCTGGCCACCTGCAGGTCTCTGGATGGGGCAAACGGGAGGAACCCAGATGAACTTGGAACCCTCACCTTACTCTCGCTGAACAGGAAACTCATAACAAGCCAATCTGAAATTGGCCGGAAAAGACCATTAACCCACCTCCCTGTGTCTTGCAAGGTCTGAACCTAAGTCATTCCAGAACAACAATATTATCTTATAACATTCATGAAAATAGCACAAACTTCCATGTACTCCCTTGGTAAGAGACACACCACCAGTGTGACAATTTCTTTTAAAAGTTTACCCTGCTGGCTCCGAAGCATTTCATAAGTGGTACCTCAAGAAAATTATTCATCATTTTCCCTAGACTGGGCCCACGTTTTTTAAATTATTGCTTTATAAACAACGTTTCCAGCAATAATTAATTTCCTCTCCCATCTTATATCGCAAAAAGTCATATTTAACCAGGCATGTAATAAAAAAACAGAAGTGGCTACCACACAATTTCTACTAATCATGTTTGGGGGGAGGTGCTTAAATGTTTTAATTTTTACATTAAAATGCTTTTTATTTTAATTGAAGTATAATATGCTATAGAAAAACATCTGTATCAAAAGTGTATTGCTCAGTTAATCTTCACAAAATGAACATACCCACATAACCAGCACCCAGATCCAAAAACAGAACAGCATCAGCACCTTTGGTTCTCACCATCCCCACCTTCCCTCCAGTCCCTCTGCATCACCACCCCTGACTTCTAGCCGCACAGAGTAGTTCCCTGTCTTTGGACTTGATATAAATGGTTCTTACAGTATATATTGTCTCTAGCTACTTTCCATTCACATTAGCTAAGATCCATTCTACACAGTTAATGATCATGCTCAGTGCCTAGTGCATAGTCTATTATAGGAATATACTACAATTTGTTTAACAGCTTTACTATTGATGGGTGTCTGGTTAATTTCCAGGTGTGGGCTATTTCTTATGCAGCACTGCTTTGAAGATTCTGGCACCTGTTTGGAGGGAATTTAAGCATTTCTGTATCTAGTACCCATACCTCATAGTCACTGGGCCCTGGGATATGTGTGTATTCAGCTTTTTTTGGATTCTGCCAAAGCGGATCCACTGGACATTAGAGATTTTTGAAATGTGGAAAATAGTGTATGGACCTCACTACTCCTTTCATGTTCTTAAAGGTCTAAGGACATCAGTTAGGAATTCCAATTAAAAGAAATATATTGTCTTGTTCTGTCCTCAATGAAAAGATAGCACTTACTCCTTATAAAATGTACCTCAATTATTTTGACCTGTGATGAAACAGACTCTCAGCCCTGTTACCTTTGGCTGTAAAACCTCTCCTTACAGGTAATGCCCAGCTGAGGCCTTTGTGCTCAACCTGTGGCCTCTTTGAGTGATGAGGACCCTCAGGCTCAGAGCGTTAGATCAGTGGTTCTCAACCTTGGCTGCACATTAGAATCACCTGGGAGTCTTTTTAAAATCCTGATTTCTGGGCCTCATCCTCCGGAAATTCTGTTTCTTTGTTATGGGGTGGGGCCACAACATTAGTAACAAAGAAACAGAATTTCCGGAGGATGAGGCCCAGAAATCAGGATTTTAAAAAGATTCCCAGGTGATTCTAATGTGCAGCCAAGGTTGAGAACCACTGCGTTAAATGATCACGGTGGGGGCTGAGGGTAGTCTCAAAACCACGTCCTCTCTGACACACAATCTCTCTCTTCAGTGTCAGGTAGAAAGGGAGGCAGAGCAGAGTGAGAAAAGCACACACGTCGGGGTAGAGAGGCTGTGATCTGGACACTGATTTGACAACTCTCTGGGGGGACATGGGACTAACAAGAACAGTGTCTGATTCCCCCCATGAACTTATGATCAGCTTGCATTTCTAAACCCAGCACTTTCTTTCCTGTTGTTGAAAGAGGCTATTAGAATAAAGTCTAAATGCCTGACCTGCCCAATTGGTTTCTCCTGACCTTATCTCCTTCCATTGGGTACTCTTTCTTCCCTCAAACATAGCAAGTGTGTTGTCTTTTCAGAGCCTTTGCACGTGCTGTTCCCTCTGTTCTAGGTGCTCTGTTCCTTTATCTCCACATACTTGCCTCTTATGGTCAGGTCTCAGCTTAAATGTGACCCCCTTGGAGTGCCCTTCACTGGCCAACTCATAAAGCACACCACCACCACCACCTTTCACTATCCCATTAGCCTAGTGCTCTTCACAGCATGTCATTGTGTGACATCACTTATTGTCTTCCACAGCTAGAATGAAGGGCCCGTAAGGGCAGTGACCATGTTTCTTACTCATTGCTATTTCCTCAGCACCTAGAATAATCCCCAGCACATGCTAAGTGCTCAATAAATGTTTGAGAAATGAATGGTTGCAGTCCAAGTGAAGGAGTGTGGTGGCCCAGATTCAGCTAACATTGATTGCCTTGGGGGGTGGGAGGGAGGGATGCCCAGGTACATTCACCATAGTTCCAAACACTTTCTGAGCTCTGGGTATCTCTTATTTCTATAAATCAATGTCGTAAACTTTCTGTTCTGCACAAACTCGCACTAATGCCTTCATTAATGAACTGAATGTCACCAAGTCCTAGAAGACTTTGCCTTGTCAAAATTGAAAACTGTTGGCTGTGGTCAATGCACACCTGGTGCCTGAAGGCTCTGCAAGACTGAAATGCTGTCCCTTGCAGCTTCTCGGGCCCTCACAGCAGAGCGAGACACAATCAATGGCGAAGCAGGGCTGTCCGTGTCACAGGACGCTGCCTCCGCCCAGCGTGGTGAAGGCAAGAGGCAATGGTCGGCTCCCTGCCCCACATGTCCACCCGCAGCAGCTTTCAGTGACTCCCATCACTTTGCAGGGAGAAGAAGGAGCTTTGTTAGAAGTCCTCAGACTTACAAACACTATGTATAGTGGTTTTGCCTTTTTCTGGAAGTGTGAGTTCCATGGGTATCAACTAACTTGCTTTTGCTTTGCTAATGGCAGTGCTGGTCAATACTTGTAGGAGATCCAGACACAATGCAAAATAATGATGCTGAGAAGCTATAACATTCTCCAAACACAACACTTCAATACATAGGTTTCGTCTGACAGAAAAGGAACCACGATGATGTAATCAACTATAATAGGACCAGAGACTTGTAAAGCTGGCCTGGCCCATGCCCTTTGAGCTGACATAAAAATGGGCCTCAAATACCCTCTATTATTCACAGTTTTGATCCTAAAGCTCCTATTCCCATCAATAAACCAGAACCCAAGGACCCCTGATCCCACAGGCTCTGATGGCAGAATCTCTCCCGTCAGAGCACACCTGGCCGCCCCTCTTGAGTAAGTGCACTGCCATAAGCTCGCATGCCTGTGTTATCTCAGGCCCAGGTGAGGGACCCAACAGATCAGGACCCATCCGTGCCCACGCTCCCACTGAACCAGCTGTTCACCACCCTTGGCTAAGAGCGTGATGCGGGTTGCCGCAGCCCTGAGGTCAGGCTCCTAGTGGTGACTCCACGTGCCCTGCTAGGCACCAGAAGCACTGGGTAAGATCTTTGCTCTGTGTCCTTTGGCCAGTGTGGACGCATAGAGACTGCATTCCCTGACTAGCATTCTCACGTGGGTTTCACCTCAAACACTCCCAGTGGGGTGGGAGGTGGGGCTGGCCCAGTGGCTGGAAGCAGCACAGGCATGAAGAGCTGAGGTATGGGGGCTCCTGGAGCCCCTGGGGAAAGCCTCGCCTCTGGCAGAGCCTCAATGTGCTCAGTTGGTCGGAGATCACACAGAAGGAATGGTAAAGCCAAAAAGCAACAATGAGGACACCAGGAAGGAACCCTGGAATTGGCACAGCAATTAGTGTGGTCACACTGGTGAGCCCTTTGGAGTCCCAGCTGCCTCTTACAGTGACAGTGACTGTTTATGGTTCTTTCGCAACCTCTGCTACATAAACCTTTGATTATATCCACTTTCCAGGGTCATGCTCACACTGTTTTTATTGCATAGTGTTCACTCGGTGACCTGAAAGGAATCCAAGTCAGAGACTATAAAACAGATTATATGCATCCCACAGATGAGGAATTTTTAAATCTGAATTGTCTGCCAATATTTTGACATTGAGAAATTGCACATAAAATCCATATTTACAATCTCTTTTGAGAAATTCTAAGATCTGACAAAAGTGAGCTAAGTAGCAGTCTCCTCTTCGGAGAGGCCACAGGCTCTAGGTTCATTGCCATCCACCTGGCATGAGTCCTCATGTAAGCGGCTGGCCCGGCAGGATTTGAGTTTGAGATCCCTGGACTTGGTACTTAGTTCACCCAACAGTGTGTGTTTGTGGAGTGGGATCTGGGGTAGCAGTAATTGTGGAGGTGGCTGAGGTCAGTGCTATTGTCCTTGTCATTGTTGAGGGTTTTTGGTGGAAGGTTCTCTGTGGTACAGAGTCCATTTCAGGGAGACAACATAGACACAGATCTTCGCTGTGGGAACTTTAAACCAACAGAAAGATCAATTCAGGTGGATTCTGTAAGACATTGCAAAACTCAAAGTGACAGTGATTGATGGGAGATAGGAACAGAGACTCCATAAAGACAGCGGGAGATCATAAATGGCGGTTCATTGCTCACTGTCACATAGGGAAGGAGAGCTTTAGTCTACCACCTCAGATCTCAGATAGACAGATAGAGCCAGCCCCCAACCTCAATTTTACTTTTCGAGTCCTGGGCTATCCATAAAGAGGAGAATTTCTGGCTTCAAAGCCTGACCTTATGTCGACTCAGAATGTCCCTAAGAGGGGACAATTTTGAGCACTTAGTATGTGCTGGCATTGAGTGAGGTACTCCTCCTACACCGGTTCATAGGAGAGGCAGATAGTGTAGATGTGAGTAGGCTTGTAGTTGGCTGGTTGGATTCAAGTGCTGGCTCCATGCCTTACAAGCTGTCTGAACTTGGATATCTAAGCTCTTTAACATTTTATTTTCCCCAACTATCAAGAGAGAAATTAATGGTACCTACCATATCATTGTTAGGATTAAATTAAAAGGTTTAGCATAGTAGCCACCTTATAGTAAATACACTACTTGTATTACTACTACTATTTACTACTGAGCCTCCTTTCATTAGGTGATGAAACAAAATCAAAAAGAATAAGCAACTTGCTCCAAATTATCATATAAGGTTACTCTGCCTGAGCCTATCAGTGGTTCTGGCACCTTCTTTCCAGTGATGTCTCAGGGTTGCCTGGACGAATAGTAGAGATCCTACTTTCAAAGTGCAGCACTAAATCATCCTGGTTTCTGGAACTCTTTTTCCTCTAAATCCCATTGTTCTACCCATCAATGAAGCCGTTTTCCATGCACAGGTTAAGCCCAATTCTCCGTGGAAAGACAATGTCATCCATCGCAGGCACAAGCCATGCTTAACAGTGAATGGCAGGGCAGACTCATCAGCAAAGCTGCCTGGATCCCAGCCAGTTCTCCCACATGGAAGGCGAACGCACTGCCACTCAACCCCACTGCCCTGGACGTTCTCCAGGAATGAGTGACAGGTCCCGCCATGTGGGCAGGCAAAGGCGTGGGGGTGGTTAGAGATTGTATGGGAGATGAAAGAAACACATTGGGGATGAGCAAAAGCCAAACAGATGGCAAGGCCCTCACTGCGGGTGGCTAAGGGACCACAGCAGCAAGCTGGCCAAGTGGGCATATGTATGGTTGAAAGAACCAGGAGAGGGACAAAGAAGTGGAGTCCCAGAGGCACCAGCTTAGCAAAGAACAACCACAGCCAGGAAACGAAAGATGTTCATGGACTAGTGAAGAATAAAACCTCAGTGGCATGAGGGCCTTGGGATTGATGGTGAGAGGATATGGGGTAGAAGTGGAATAATCAAGAACACAGAGCAGGCAGCAGTGGAGACCAGCAACTGGAAGCTAAGCTGGCCAGATCTAAAACTCAGAAGCAAGGGACCCCTAACACAGGGATGGTGGGCAAAGTTAGGGTTTCTAAATGGACTAATACTAGGAGGTCTTCTGATGTCTCAACAAGGGTAAGGGACCCATTGCCTTTCTATTGGCATTAGTCACCACCCCACTTCTCAGAGATAGCCATTGTTAATGGACATATGCACACATATACAAATAGACATATGTGTACATATACACACATATATACAGGAGTGGGCAAAAGTGGGTTCACACTTTGAGTACACAAAACACAGAGTTTATTCTTGTATTATTACTTATTAACTATTTTATTACTTATTTTTATTGCAACAGTAAACCTACTTTTGCCTACCCCTGATTTCTCAGGTATTCAAGATGGTATTAGACTGTATGTACGCTGACCAGTATTTTTTCCACCCAACTAGATCAAGGACATCTTTCAATGTCAATGAACTTACTGCTGCATGATAATTTTAGTGGCCTTGTTGTATTCCATCATGTATATTGTGGAAACCTACTAAGGGCATGTATGGCTTTTCATGGTTGGAAACAATACCATAATTATCCTTGGGATTAATTCCTTGATGTAGAATTGGTGAATCAAAGGGCATGAGCATTTTTTAATCTTTTATTACATAAGAAGAAGAAAAAAAGGCGAACCTTAGCCAGGTGGTTCAGTTGGTTGGAGCATTACCCCATATACCAAAAGGCTGCAGTTTCAATCCCTGGTCAGAACACTCATGAGAGGCAGCCAATCAATGTTTCTCTCTCATATCAACATCTCTCTCTCTCTCTCTCTCTCTCTCTCTCTCTCTCCCCTTCTCTCTCTCCCTTCCTCTCTCTAAAATCAATAAACATATCCTCGGGTGAGGATAAAAAAAAAAAAAGGCGAAAGACTGCACTAATTTACCACTCACCAACAGTACAAAAGTGCAGTTTTCTCCACACTCTTTGGAGTATTATTATTATTACTACTAGATATTATTATTTCTTTTCCATTTTGCTAAGTAAAGAATGCCATGTCATTTACTTATTAAAGAAACTGAGCATTTTTACAAGTGCATTCATAATGCCTAAGCACAGGCTTGATCCCCTACAGAAAGATGGCTTTGAAGGGGGTGAGACCAGTGGACCAGCTGCTCAGATCTGGCCTCAGAAGGAGATTCCTTCTTCACACCTGCATGTTCCATCAGGGGTCCGAGGGGCTGCGCCTCAGCTTTGCAGCTGCAAACCTGACTCCTGTTCACTCAAGTGTGTTCTGGCTCTGGAAACACATATTTGCTAAGAGAATCCACAGGAGAATGGTTGCCAAACCAGGATGCTCATTTATCAGCTTACAATAAAGAAACACAATCTTTCCAACAGTGAGCATATCAGGCCCAATAGCTAGGACACTCCCTTCTGGAAAACAGAAGGTTATGTGATGAATAAAAACTTGTTCCCAGAGACAGAGAGGAGCAGCAAGAGGGCATTTCTAGAGACCAGAATAAACCTGCAGCCTGGGTCAGGGTCCCACCCCCGGGGGATTCTCCACTCTTGAGGAGAGGTGTTCTCACCAAGCCCATCCAGAGACCCACTCCCCCACAGGCATGGCCAGGAGAGGGGACTGTGGCCGTGGACGACTAACAACTTCAGAGTCAGTCACCTCCCTCTCTAACTTACATTCATCAGCCACACCTGCCCATGGTCACAAAACCAGTAGCCTTCATTAACTCTCCGTTCGAAGCTTCTGGACCAATCAATCAATTCTCTTTCTCTTTCTCTCTGTTTTCTCATACAATGGTACAAATGTTTCTATTTTGCTGTAGACTTATTTGACTGCATGAATCCATGTTTTGCCTTCCCAGCCTGTACCTGCCTGAGACACCCACTGGCCCTCACATTGAGATGTATGTATCCCAGAGGATTCACCAGGGCTTGACTTACACTTGGAGCCAGAGGGTAAACAGCTTATCTGAGAAAACTCATTTTTTTAAAAAATGTTACATAATTTAAAACATCTCTAAAGTATGGAGAACATACACTATGTAGAAGAAGAAAAAAATGTAGAAGTTCATATCAAATATGATTTTGAAAAAAATGAGACTCAAAAAAGTCCAAGTTGCCCATTGTGTCTGGTTTAAGCTCTAACGAGTCCCCACAGTCCCTGCCCGCTCCCCACCATGGGAGAGCTCTGCATCGAGCTTTTCTGCCTCTTCAGAGCACTTCGGCAGGAAAGCTTAGAGAGCACTAATAACCCATTAGGAAGGTGAAGAACAAAGTCAGATAGAACGGGGTTCAGATGGACCTTGCTTGGAAAACAGCACCCCCTGTACCAGTTGGGTGCCTTCCACTAAGCTATTTAAACCTCTAAGCCTCAGTTTCCTCGTTTGCTGAATGGGACAATAATACAATAATTGACAGACTTTTTTGTTATCAGAAAAATCTATACATTTTGCAAAAAATTATTTTAAAAATTTATCTATAACCAATCTCAGCTTAGCTGTGGGGCTTGCATTTCTGCTGTTAGTAGAAAACTTAATCTTTCAGTATAAACTGGCTTTTTCTAATGCGAGACTTTCTTAGGGACTAAATTTTGACTTAATTTTCAAAGGTTCACCCCTCAAACTTCCCCATCCCTGGGAGGTACAAGGGGTTTCTTCACGGTTCAGGATGGAGCAGCCGAGTCAGCGCCACTACTGGAGCTCACATCTCTTCTGGTGCACGTGCGGGAAGTGTGCGTGCCAGCCAGAGCCACCGCCTGGGCCAGAGGGGAAGGCGGCAGTCGCTGCTCTGTGCTTGGGTTGATCTAACCTTGGTGGTGCCTGCGACTATGCCTTGTTCTGGGGGAAGGGGAAGTGAAGCTCTCTATGGCAGCATCGGCTGTCTCCCAGCCGCCCGGTGTGCAGACCCTCAAAGGGGCAGCTAAGGCTCTCTGTGGCCGCCACCAGGGGAACATGCCCCACTGGGGTGTCCTTCTTGGTGTGTCTGCTGTCACTCAGTCAAGCACCTCCCCGGGCAGCCCACTGGCTCTCCCTCCTGGGCTGATGCTCACACTTTCTCCACTCAAGGAGCTGGGGTGGAGGAGGGGAAGGTAGAGGGTGGGTATCTTTGTGAAGCCTAGTGGACATTCTCTCAAGGGTAGGAACAGTTAGAATTCAGGACCACTCAGCTGTTCATGAAGCAACATCCTGGTTTATCTTCTGCTGCTGTGTTTCCCTGTAATCAACCTCTCACTCGGAGGAACGTGTCCAGGATGTAGGACCTTCGAGGTCGGCTCTGAGCCACAGGCTATTCGTATAGCAGTGGCTCATCTAACAAACTTTGCCATATGTTCCCAGTCCAGGAAGAGTGCAATAGACAACATTAAACAGAAGTCTTGGTGATCAAATATGAAATAGTCTACTGACACAAAAAAAGGCAGATGGAGAACTTATAAACTTGAAACATATACAAATCATGACTTAAAATGACACATCTCTAGGTATCATGAGAATTAAGTGATGTTGAACTCCTAGAGAATATAAGTGATATATAAGTGCTAAACAATTTACATTTGCTGAACCATTTAGGGTACTTACTGAAATACCATGCAATGCTGATATTCTAGATGACTAATCCCCCCAAAAAGCAAATCGCTTTCAAAGTGGCTTGATAAATGACAAGGAAATAGCCGTTTTATGAATCTGATACTGCTGTTTTGTGTGACAATGGAACAAATATTAAAAGAAAAAATCTATCAATATCTCTAAGATAATATTACGGTGTCCGGGTAGTTGTACTGGCTTCTGAAGAAGCCATACCAAAATTGCGGCTCCCCCTAAAGGTACTGGCAGAAATGTGTTGGCTATTTCAGTGAACGTTACATGAACACAGATGCTGGAATATCCTAAATGTTGGGAATAAGGTCACTCACCTCACTTACTATTTCACCTGTGTCCTCTATCTTTTTTAAAATATATTTGTATTGATTTCAGAGAGGAAAGGAGAGGGAGAGAGAGAGAGAGAGAGAGAGAGAGAGAGAGAGAGAGAGAAACATCAATGATGAGAGAAAAGCATTGATTGGTTGCCTACTGCGCACTCCCCACTGGGGATCGAGCTTGCAACCAGCACATGGGTCCTGACCAGGAATCGAACCATGACCTCCCAGTTCATAGGTCATACTCAACCACTGAGCCATGCCAGCTGGGCTGTATCCTCTACCTTGATAGCTAGCACCATTGCTGGAACTCTCCCAGTTCTCTCCCTGACCTCAGCATCCTGTACTCCTTCTTAGTCTTCAAATGTCAAGTCCAATAAGTTACCAAGACCCAGGGTCATGGCTCCACTCCCCATTGGCTGAGAGGTGCTCCTGGGATGATAGCTCCCCTGCACTTCCAGGCTGCTGGGCATTGGAGAAGGCCCTGAGGCTGAGGAGAAGGAGGGCCTCTAAGCATCCTCCAAGCTGCAGCTGAAACCACAGGTAGACCCAGGTATGTGACAAGGGCACCCAAACATCTGCTCCATCAGTTACACTACTCAACGGGGGCCACAGAGCAGAAAGATGATGAAATGAACATTAAATGGAGAGGGGGTTAGGGACCAGAGAAGGATGGAGTAAAAAAGGAAAGAAAGACAGAACAGGGACATGAAGGAGATGGAAAAGGGAAGAGAAGGAGTCCAGAAGCCAAGTGAGAGGGAACAGTTAGGATCCCCAGGAATCGAACCATGACCTCCCAGTTCATAGGTCATACTCAACCACTGAGCCATGCCAGCTGGGCTGTATCCTCTACCTTGATAGCTAGCACCATTGCTGGAACTCTCCCAGTTCTCTCCCTGACCTCAGCATCCTGTACTCCTCTTTAGTCTTCAAATGTCAAGTCCAATAAGTTACCAAGACCCGGGGTCATGGCTCCACTCCCCATTGGCTGAGAGGTGCTCCTGGGATGATAGCTCCCCTGCACTTCCAGGCTGCTGGGCATTGGAGAAGGCCCTGAGGCAGAGGAGAAGGAGGGCCTCTAAGGGTCCTCCAAGCTGCAGCTGAAATCACAGGTAGACCCAGGTATTTGACAAGGGCACCCAAACATCTGCTCCATCAGTTATACTACTCAACGGGGGCCACGGAGCAGAAAGATGATGAAATGAACATTAAATGGAGAGCAGGTTAGGGACCAGAGAAGGATGGAGTAAAAAAAGAAAGAAAGGCAGAACAGGGACATGAAGGAGATGGAAAAGGGAAGAGAAGGAGTCCAGAAGCCAAGTGAGAGGGAACAGTTAGGATCCAGGAAAAGCTCAATTCACCTCATCAGGGGAAGAGGTTGAATAGCAGATTTTCAGACAAATAGGACAGTGCCACTTATTGGAATAGCATCAGGAGCTCTTAGAGGTGAGCACACTGTGCAGATAATGGAGGTGGGAGACAGGAGGGTATATGAAACATAGTTGAGAAAATTAGAAAAAAATGACACTGGGTTTTACCCCAAAATATGGTCACATTCTGAACAGAAGGATCTGAGAATTTGAAATTTGCAACTTCAAGGAATAATCATCAAAGACAATTACCTGGCCCAGAGTCCCACAGTGATTGGCAACCTCTACTGCTGGAAAAGTGTGCTCCCTGCACTGGTCTGAGATTTCTAACATCATGTCATTGGAGGGTGCGAGTGGGGAAGAGGACTGGCACTTAGAAAGCCTCTGTTAGAGGTGAGCACACTGTGCAGATAATGGAGGTGGGAGACAGGAGGGTATATGAAACATAGTTGAGAAAGTTAGAAAAAAAAATGACACTGGGTTTTACCCCAAAATATGGTCACATTCTGAACAGAAGGATCTGAGAACTTGAAATTTGAAATTTGCAACTTCAAGAAAGAATCATCGAAGACAATTACCTGGCCCAGAGTCCCACAGTGATTTGCAACCTCTACTGCTGGAAAAGTGTGCTCCATGCACTGGTCTGAGATTTCTAACATAATGTCATTGGAGGGTGCGAGTGGGGAAGAGAACTGGCACTTAGAAAGCCTCTCTCCTCCAAAACAACCTTTCTCACCAGCTCACTGATACCTCCAATGCCACCAAGTTTTGTATTTGGTAGAAGGAAAGGTGTGAATGACAGTTATTAAGTGCCTGTCCTGTGCCAGTTTCATGCCATGGGATTTACATACATGACCTCATCTGCACTTCATGATATCCTCTGAGGTAAAGATGTTTAATCCCCATTTTCCAGATGAGAAAATTAAAGCCGGGAGTGATTCAGAAACACTTCCAAGACCACACAACTAATAAGAGACAGAACCACCACTCAAGCTATATCTTTTGGCACCAAAGTCCCCCATCTTTGCCCTACACCAGTGGTAGGCAAACTGCGGCTCACGAGCCACATGCGGCTCTTTGTCCCCTTGAGTGTGGCTACGAAGTTTCAATCGCACTGTATGTGCGTGCCCGCGCGTGGTATTTTGTAGAAGAGCCACACTCAAGGGGCCACAGTTTACCGACCCCTGCCCTACACCACCCTTGAGTGTGGCTACGAAGTTTCAATCGCACTGTATGTGCGTGCCCGCGCGTGGTATTTTGTAGAAGAGCCACACTCAAGGGGCCACAGTTTGCCGACCACTGCCCTACACCGTGCTGCGTCTATTTTACTTAACACTTTATCTCTTGGTAAAAAGGTCATCTCCCCTAAAAAGAATCACACAGGTTTAGATGTCACTATCTTTGCCCATTCATTCAATGCACATCTATTGAGTATTTTGTTGGATTCATTCATTCACTGGTTATATACTGATTCCAACTGTGTGCCAGGCACTGTGCTCGCACTGAGACACATCAGCAAAGCACCCAGATGTGACCCCTTGCCCTGATGGGAGAAGGGGACACAAAACAATTGAATAAAATAATTACAAGTTGTAATTGTGAAATGTGCTGTGAAGGAAATATGAAGGAGGTTGGGACAGAGAGTAGTAGGGGAAGGGTGGCCCACATTAGAAGATAACATTCAGGACAAGCGCTAAAGAATAAGAGGGGCAGCCATGGGAGCTGAGAGAGGGGATTCCAGGCAGCAGGAACAACCATGAAAGATCCAGAGCATAAAACAAGCTTGGAGAAGGCTCATCAAACTGGTGGGTATAATACATGGGTATGCAAGATGCTTGAGAAACAGGCAAGGCCAAATCCTGCAGGGCCTTGTAGGTTCTCTGGGACTCAGGGTGTCAAAAGATCCAGAGCATAAAACAAGCTTGGAGAAGGCTCATCGAACTGGTGGGTATAATACATGGGTATGCAGGATGCTTGAGAAACAGGCAAGGCCATCTCTGGGACTCAGGGTGTCATCTACATGCAAAGGGAGCCAAGACAGATTTCAATTATAGAAGGGATGTGACCCAATTATTTCTTTAAAGATTTCTCTGGCTGCACATGGACAATGGACTGTTGGGGGCCACTGGTAGAGACAGAGAGAACAGGTAGGAGGCTGCTGCAGTATTCCAGGAAAGAGACAAAGAGGCCTGGGTTAGGGGGATGGTATATCGTCGAGAGAAGTAGCTGGATCTGAGGTCTTCTGGAGTTTGCACCAAAAGGAGTTGCTAATAGAGCATATATGAGAGGTAAAGAAGAAAGTGACTACTGGGTTTCTGCTGAAGAAATTAGATAGATAGTGGAGCCATATATTCAGATTTTTTTGATAAGGGAAGAAAGAGAATAGTTTTGATTTTGAACTCTTAGTTTCTTTTGGTTTCTGAAATTCAACTTGTCTATGAGACATCCATGTGAAAATATCTAGTAAAAATATAGCTATGTGAGTCTGGGACTCAGAAGAGAGGGCAGTTCAGGAGATGCCAGTTTTGCAGTTGGTAGAATAAATAGAGGAAAAGACCAAGGAAGAAGTTGATGCTTAGAGGTCTGGTGGAGGAGGAAGGTACAGCTCAGAAAGAGGGGGAGGAGCAGCCAGTGAGGTCTGAGTCCAAACAGGAGACGATGATGTCAAGAAGAGAAACCATCTTAAAAACCATTCTAAAATTGCTGAGAGATAAAGAAAGATATGAGAGTAAAAAGGGTAAATAAGATACAATTCTCATCCCAGAGGAGTTCACAGTCTGATGAGAAAGACTGATATAACTGATAAAGGAATAAAAGGCTAGGGTAACATTTATTGAACACTTACTCTGAAACAGGAACTACGCTAAGTGATTTATACACATTATCATCGAAGCCCACAGTGAAATAGGAATCATTATCCTCATTTTACAAATGAAGAAACTAAGTCCTAGAGTTTGTAGCCCCCGAAAGTCAGAGAGCTAGTAAGGGGGCGAGTCAGGATTTAAAGGCAGACAGTGTGAATCCCAAGGCACACTCCTAACCCAAAGTTGCAGACACGGACATGTTGCTTATTCCCTATTAATAACTCTCCTAGGCTCTTTCCTGCCTAAATGGTTCCTCTCCCTTATTCCCATACATGTCCTTGCTCAGAACCTAGAACAGCTCTTCTCCCTGCAGTGACCTTGTTCAACGTGGTGCTGATGCTCAAGGAGGCAGCCCCAGCATTAGGGTTCATTGAGGTTTAGGATCCCTCCACCCCCTCACAGCTACAAGGTCAACCTTACCAGGACACTAAGCCTTGCCCCAGGTCCCCGAAGGTGCGCCAACACCAAGACCTGGCCTGGGGATAATTAATCTTCATTTTAAACCAGAAACTGATCAGAACAGTTCCATTTTGAACATGGTATCAACATGGGAGAGCCGCAAAGGGAGTAATCATTGCTGATAAAATGGAGTGAAATGGAAGGAAAAGCTATTTTAGCTTAAATTGTTTCCTATAAAACAGTTTTGAAGGTAAAAGGTACTATCTTCTTGTCAATGTCAACATTTCTCTCGCTGGATAAATGAAATTATGTGTCTGTCAATGATGAAATCACTCCAAAAAGGAAGTGATATTTTGTTTGGTTTCTGGCAAAAGATTAGGTCTGATGAAATGTATGACTTTATGGGTGCATAAAACAACATCTGCACAGGACACAAGTGAACATCTCCAAAGTTCTACTGCCTGCAATGAGGGTACGTCCAGAGTGCTTACACTTTGCCTACACTAACCAGGCTCTATTACCTGATGAATGTTTTTCACTGATTTTTTTTTGCCCATTGTGTGAGCGATACATACAGCCAGAGACTATATGCTACTGCTTTTTCCCTACTACCTTTTATGCAAACTCCACCTGACTGCCAGCAGACAATATCCAGATGGACACCTTTGCTCGCTCCCCCATAACTTCTAGCAGGACCATCTTGCTGATCCAACAGTGCCACAGTCTAGCACCTGTTCATCAGAGTTTAGTTGTAGAGCAACATCAAAACCAGTTTAAGAGATGCCTCATCCTGCATAAAACCTCAACATTCAAGGCTCCTGATCTGAGGGTGCCAGGCACCAGGCTGCCAGCTGCACTTCCTCTTTCTCTAGGTGCCAGGTCAGCCCATGACAGGTAATGCTCTTGCAGCTAAGAGGAGGGCCCCAAGATCTACAGCTGCAGGAAGAAACCAAAGCAATTGCTCTAAAGGGTTAAAAGGGAGAGAATCAATCTTTATTTCATAGATGCTGAGCTGACGCTCCCAATTGCCAGCTTCTGCCCAGAAAACCAGAAACGAGAAATAGATGCAGAACCTTGGCTCGAGCACACATCGGTGTGTTTACTCAGCAGGAGTGGAATTCTCTAAGACAGTAAGGGGCATCCGTGTCCCACCGTATGGAACAGCTTTGGTGCTGTTCTCAGATTTTTCATGCTTGGATCTTCTCAAACTAATAGTGGACGTAAGTTACGTACACCCTTTGGAAAACTGTCAATGTGGAGCTCACACCACGCCAAAATCGTAAGTATTTGAGAAGCAGAGAAGAGGTAGGAGAAAAAAATGAAAAAGAATTCAGGAGGAAGAGTTTAACAACTTTCATGGATCCATCCAAACAATATAAGCAAATGTCCCCTTTCTTTCCCCCAAATAGTCACACAAATAATAGGAATTAAAGTTAAAAAAAAAAGTTTTTTCTAAATTATGCCATTATACAACATCACATTTTCTCTCACTTCCATCCTTTTCCTCCTTCTCTACCCCTGTCCTGCTTCTAAATAAATTTACAGCCTCAGAGGTGGTCGATTATAATATGCAACATTATTTCATGAGCCAGCCAGAAAGAAAAAAAGATGCTTCCAATTAAACCCTGATACACACCGTGATTTCAGAGATGTTAAATGTAAAAAAAAAAGGGTCCATTAAAAAATCTACTAACCACAGCACACACATGCGGGCACGCACACACACACACACACACACACACACACACACACACATCACACTCATCAGTTAATTTCTCCAGCAAGGGTAAAAAACTGTCGTTAAGAGCCAATTTTCCAAAAGGGCTAGATTTGTGCCACCCCTCAAAGGGAGGGGTGGGGAGTCTGACGTTTACTTTATGGCATACATTTGCTGCCTGAAAGACAACTCGGAACACCATGGACAGATAATGGGCCACATTTCATATCCGAGAAATGAGTCTGATTTTTAAAACTGAAAGCAGAAAAAGACATTAGACTTGCTTTCACTCCTGCCACTGAAGGGCAGGGCAATTTTCATCATACCTATTCCTCTTCATTTTCTTCATTTTCCTCTTTTCTTACATTCACCTTTATTCCCTCTGTTTTGTTTGTTTTACGTCAAGTCTCATTTCGTTGTCTCCATACCTCGTGAATGTGGCCTGCCTCCAAGGTACTTAATAATAATGTATTGTCCATGATTATTACATTTGATAGGAAGTAATTTTATTGAAGCCCCTTTTGTCTCCTGGTTTGTAAGTAATCTTGTGTCACTATGCCAGTAATACTGTCCCTACGAAAGTACTATTTTTAGCATTATACCTGTTTGTTATAACCAAGGAGATAATAATGAGAATTCATGAGGCTGAATAGCAGGTACAGTAAGTCCATCTCCAAAACAGCCTGGTACTTAACTATAATGAAGATGATTTGTATTTATTTGGCATAATGTTCATGACAAATAATAGTGGCCATTTTCTCTTCAAGACTAAAGGTTTGTTTAGATCAACTTACTCATTGCATTGGTTATTTGTTAAAGCCTTAACTAGGTCACACATACAAAACTGGTGCCAATTAATTGAAATTTAATTACCCATCAAGTCAACATTTATTAAGTGCCCAACCTTTGCCCAGACATCTGAGGATAGGTCAATAGTGAAGATATATTACCTGGCCTTAAGTTTAGAAACGTTTGAATTAAACATGGCTCAATGTATCAGTCCCTTCCAGCTGCTGTTACAAAATGCCACAGGCAGGGTGGTCACCGCATGGTAGGTGAGGGCTCTCGTCCAGGTTTCAACCTTGTCATAAACTCACATGTGGAAGGGTCTAGGGACCTTGGTGGGGTCTCTTTTATAAAAGCACCAATCCCATTCATGAAGACTCCACCTTCTTCACCTAATCACCTTCCAAAGGCCCGACCTTCTAACACCATCACATTGGCCATTAGAATTCAACACGTGAATTTTAGGAGGATACAAACATTCAGACCATGGCACCCAGCAACTCTCAGACAGTTAAATTAGCACTGCCTTCCCATATTTTACCCACCTGATAGCAGTTACTACCTCCTTCTCTGGATCCCTGTTCCCCTCAATTAAGACAGCCCCACCCTATACCTACAGCATTCCCACTTCCTAATCCCACCAACACCCACAAAATCTATAATAATAAAAGCGTAATATGCTAATTAGACCAGAAGTCCTTCCAGACATCCTTCCAGACAACTTTTGGATGAAGCCATGCAGCAGGGGCCGAAGCAGCTGCTGTGGCTGCAGGGGCCTAGCCCCTTGCATGAAATTCATGCATTAGGCCTCTAGTACATTCATAAGAAGGAAAGAAAAATGGAAACATCAATGAGAGGCATGACCTATTCCATTATTTATGCCTTCTGCTTCATTTCTCTGAGGCTGTCAAACAAAAACTAGAACATGTTTCAATGTTACTTTAACCATTTATCTTGGAAAATTTTAAATATATAAAGTAGACAGCATAGAATATAAACTCTAAGTACCTATTCCCAGCTTCAATAATTACCAACAATTCTGACATTTTCATTTCATCTCTGCCCTCCACCTTTTTCCTTATTACATTTCAAAGCCTAGATCTACTACCATTTCACCCATAAATACTTTGGCATTATCTCTAAGTGATTGGGACATTTTCTCTTTTAACTTCAGTGTCATTATATCTCATCCAACAAAATGAACAAGGATTTCTTATTATTGCCTAATAACTTGCAATAGGGTAGTGAAGAGCTAGAAGTGGGGAGGAATCGTAGAGGATGGGAGGAGGAGGAGAAGAGGGGGAAATGGGAGATATCTGTAATACTATCAACAATAAAAATATATTTTAAAATTAAAAACAAATTTTAAAGCACCAAAAAACACTTGAAACAGTTATCCAAAAAAGATAAAAAATTATTTTCAACCTATAGATGCCTCCAACCTCTATTATGAACAAGAACCTCATTTTAAAATCTAAAATGTTCACAGACCCCCCTACTTGATAGTAGTGGTACTCTTAACATCTACTGATTATGAAAATGTAAATCATGAAAAACTCCCATAAATTCAGGGACCCTCAAACAGATTTCTATTATGTTGATCATAACAATATATACACTTGAGATATAGCAAAGTGTCTGCCATGGAGATAAATACAACATTTTTAATTACAGTAGGTGCTCCCTTATCCACAGGATATATTCCAAGACTCCCCAGAGGATGCCTGAAACCTTGCATAGTACCAAACTCTACATATATATTGTGTTTTTTCCTGTACATACTTACCTATGATAAAGTTTAATTTATAAAGGAGGCACAGAAAGAGATTAACAACAATAACCAATAATAAACTAGAACAATTATGACAATATACTGCAATAAGTTACATGAACGGGGCCTTATCAGGTAAAATAAGGGTGACTTGGGATACCAGTGACTCATGGGCAGGAGCGTATTCAGTGTGGAGACACTGGACAAAGGGCCGAGTCGCATCCTGGGCAGAATGGAGCAGGATGGGGAGAAATTCTATGATACCCCTCAGAATGACATGCAATTTAAACTCCTGAATTGTTTACTTCTGGAATTTTCCATTTAATATTTCTGAACCGCAGTTGACCATGGCTAACTGAAACCACAGAAAGAAAAACCACAGGTAATAGGAGACTACTGTATGCAGGTTGCAATCTGTCCCCTTCTGTCTCACATCCCAAAGCACGTCCCCTCCAGAGAACAAAGGTACGCACGTGCTGGCCCAGCCCTGGGCTCTCCTCTGGAGTGCTGACCCCAGTAATGAGCCAAGAGCTAGGGGTTGGGTACAGCTGACTCAAGCCAAAGAAGCATGAGTTGATAAACACAGTAAAGAGCTGATTAAGAAAGAGAGACTGTGAGGGAGGAATTCTTCATGCTGACAGAGAAAGGCTGTGGGAGTTCACAGAAAGAAAAGAGCAAGATTTTCTGGCCAGATCTGCTCCTCCTTGCATCTTTCACCCTTTAACCCTTTCAAGAGTGACTGCAGGGGCCTCAAATTCCCATTCCAAATATTCTGGACACCAGGATTTGACAAGACGCACATGTATGAGAGACACAGTGCTGATTCAGTCAACATGTTCCTTCCAGATCTACAGCTCCAGGCAGCTCCCTCTCCTTCCCCATCCCACTGGGGTCCACAGTCCAGAGCTGGCCTCTAGGAGTATCTGAGAGTTTGGTTCCTAACACTTCAACTATAGGCTCTACTATCATCACCATCACACAATAATATCAAGACACTCTCCATTAAGTGCCTTGTCTACATAAATCCAGAAGGCAAGCAAGCACATTCCCCCCATAAGGGAATCTTTTAAGCTAGAGATTGGTCCCCCAAGACTCAACAGAGCCCAGGGCACCATCAGTCCTAGTAGTCATTAAGGTAAGGGACCTCAGTGGCCTACTCTCCTGCTAGAGCCAAAAAACCCATGGTGCACCTGCCTGGCGAGGCTGGTTGTGAAGAGAAGATGCAAGGCTAAGTAGGCCAGTGTCCTAAACTCGGAAGTTTGCAGCCCACACTGTTGGGGGCCCCCAACTCAACCCTCCTGCATCTATACATCATACCATTTGATATTTCTGCTGATATTCTTTACTTGGGTCGAAGGCATTTTATTCAAGAATGTGTCAAGTGCAACTTTTGAAATTGTGAAGGAATGAAGCGATTTGTTGCAAGTGGAACTGGCTTTACAGAAATGCTGAGAAGATGGGGAGTAGCTTCAATCCATCAATCAGAAAGAATCTGCAAACATTTTGGATGAGTCAATTCCCTAGAAAGGCAGTTCAGAAAGGGGTGGGGGGCAGAGTGGACCTGAGGAGAACGGTGAAGCTGTCAGCTAAACAGGGGCTCCTGCTTCAATCCTCACCTCCATTTCCATACAGAGCTCTTCTCCCAATATTCAAACCCTAGAGGGGCAACTTTTTATGATCCAAAAGGCCAAAGAAACTCTCCCCATCAAGCCTCTAGCCCAATATTCCTCTTTTTTTCTAATTGCTCAACCAGAACATACTCCTGAAATGCAAATCAGGAGGAACAAAAACAAAACAATAACCTGTTGACACCAAGTCTAGCCCTGAGAAATGAATCCTGACCAGAAATGAATCCATAACATTTCTCTTAGAAAGCCACTATGTATGCTCCATCTTCCCCCAAGTGGAACTGGACAGCAATAAAGTCAGGTTCAGTCTTCCTTCCTTCCTTCCTTCCTTCCTTCCTTCCTTCCTTCCTTCCTTTCCTTCCTTCCCTTACCTTCCCTTCCCTTTTCCTTCCTTCCTTCCTTCCTTCCTTCCTTCCTTCCTTCCTTCCTTCCTTCCTTGCACAAACTTATTGGGCACCCCTGTGCTAGGGGGTACAGAGTGCTGCTGGTCCATGACTTTCTGATCTAGTTAACTATGCTGCTAATCTCAGGGCTACATGGTGTGATGACGCTACAAAAGTGAGTCTATCGTGCCATGGGGGCAGCATCCTAATATTTTCAGTGGGGGTGATGGAACGCTGTGGAGGGGCGTGCTTTTGAAGTCTTGCTTTTGCTCTTGGTTTATTACAGCTGCTGACTGTGGCCTTGGGATTACTAGAGGCTTGGTCCCACCTAGCCGCCAAGAAACTCCGTGTCTCAGGTTTCTGGGTTTTCTGTGACTAAAGTTTTCACCCAAGAATGACAGTCACCTGAGAAAAACAATTTCTGTATAAAGGGGAGAGTGACTTAACCAAAGCCAAGACCTCTTCCCCAAAGGGTTGTGGAAGAAAGATGACTTTGAACAAAGATCTACTCCAGATGGGGGAGAGACAGTAGAGATGAGGTGAGAAAGGAGAAGTCCAGGCTCTATTTTATTAATTATAATTATTACTAAGATCATTGTAGAGTCACATGCAATAGTAAGAAATAATACAGAGAAATCCCTTGTACACTCTTCCCAGTTTCCTCCAATAGAAACATTTTGCAAAACTATACTATACTGCCACTGCATTGGATATTGACATTTCTACTACTATTCTTATTTAGGTTTCCATTTTACTTGGATTCATTTCTGTGTGTCTCCATGGAGTTCTACACAATTTCATCACCTGGGTAGCTTCATGTATCCAACACCATAGTAAAGAAATTGTACAAACCCACCACCAGAGGATCCTGTGTTGCCCTTTTATGACCATACCTGCCTCCCTCCCACCACCCCTAACACCTGGCAACCACTGTCTGTCTTCCACTTCTAACTTTTGTCATTTCTAGTTATTATATAATTGGAGACCCAGTGCACGAAATTCGTGCATGGGGGCAGGAAGGTCCCTCAGCCTGTTCTGCACCCTCAGGGGATGTCCGACTGCTGGTTTAGGGGATTGGGCCTAAACCGGCAGTCAGACATCCCTCTCATAATCCAGGACACTGCATGTACCAGTGACCATACTTTTCATACAGGTGAAAGGTATCTTGCTGTTTTATGGGCAGCTACGTTTTTTTGCTCTGATTATAAAAAGTAGTACTTAACATGATCCTTCTGAGGCAGTAGTACCATTCTCCCCATCTTATGGGTGGAAAAACTGAAGCAGAGAGAAGTTAAGTAATTGGCTTTGTCACACAGTTATAAGTGTCAGAATCAGGGCTGACCACAAAATGTGCATGTCATCGCTGCATCATCCTGTTTTTTTCAGTTAGAGTAGTCTTGCCAGGTTTTAATTTTTAAATCTAAGAGACTGTTCCCAATATAAAGGCCTGGCCAGCAATCAGAGCCTATCTGTGGGGCAAACTGGAGAGCAGGGCAATTGGGGGGCCCCTGCTGGCACCCACCTTGTCTGGCAGCCTGGTGCCGCCCGTTGGCTGGCCCTGCCCCCTGATCACTGCCACCGGTTGCCTCCCTCTGGGGGGCAGTGCACATCATAGCAACCAGTCATTCTGCCGTTCAGTAGATTTGCATATTAGGGTTTTATTATATAGGATTGGAATTATACAGTATGTAGCTTCTTGGGATGGATTTTCTTTTCCTTTTTTTTTCTTTTTTGTTAAACGCATGCCCTGGCTGTTCATTGAAGTTGTTGTGTGTATCAATAGTTTGCTCTTTTTCACTGCTGAGTAGAGTCTATGGCATGGACGTACTATAGTTTAACCTTTTACTTACTGACTGACATTTGGGTTGTTTCCAGTTGGAGCTATTATGCATGAAGCTGTTATGATATGAATGAACAGGTTTTTAAATGCCTATAGGCATGAAATTCAGAGACCACATTCTGGGGCCTGCCCCATTTTTAAATGGCCACTGATCATGGGCAAACTGTGCAAAGATCTGCTGAGGAGGTCACACATTTCCATCCCTTAGACACTGGGCTGGCTGCCGAGTCCCTGGGATTTGAGGGCCCGTCACTCTGTGCCCTCCAGTCAGCAGCACTGGCAGGCAGGAAGGGGTCCCAGCTGCTCAGTGGGGCTTCTAGCTACCCACATCCCTCTGCTCCCTCAGCTTCTCCAACCATAATGTGCAAAGGAAGCTGGGGAGTTGCTACGATGCAGACTCCTGGGACCTGCCCCAGAAATGCTGATTCAGACCATCCAGGGTGAGCCTAGCAACCCGCATTTACAACAGCCAGACCAGGTGTGGCTCACCCAGCCCCTCCCCATTCTTGGTTCACACTTGTGTGTAATCTCCTCTTGAGTGTGGGTGGGACCTGTGACTTACTTCTCAACCAATGAATTATGACAAAGGTGATGGACTCTCATTCCTATGATTGTGTGAGCTCCAATGTGCCACTGAATTGGCTCTGCCTCCTGGCAACTCTATTAATGAGTGATGCCCACTGTACCCTGTTCCCTCAGTCCTGTAGAGGAGCCTATGGTTTCTTTTATGGAGTCAACTCATCTCATATTTGGTCTTCCTCTTTTCCTGCTGCCTTCTATTTTTCCCAGCATTATTGTCTTTTCCAAAGAACCCTGCCTTTTCATGATGTGCCCGAAGTAGGACAGCTTCAGTTTTGTCATTTTTGCCTCCAGTGACATTTCAGGCTTAATTTGCTCTAGGAGCCACCTGTTGGCGTTTATGACAGTCCAGGGTATCCGCAGAGCATTTCAACAGCATATTTCAAATGAATCAATTTTCTTCCTGTTAGCCTTCTTCACTGTACAGTTTCCACATTTGTACACAGTAATTAGGATTACAAGGGTGTAACTGATCTTAGCTGTGGTCTCTAACGATACATCTTTGTTCTTAATGATCCTAATTCTTCCACGGCTGCTCTTCTGAATGTCAGCCTTCTCTTGATTTCTTGGCTACAATCTCAATTTGAAATGATAACTGAATCAAGGTAAGGAAAATCTTTAACAATTTCCTTGTCTATGTTAAAGTTGTGTTTTTCCTAGTCATGTTTTTTCTCTTCTTGATGTTCAAATGCAGTCCTGCTTTGGCCCTTTCTTCTTTCACTTTCATCAGAAGTCATTTCTGATGGTTGCTACTTCTTGCCAGTAGGATGGTGTCGTCTGCATATCTTAAGTTATTAATATTTTCTCCACTAATTTCCACTCCTCCCGCCTCTGAGTCTAGCCCAGATTTTTTTGTACATGTTCTGCATACAGATCAGACAAGTAGGGAAATAAAATGCACCCCTGTCTGACACCTTTGCCTGTAGGAAATCATCCTGTCTCTCCATGTTCTGTCCTGACAGTGCTTCCTGCCCACAATGTAAGTATTGCATCAGGGCAATCAAATGCTGAGGTATGACCATTTGTTTCAGAGCAGCCCAGAGCTTTTCATGGTCGACAAAGGATTTACTGTATCTATAAAACATAGACTAACTTTGTCCTGAAAGTCTTTGGAACACCCCACTATCCAGCAAATGCCCACAATTAGATCTTAACTGCCTCTTCCTTTTCTGAATCCAACTTGAAAATCCATCATTTCTTGCTCCATCGAACATGGAACCTTTGTTGCCTCACCTTGAGCATCACTTTACTTGCGTGGGAAATTGGAGCAAGGGTCCTAGAGCTACTGCACTCCTCGGCATCTCCTTTCTTAAAGATTGGGATGAATACTGAAGGTTTTCAGTCTGTAGGCCATTGTTTTATTTTCCATATTTGTTGACATATTCTTATTAGGATTTTGATACATTTAGTCTCTGTGGCTTGAAATAATTCTATTGGTATCCCACCTATGCCTGGTGTCTTATTTTTTCCAAATATTTTCAGGGCATCTTTCATATCCCCTTCTAGGGTTATAGGTTCTCTCTCATGGGAATCTTCTTCAAAGGTATTGGTCATCTTTTTATCTCATCTGTATGGGTTTTCAGTGCACTGTTTCCTCCTTCCCTTCATTTTCTCCTGAGCAGATGTGCTTCTTTGTTGGATGTTCAGCATTCTTAGTCTCAGTTTGAATTTCCCTTTTAGTTCGTGAATCTTCTGGTAGAGATCACTTGTTTTTCCTTCTTTGTTGTTCTCTTCTATCTCCTAACATTGACTACTGTGCTAGTTCTCTTTATCTCTACCTGAAAATCACTGAAAACTGGCATTCAAGATTCTAACCCTGCTTTGTCAACTTTAACTTTTGCCTCTTGCCTGTTTTTAATCACTTTCAGTGTTTCTCCTCTCATCCATCTCTATTTTTCTTTCCTTTTTACTTCCAGCATTGTCTTTTTACATCCTTCCCTAATAATATTTCTAGTTTCAGTCCATAGTTCTTCTGGTTCTCAGTCAGTTAAGTTTAACAGCACAAATCTGTTTTTATGTGCACTTGAAGTCCATCCGGAATGTTACTCCTATTACACGTTAGCACTGCGATTCTTTTAGTGCTCGTCTTCGGCTGAGCGCACGTGCTATGGACCCACAGGCTGAGCAGCAGAAGGCAACGGAAAACCACTGCTGCATTTTCTTCCCTTACTCTTTTTTCCCCCTTTTACCCCCTTTTACCTATGACAAGACAGTCCAGAATGAATCATGAGATAGTGCTGAAAGGTGAGACTCCTATGAGTAGGTTTTTATACAAGACTCTGCTCGTCAGCTTGATGGGGTAAGTGGCCACAGTGGGAGAGCCTATAGAGGGGTATCTCTTTTCCACATCCAGCGCGGCTAGAGAGTGGTCCGGTTCTTTGAGTAGGGGCGGCTGGGGATTGAGAAAATGAAAGAAAGAGATAGACACAGAGATGGAAGAAAAAAGCTGGGCCGGGTGGGACCGCTGCCCTCTTCTGATAGTGAGACAGCGACCCAGCACCAATACAGCCTGTTTATTTTATACCCCAAATACCAGGAAGTTTCACCAAAGGTCAAGACAAAGGAGCTTGGGTGGGCCCGAGTCCTATTCATTCCTGGTGCTTGGCTGGATTTACATAATAAAACCTGGGCAAAAATGAAGGTCAAGCTGAGAACACTTCTGCCTTTTTGGTTAAGATGTGTTTCCAGGATGTGGCTTTGCTTACCACCCTGGATTCAGCTGACAATTTATTAAAGAAATGCCCATGTGCCTTCCCAGGGGCCCTCTACAAGAGCCCATGAGGCAAGAACTGCACACAGACTCTGAGGCAGCCTTCAGCCTCCACCAGTGAGAAGTCGTGACCCTCAGCCTGACAAGCCCAACGACAAGAATCCTGCCCACAAGCTGAGCAAGCCTGTAGGTGGATCCTTCCACAGCCCAGGAAGCCAACCTCTTGGCTGCAGCCTTGTGAGAAATGGGACAGGGGATCAAGCTAAGCCCTGTCCAGGCTCCTGACCCACAAACTGTGAGATAACGAACATGGGTTGTTTTAAGCTGCTAAATTTGTGGTAATTTGTTATACAGCAATAGAAAATGAATACACAGGTGTCACAGACTGGATGCTTGTGTCCCCCAAATTCATTTGCTGAAATAAAATCCCAATCGTGATGGTATTTGGAGGTAAGACTTGGGGAGGGGAACATGAGGTCATAGCCCTCATAATAGGATTGGTGCCCTATGAGAAGAAGGCAGGCAAAGCTCACATTTTTGACAATGAGAAATTGTCAGTCTGCAACCAGAAGAGTCTTCACCAGAATGCAGCTAACTGGTGCCATGACATTGACCTTCTAGCCTCCAGAACCATGAGAAATAAATGTTTTTTGTTAAGTCACCCACTCTGTGTATTGTGTGAGAGCAACCCGAGCTGATCAAGATTCCTGGTGACTCCTATTTACTCAGCAGTACATACAAGCACACTAAGTGGCCCAGACTCGGAGGAGTGGGCCCTGTTCTAGACCACACCTTGAGAACCACTGACCCAAAAATTAAGAAGAAACTAAGCTTCAAGGGGCCTCCAGTACTAACCTGCCTTCAACCAAGCCCTAGAGGTCTTCTTGACATTAAAGACATGCCTGTCCCATAAAGGGTCCTTCAATTCTTCAAGAATACTTCGGAGTTTGAGTAGCAACTGCCCACTGACTCAGGCTGCCACTGACTCTCCTATCCAGAGGTGGCCCAGGACCAACATATGGAAATCAAAGAGCAGTATAGTTTGCCACCCATCTTTGAAGTAGTGGGGAGCATCAGGAAAGTCTGTGGGGTCTTAAATGCCTCTACTTAGTATCTATTATCTACTTGATCATGGGGTTAACTTTTAAATGGCAAGAAGACTGACATGTACAATTATGTTACATAAACAAAAGTATATTTTTGTATCTGTCTCCCTCTAGAGAGAGAGAGAGAGAGAGAGAGAGAGAGGAATGCAAGCACCATAACATAAGGATAGAGACTTTTTCTGTGGTGTTCACTGATGTATCTCCAGAGCCTAGAACGTTGCCTGATACACATTTGAAAGAAAGAAGGAAGAAGGGATGGGAGGGAGGAAGGAAGGAAGAAAAGAAGAAAATAGGGAAGGAAGAAGGAAAAAAGGAAGAGAGAGAAGGAGGGACTACAGCATTTGTTCTCAAACTTTACTAAATAGAAGAATCATATAGTGGTGCTTGTTAAAAAAGAAAGAAGGAAGGAAGGGAGGAAGGAAGGAAGGGAGGAAGGGAGGAAGGAAGGGAAGGGAAGGAGGGAGGGAGGGAGGGAGGGAGGAAAGGAAAGGAAAGGAAAGGAAAGGAGAGAGAGAGGAGGGAGAGAAAGAAGAAAGGAAAGAAGGGAAAAAGGAAGGAAAGGAGGGAGAGAGGGAGGGAGGGAAGGAAGAAAGAAAGGAGGGAGGGGAACTGTGATGGTCTCCCATCGGGACAGTGCTAAACTAATCTGATGTTAATGGATGATCATAGTTTCATCATTTCACACCTCAAAGAAACAGCTGTAGGAATATTCCGGACTGTGATGAGATGATTCACACGCCAAAGAAAATTGTCCCTCCCACCTACTTTCAGAGACAACAGGCATTTTAACTGCATACTTATCTGTCATAAAATACCTTGCTGTCCTCAGTCAGCCACAATGTGCAGCCAGTTGAAGGAGGCACGCATATTTTTGGAAACCCTTATGGTGGGTGACACACTCCTGCTCACCCATGAGAATTCTTCTCCTGATAGTCCACTTCCTGTCCAACAGTGGAGTCCCATAAAGGGACGGCCCACTGGGGAAGGGCCTCATTCATGCACAGTAGCCTTAGTGGGCCAATCTTTAAACAGACACCCAGTAGGAAAGCTGATTGATGGAACCAAGTCTGGGAGGGAAGTTTCTCTTTAACTCTCTGTTTCCTTTTCTGGCTGAAGACAGATTTGTGATGCGATTTTAACATAGCTTTTTGCAGCTCCAAATTTCCCTAGCAGTAAAACCAGCTTCGTGGCAATATTTTTCCTCCTTTACCACTTCCCTAGATGTAGGGGTCAAATTCTTTCAAGTCGGTCTATGAAGAACCTGACGAGCTTCCTGCATTATTTATCCTCCAGTAAATTAGGAAAACCATGAGCAGCCTGCCTTGTGTTTCTTGGCAGGTCTAATCACTGAGCACACAGATGTCCTACTTAATCAAATAATTTATTCTCCCAGAATCGACATTTCTATTCATTCTTCACATTTAAAAAAGGAGGGAAGAAAAACTTCTTAAATCTCTAGTCTTTCATTTGGAACCTGGTTTGCCACCATCACCTGTCTTCACTTTGGGGAGTGGGGCCAGAAGGAAAGGAAGATGTCACGCACTCACAGAGGTCTCCCCAGCATGCAGTGCCCATGTGCACGTGCGTAGGTCAAGGGTGAGGATTCTGCCTCACCCCACACCCTTCCCCACAGCACGATGCTCATCCACGCTCCCATATTTTATCCTAGATCCAAACAAGGGGTCAGAGAGCAGTGCTGAGGCAAGCCGTCACCTCAGTGGGGCTGGAGCATGCTGTGTGAGCCCCTGCCTCTGTACATCAACCAATAAATATTACATCCTCATTGTGTCCGAAGGGCTGAATGCAGAATATATGCAGACCGAAGGCTACCAGGTGGGGAGATGGGAGTCAGCAGGTACCACGCTCCTCAGTTCTGGGCACTGACACACATTTTCTCCTTTAATTCCCACCAGATGCAAATGTGTTCTCCCT
>NW_005354065.1:59826-89858 GCF_000412655.1 Myotis brandtii | reverse complement strand
CAGGTCTTCACCACCTATTGCCCATGCCCATGGGCTATGCATCTAAGTATATAAGTTCTTTGGTTTATCACTTCTCGTCCCCCCAACCCCACATCGAGGTATGTCAGCCTGTTCCATGCTTCGGGTCTTATAATAGGGGTCTTTCCTTAAAACTTGACAGATAGAGAACCAAAAAAACAAACAAACAAATACATGAATAAATAAATAAGGCTTCCAAGGAAGTAAGGCCCACAGAGAAAGCCTGATGTGTTCCTTCATCGCTGTCTCCGATCAAGCCTGTGCACGGGGTGACTGGCTCTCCTGTGCACTCGCCCAGAGAGCAATGGCATGAGTTGCTTAGCCCCATTTGGGTTTTGGAGGCCCAGGTGGATTGGAGTCACCTTTCCTGTGAGCCTGGCAACCCCTCCTGTATTTGTTTGCAGGTGGTTTTCTGAACAGCAATAGGTTCTAATCAATCTTCCTGGCTTCATTTCTCAGAATCTCACAATCTCCTCAAGGAACATTTCAAACCTGATTTATCATCATTACCAGGCCCTAAATATTCACCAGATTCTATATTATTTATTACACCTACTTAATTTCCCTGTTCTGGCCTTACGGGTGGAATCACAGAGCATGCAGAAGATTATTCCCGCAATATGTCACCAAGACTCCGCCGTAATGCAGAACCATACTTGGGAAGAAGCACTCATGCCCCCACAGGATGCTCTGAGCAGGAGCAGGCCCTCTGGTTCCCTTCCAGACTCTGCCCCGCATCCAGGCACAGGCTCCCAGCAGCCCCTGGCTACACGCAGGCGCCCAAGCCTCAGCCACACCCCACCTCCCTCCGGCCCAGCCGAAGCCCCATGGTTGCCTCTGTATGCAGAGCCCGGCAAGGGGCTGGCTGGGCAGGAGAAAGCGATCCCAGGTCAGTCCTGTGTGGGGAGAAAGTGTTCGAAGACTACACTGTGGTGAGAAGTGGACACGGGTCACAAGGCTGCCCGCTGGGACAAAACACCCCTAGATGACCCTGTGAAGGAGACAAGTCGCTCCTGCACCTCTCATGCCTGCCAACAAGCTGTGTGTGGCTCTCCAGACCACACTGCCCAGGCCCCGCCCTACCCCCCAATCAGGGAAACTTGTCTTGGCCAAGAACGGCCAAACAGGCTCCCACCCACTGCTCACAGTACAGATGAGAGAGGGTTCACTGGAATTCTCTTTTAGGGAAACATCTGTAGCTCATCCAGGGTTCTGGGCTCTAAGACCTTCCAAAGCCCGGACTCTGCCTGGGAAACAGCTGCCTGGCATGTGTGGGGGATGGGAGGCGGTCATCTGAGTCTGCAGCTCTGAGTTAGAGATGTGCTGTTTGCTCCAGAGGATAGAACTAGAACCAATAAGAGAAGTTGTTGAATGAGGGCTTCTCAATACGAGAGACAGCATCAGAGTCGCCTTCAGGAGAGTCTGTCTGCAGAACAGCTGCACAGAGGCGAGGTAACAACTGCCAGGGACAGTGTGTGAGAGGCAACCGGATGCCTGCTATGACCTCTCCCAGCTCGAAGTTGCAGTGACTCCGAGTAGATATTCTACAGGAAGCTCACAGAGCCACAGCATTCTGTCCCTGGAAGGAATTTCTAAGTTAATCTTGTCTAAAGGTTGCAAATTAGTAACCCCACGCTGAATTCAGCCCAAGGGAAAATTTAATTTTGTTCACAGAGCATTGGTCCACACGAGTTTATTGTTCCATCCAATACTTAAGAACGGAAACAATTTGCATAGAAATATGGATTTTTAAGCTCCTCTTTTAAAAAGTCAGAGGCTCTGGTCACAGGAGGCCTGCATTCAGCTTGAAGCATTATTCGGGGCTGCAGTCTCTGCCACCCTCCATTGCCCCCCCAGCCTCACAATGAAGTTGGGATTTTGTTGGCTTTCTCTTTTACTGTTTTGTTTTGTTTTCTTCCAAGGCTTCTTTGTTCACATGTATTTTCTGTCTTGTCCCTGTGGCTGTGAGTGTTTGTCACCGCTGGCCTAGTGAAACCCTAGATGAGCTGGCTGTGGCTCAGAGAAGTTAAGTGACTTGTCCATGGTCACACAGCCAGCTAATACAAAGGAGCAGAACTCAGGTTTCCCCATGATCTAGTACTTCTTCAACCTGGCCACACTGCCAGTCTTATTTCCCTAGACTAATTTGGCTGTTCACATGCAGGTTATACAAACTACTCCACTGCACGTCCATTTCATATATCCTGGTGATCAAGTTTCCACATTTTCCTTAAATAGCACAAAATAACTCTTCTTTTCAGCTGACTTGGTAAATAACTAGCACCCAAAAAACAAACACCCTTTTATGTGTTCAATAAAAAATCGACCTGATGAGCACATAAGATTGCAAAATCAAGAATAGGACAAAACCTTATTATTTCAGACTCTGCATTGACAGTCAAATCAATAGTGCAAACAAGATTTCTGGGGGAAAGGTTAGAGTAATTGGCAGAACACACTGGTGGTAAGCCATCATAAGCCCTTTCAAAGCAAAGAATTACATACAAATAATTGATAATCTCATTATAAATCATTCTTATCTATTTATATTCATAGTAGGGGCTTTACAAGACTTCTCTCTATAATCTAATTGGAGTACCACCTACATCTGATAGTGATAAAACTTTACATCTCTTAAAATCTTCTGCAATCAAACCTGCAGCTGATTTAAACTGTCGGGGCTCCCATTTGGTCAGGAATTATAAGGAATGAGTAAACTGTAGGAAAGCCTGGTTAAGGACCCCTTAAAGCTTCCAGCTAGGGAGGGAGATCACTCTAGGCAGGGTGTCCATTTACTCATGTTGCCTATGCATTAAGCAGAGTTGTTTGGCTCTGGCACTGAACAGAGATGCAACTTGGATTGACTTGCTATTAGATCCACACAGAGGACAGAATTGGACTTGGCCGGGTTAGGTCACAATCAGGCTCACCTTTTAAAAAATATATATGTATATATATTTTATTGTTGATAGTATTACAGATGTCTCCCATTTCACCCCCTTTTAGAACAGAGCCTACACACTGTCAGGTAAGCAGGGGAAGCACAAAGCCTTGCAGAAACATAGAGCCATCGTCCATGGCTTAGGGTTCTGTGCCTCAAACCTGCCCTAGCTCCAGCCCTTCGTTACAAGAAATAGGAAATGTCCTCATTGTTTAAACTTCTTTAGGTGGGATTTCATTCCTTACAGTAAAAAGTATTCTATATTCACATGGGCCAATATAGTCAAAGCGGGTTGGAGGGGCTTCCCAGGTTAAGCTGGTGTCTTAACCCATCCCCACCCCCATGCAGATTTTCTAATCAGAGCAACTGTTTGGAGCTACAGAGAAAGCTGTTTTTAATGTATCCAGGTACATAGAGCATCACACACACTTGTCATTGGGTAAGGAACGGGGGTCAGCAAAGTGGGGAAAACATGGCTCTAGAACAGTGGTTCTCAACCTTCCTAATGCTGCGACCCTTTATTACAGTTCCTCATGTTGTAGTGACCCCCAATTTCATTGTTACAAATTGAACATAATTAAAGCATAGTGATTAATCACAAAACAACATGTAATTATATATGTGTTTTCCGATAGTCTTAGGCCACCCCTGTGAAAGGGTCGTTCGACCCCCAAAGGGGTCGCACCCACAGGTTGAGAACCGCTGCTCTAGAACGAGCCCGGCTTGAGTGCATCTCAGCTCTGCCTCTTATAAACCCTGTGACCACAGACGTGTCCATGCCTGTGAATCTTGGCGCCGATATAATATCTTACAGCCTGTCTGAGAATTCGGTAAAGTGCGTGTACAAAATATCTAGTGCACACGATAGAAGCTCAAAAAAGAAAAGACATTTTCCTTCTCCTTTCCCCACTTCATCTTCCCCACTCATCTGCCCAGATCCCCTGACCCTATGTTCTCCAGAGACACTCCAATTGCTCCAGCTTCTGTCTCACCTCTGTCCTTCCTTCTTCTCCAATCCTGCACTGGTTTACCTTCTCTCCCTGCTGTTTTGCGTGGTTAGAATATGTTAGAATGTGTTTCATTTACTGGTACTTACTATGCAGTGGGTACTATTATGGCATTTCATCCTCATGACCAGAATCAGCCAGTGAGGAATGTGATACCCTTGCTTTAGAGCTGATGAAATGAAGCTCAGAGAAGTGATGTAAACTTGCCCATGATTGTTTTTAAAAGGAGAATCACAGAGTAAGGAATTCTAGGCCAATGTGATTACAAAGGCTGTGCTCTTTGCTACTCCATTCTGCTGAAAGAGAGAGAGAGAGAGAGAGAGAGAGAGAGAGAGAGAGAGAGACCTATAAATCTTCCAGGAGACTGAAGTTCTTAAAAAGCAGAACTATTACTTTCTGAGGAAAGATTGATAAGATTGATAATGCAAGGACTGGAAAGTCACCTATTCTAAGCCATTGTTGACAACAACACACACTTTTGATTATCCACTGTGCAAGCAAGCTTTCCTGAGGCCTGGGATACACAAAGACGCATGAGACATAGTTTTTGCCCTCAAGAGGCCCAAAGCCAGATGGAGGAAAAGGGTCTCCACAGAAAGCAATCCTATATAATAAAAGCATAATATGCAAATCGACCAAATGGCTGAATAGCGGAATGACTATCCGGACAACCATCCAGGACCACACTATGACACCCACTGGCACCAGGCCAGCCAGGTGGGTGTGGTGCGATGCGATTCCTGGCCAACGCCCCATGATCGCACTACAGAGGGAGGCCCAGGCCACCAACTGGCGGGCTGCAGTGGGTAGGCGGGGTCTCCCTCTGCAAGGGAAGCTGGTGGCGGCAGCCAGGGAAGGGAGGCCTACTCTTGTACAAATTTTATGCATTGGGCCTCTAGTCCTATCTAATAAAAGAGAAAAATGGTAATTAGCGTACAACCGCTACCCTTCCCATTGGCTAATCAGAGCGATATGCAAATTAACTGCCAGTCAAGATGGCGGTTAACTGCCAACAAAGATGGCGGCTAATTTGCATACTGCAGGCAGGATGGGACAGCGCTATTCTGCCTGCCCCACCGCCATCCAGGCCTGCTATCTGTGACCCTGATGGCAGGCAACCCCTGTGCAACCCGACCCAGGGCTGGCGGGCATGACCCCAGCGATCCGCCACTGGCCAGGCCCCCAACCAGCTCTCCTTCTGGAGATCCAGCACTGGAGGGGACTGCTGCCCGTCAGCCAGCAGTCACGCCCCCAACCGGCCCTCCCACCAGGGATGAGCAACCGGAGATCCCACAGCAGGAAAAGGGGGCCTGCAGCCAGCCCCTGTGTGTGCCAGCCCGTGGGATTGCTGCGGCGATCACGGAGCAGGAAAGGGCGGCCTGCAGTCAGCCCCTGTGTGTGCCTGCCCGTGGGATCGCTGCCACGAGGAGCAGGAAAGGGCGGCCTGCAGCCAGCCCCTGTGTGCACCTGCCCGTGGGATCGCAGCAGCGATCACGGAGCAGGAAAGGGTGGCCTCTAGCCAGCCCCCATGTGTGCCAGCCCCTGGGTCGCTGCAGGGATCACAGAGCAGGAAAGGGCGGCCTGCAGCCAGCCCCTGTGTGCACCTGCCCGTGGGATCGCAGCAGCGATCACGGAGCAGGAAAGGGTGGCCTCTAGCCAGCCCCCATGTGTGCCAGCCCCTGGGTCGCTGCAGGGATCACAGAGCAGGAAAGGGCGGCCTGCAGCCAGCCCCTCTGTGCGCCTGTCCCTGGGTAGCCCTGGGGATCCCACAGCAGGAAAGGGCGCCCAGCCCTGGCCACAGCTCAAGGGAGAGTACAACATGCAGTGGAGGCCAGGAGCCTGAGAGATCAACAGAGAGGGGCGCCTGCTCGAAGCCTTCAGGGTATGGCTGAGGGTAGGCCCCCAGCAGACAGACACACACACACACACACACACACACACACACACGGGGACGGCTGCACCAAGCCTCTGCTGCCAGACTGTGGCCATCAGTAGGACATCCACTGAGGGCTCCCGGACTGAGGGGCAGGCTTGGCTGAGGGAACCCCATCCCCCAGTGCACGAATTTCGTGCACCGGGCCTCTAGTATGATATAACATACCTTGTTTTCCCAGGGAGAAGCACCATATACAAGTGCCACAGGAGGTCAAAGGAAGGAAATCACCAAGAGCTGGACCTGCAGAGGGAAGATCCTATGTGCATGGAGTGGGAGGGGAAGGGGTGAGGGTGCGGGTGGGCGGTGGAAGGTGGAGGTGATGGGGGCAGGCATTGGAGGCAACACACAGAATACAGGTGTCAAAAATAAACAAAGCTGGACACTAGCTTAAGTGGTAAAGACAGGTTTTAATCAATAATATACTTTTGCAATATGGAAGAGTCCAGCATGAATTATACTCAATTTTGATTTGTATAGAGGTGACTGGGTGTTTTAAAGGGAGGATGAGGGAAGAGGGAGGGGTGAGTGGGGGCTCAGTAGACTCACAGAAGTGAAAAATTACAAAAAGCCGTAAGGAGGTTGGTCCGTGTGAACCCACCTGGGATGGCTAACGGGTGCTAACTGAAGTTCAGCTCCTACCCTCCCACAGACACCGGGCGACAGGCATCTTATCTTCAGGTTTTGGCTGAAAAAAACTAAATTTTTTTAGCAGCCGGGAGTTTTCCCAGGCAGGCACTTGAAGAGGGTGGGCATAATCCCACGGACGTGTCCTTGAGCTGTTAGAAACTGTGGTAGTGTGTTCAGTTCTCTACAGGCCAATGTTGAGGCCTCGTGGAGAAGAGACTCAGAGGCTCCTGGCTGGCCTGGTCTGGGAGAGTCTGCGTCAGACAGCTCCAGCCAGCAGCCTGGCGCCCACAGGTTCTCTATGAAGAAGAGCAGCAGACAGGTCTCACAGTGAGAGGTAACAGGCTGCTGACTGTGAACTCTCCCTCAGAGGTGGGATAAGCAATAGTCCTCATTTGCCCAAGACTGAAGGTTTCCTAGGCTGGGAGACATTCGGTGTTAAAATGGGGGAAGTCCAGGCAAATAGGGACCCACTGATCCTCACGCTGCGTGGAGGCGTGGGCACGTGGGGAAGGTTGTTGAGCAGCAAGGCAGTATGTTAAGAATGAGTGGTTTCAGGTGATCCCTCCCACTGTGAATTGTCAAGGAGCCCAAGGTCCACTGTCACGCGCCTGTGTGGCCTGTCACTGAGTCCTGGCATGCTACTTCTGGGCATCGTAGTCTTCCAGAAGTTTCTAAGCTGGGATAGGTCTCCCTCCTTTGCTTTGGGAAACTCATACACACAATACCGTGCAGCATGGCTTGTAGGAGGAGGTACGACCACTCACTGCTCGGCTGCATTTCTGGAACATTGAGGAGTTTGACTCCAGAGAGGGAAGGCCTCGTGCCATGTGCCCCTGGGCATGGCCTTTCCCTTCCTTAAGCCTCAGCCTCCTCACCCGTAAGACAGACATACACGGCACCTCGCTCACAGGGCTGCTAGGAGAATTACAGGAGATTATGGCGAAGGCCCTTGACAGGGTGCCTGGGAGGCACCGAATATGCAGGGAGCAGCAGCCAGGGTTATAATTGTGGCAGTTGTTTGAGCTGTTAAGCAGGGAAAAGAAGCACGATTGTATCCACAGCGTTTAAAGGTCAACATCCTGAAACATTTCCCTGGGTTAGATTTTCAGTTGAAATAAACAAACATGAGGAATCTGTCACATAAATAGAAGTTAACCCTGGGCCCCTTAGACATATGGAATAGCCTCTCAGAGACTTCTGGGAAAACAAAGTGGATGCATGAAAAATGCCTGTAGTGCCCCAGGGTGCCATCCATCAGTGGAGAGGACTAACCCCAACTTTATTTTCTATGTTCAGGGATGGCCAAAAAGGCGAACAACTACAATTAACAAATTCGTAACTGATTTCACAAACCCGTGAAGGTGGAGCATCATTCCGGCTCTCCAAGGAAAACCCTGTCACCATCAAGTGTGGTTAACAACAGACAGATAAAACAGTTACTCGTTAATTTTTTTTAAACATGCTCTTACTTTAAAGCCCCGGGAACGAAGCAGAAGCAAATCACTCTGTAAAATACTGACACTGGACTATCGCTGCAGTAACGAGCAAAATCCAGAGCAGGAGCGCAGCGAGGCACCTGGGAGGGCCCTTCAGTCCCAGGACCTCTGAAAGGCAGCCGTGGGAACAACCCGTCGGGACACTTTAAACACCAGAGCCTGGCCAGGCCAGCTGGCCTCCTTCTGGGCTCCTGTCCCCAAATGAATCCTGGCTTTGTCACTTGCACATTTTAGTACCAGTCTTGACCTTTTGAAAGCCTCAGCTTTCACTGCTGTTCAATGGGAAAGACAGTATTTGCAGCCCAGGGTTATTTCCAAGATTAAGAGGAAATGCATGCACAGTCCTTAGTTCAGTGACTGGTGAGTACCTGGCCTTTTCCTCTGTCCTCTGAATCTGTTCGCCCCTGACTCTTCCAGACCACACCTCACACCCTTCCTAGGACACTGTGACACTGGGTTAGCAATTATGCCTCATTTCATCAGTTTATAGATTTTTTTTTCAACCTTGTGACAGGGTAAATTCCTTAAAGCCAGAGGTGGTTGATTACTTAATAAACACAAGGTGTGCCAGCCTCGGCTCTCAACCTTTATGAACATTGATGTGTTAAGACAGCAGTTCTCAACCTGTGGGTTGCAACCCCTTTGGCGGTCGAACGACCCTTTCACAGGAGTCGCCTAAGACCATCCTGCATATCAGATATTTACATTATGATTCATAACAGTAGCAACATTACAGTTATGAAGTAGCAACGAAAATAATTTTATGGTTGGGTCACATGAGGAACTGTATTTAAAGGGCCAGAAGGTTGAGAACCACTGTGTTAAGACCTCATAACAATCAGATGGGGTCATAACTATTGTGATTCATGTTTTACAGATGAGGAAACTGAGGCATAAAGAGATTCAGTAACTTGCCAAGGTGGCAGCTCGTCAGCTGCTGTGCTGAGATTTGAACTCATGGGGGCTGGCTCCTGGGACCATGCTCTTAACCACCAGACCCCTATGTTTTAGACTTATGTGTCCCACAGGCCTACCACGTAAGTGCAAGGCCCTTAACAAAGACCTGTCAACAGAAAGATAATTTAACCAGTGTGCACATGAGGAAACTGAAAAGACAAAGATAAAAACAAAAAACATCGAGGTTACATACATCATCATAGGTCAGAAGGACAACTGGGAAGCAATTATGGCCCAAAGTTTCAGATGCCAGGTGGTTTGTTCTTTCTGCCAGGCCAGCTGATGGCCTTTTGAGGTGAGAGCCTCCCATTGATGGAAGGAGAGAGAGGAAGGCATGGGAGCAAGTCTTTGTCCCTCATCCTACACCTGGGCCAGGTGAAGGCCACACTTCTCTCAGCACTGACCAGCCATCATGTTCCAGACAGGTTTGCACACTCTGGGTCACCAGTAACTACTCACTGGCTTTATAGCAAGTCTTTGTCCCTCATCCTACACCTGGGCCAGGTGAAGGCCACACTTCTCTCAGCACTGACCCAGCCATCATGTCCCAGACAGGTTTGCACGCTCTGGGTCACCAGTAACTACTCACTGGCTTTAATTGCTTTTAGGAATACTCGGGATTGGTCAGTACAGGCGGGCAGCCAGGCCAGGGAAGCGGAGGCCCAGCCCAGGTGCCCACAGACTACTGCTTGGGGCAAGCCTTCATTCAGGGACTTCAAATAAGCATCTCAAGTATGTGAGGTCTTCCCAAAACAAATTCCGCTGCAGAATTTTCTCTCAGGCGTCTTTTCTACGTCTTTTCACAATTCAGTAAATTTGTTTTTAAAAACTCAAGAGAATAAACCCCTAACTTCAACCCTTTGCAGTCTATCAATGTGCTACTTTGTACTTTGAGGAAAACTCACTGTGGTGTAGACCTGGGCACAGTCTCAGGAGCCAGGGGCCCAGGTTCAAACCTCAGCTCCTGAGCTGGTAGCTGTGGGCACTGGGCTTTGTGCTCATGTCCTCATAGTGAGAAGGGTAATAGTCACAGGAGCCACCTCATAGGCTTGTTTTGAGGATTAAATTAGTGTGTGTGTGTGTGTTTGAATATATATCCATATTTGTGATACAGTGCACATATGCATACATATAACTACACACGGGATTGAATTATGTTCCCCCAAAAGTCATATGTCAAAGCCCTAACCCCCAGAACCTCAGAATGTGACCTTCCTTGGAAATAGGGTCTTTACAGAGGTAATCAAGTTACAATGGAGCAATGAGGGTGGGCCCTAGTCCAATATGACTGGTGTCCTTCCAAGAAGAGGACATTGGGACACACACACGGGGAGAGGACAGCCATCTCCAAGCCAAGGAGATAGGCCTGGAACAGACTCTCAGTCCCAGCCTCAGAAGGAAGCAACCCTGCCCATACTTGGGTCTCCGACTCCTGGCCCCCAGAACTGTGAGACAGTAAACTTCTGTTGTTTAAGCCGCCCTGTTGTTATAACAGTTCCAGAAAACGTGTGCGTGTGTGTGTGTGTGTGTGCGTGTGTGTGTGTGTGTATAAAGAGAAAGAGACAGAGAGGCACCACCACTGTGTAAGCATAGTACTTAACAATTTGCTAATAATAGGAGTCAATGTGTTATTAATCAGAAAGTGTGTAGTTTCACACTGCACTTTTAAACCTCACACCTGTGAATACAAAATCACATCAGAGGGGATAGGACAACTTGGTCCACATGCTCACCGTTGCGATGCCAGGCCAGCCGGGCTCATCTCTCCTGATGTAGATGCCACCGTAAGAGCAGCACCTTAACGACACTGACGTGGAGTCTCTACAGCTTGTTCTGTCCTTAGTGCTTTTCTCCACCTTATAAGTCAAACATGAGCTGATACCATCGCTGATTTAACGTTGAAACAAACATTTCCTACTGCTCCTCCTTCCAGCTTCCAAATGAGTTTAATGGAAATGTATTCTGTTATATCCAGGTAAGCTACAAAAAAAAGTTACATTTTTACAGCTACTTATCTGTGAATTCATCTCAGTGTCCTCAGTATTGTGCAATCAAATCACAATGCAGAAATTGTAAGATTGCAACTACCATCCATCACCCCTCATTGCATATTCTTGTGTTCACCGAAGCAGTCTCATTTCCCTCATTGACTGTTTATTATAAGTAAATTATAAGCTTGAACTCTTGGTAATATAGATTCTGAGCACAGAATCCAGATTCTGATCCGAGTAGTGAATTGGAGTACTGCAGAAGATTATGTTTGAAAAAGAGGGGGCTGTGATGGTTAATTTTATGTGTCAACATGACTAGCCACAAGGTGCCCAACTTTTCTCTCTTTCTCTCTCTCCCTCCCTCCCTCTTCTGCCTTCAGACTCTGACTGGACCTTAAACTATCAGTTCTCCTGGGTCTCCAGCTTGTTGATTGCAGATCTCAGGTCTTGGCGGCCTCATAATCATGTGAGCCAGTTCCTTATAATACATTTCAAGATGCAGATAGAGATGCAGATGATAGAGACAGAGATAGAGAGAGATCTCTCTCTCTCCCTCTCTCCCTCTCTCCCTCCCTCCCTCCCTCCCTCTTCTGCCTTCAGACTCTGACTGGACCTTAAACTATCAGTTCTCCTGGGTCTCCAGCTTGCTGATTGCAGATCTCAGGTCTTGGTCTCATAATCATATGAGCCAGTTCCTTATCATGCATTTCAAGATGCAGATGATAGATAGAGACAGAGATAGAGAAAGACAGAGATAGAGAAAGACAGAGAGAGAGAGAGAGAGAGAGAGAGAGAGAGAGAGAAAGAGATAGAGTCTCCTATTGGTTTTGTTTCTCTGTGGAACTCTGGCTGCTAATACAGGGGCTGTTCTGTGACTGGGTAACATTGCCTATGTCACACTCTTGGGGAGAAACTGTTTTTTCACTTCATTCACATAGACTCTGCCTCCATTAAGCCCCATTGCTATTTTCCTTCCATTTTGAAGAACAAGAATGCTGGCCACAAAGTTCATACCCAGGTTTTGCTCAGCCACAGCCACAGTGTGGACCCTGAGGCCTGGTGTCTGCTTTCTCTTCATCTCACAGTCGCATTATAGGTTACTAAACTGGTTTTACAGCTAAGGAAAAGGAAGTAAGGAGTTAGGTAACTTTCCAAGGTCACCTTGGCTGGCCCAACACCCACACCCTAACCATTGTGGGAAGCAGTTAGACAAACATAAGCAGAGCAAGGACGGTGGGCAGGTACAGTCACCAGGGCAGAAAGCCCTGGGAGCCTAGCATCGGACAACTGTAGATAGGACCTCGTCCCCAGGGTGACATTACCTCACCTCGCATATCGATGGTCATGCAGTTTGGACCCCCTTGACCTTTCCTCTCTAGAGATAACATCTAGGCCTCAGTTGTATTTCAGCTCTAGGCCCAGAAAAGCAGCAAATCCGGACAAGCAATACCACAGCTGCCTCAGGACCAGCTGCACTGAATCATGATCCCCTGCCCTAGTAGGGACCAATCATCAGAGACCCTGACCCTGAAAGGACACACCTGGAAAGCTGCTGAATATTCTAATGAGATCATCCCCTGGGACCGCCCCTAAAACCCCACCCTTAAAACCCTTAGAACTGAGGACCCAGTGCACTCTCCCTCCCAGGAGCACACTTGTGCCTCTCCCCGCTCCCTTCCAACCCCCAGGCACCTCACCTTTCCCTTCTTCACTTCTAAGGTCCAAGGGCCCTTCCTTTGCTTCTATAACTTGTTTCCTAAGCCCATTTCTTCTAGGAATTACTTCTACTTTTGTGATTTTCCTAAATAAATGTTCTCATAGTTTGAGTAGTGGCTCTAAATTCTTTCCTAGCCAGAACCCAAGTACCGAGTTTGCTGAACCCAGGTCCGGTCTGACCTGGTGCCTTTCCCAGGCCTCAACGAAAACATAGTCCACAAATAATTTTGATTAATCTATACATCCAAATTTCATCTGCATCTTACCTTCATGTGGATATTTTCCATAAAAGAAACAAATGCAGAACTTCAGTCTTTTCTTTTCCCACTCTTTTCTCTATTTCACCTGTAGGTATTTCCTCCAGATAAGAATGAAATAATGTAAAGTGTGATTTTAAATTGTCACATCACCTGACAGTTCCTGAAGCATCACCACGTTCTCTATAATTATTTTTAACTGTAGGCTCAACAGGCAGATTATTGGCTTATCTCCTCCTACCCAGGTTCCTGAAAGACAAAACATAGCAATTACTGTTAAAGGAAAAAATTACAAAAATCATGCATCTTTAATGAAAGACACAGGAATAGAAATGTTATTATCTAGCTCAGTTGGTTCCCACTTTGAGCTTCTGGTGAGCCTGTCTTGCCAGTAATTCTTTGAGGAGTGGAGAGAAACTTGCACTGGGGAGTCAGGATCCCAGGGCTCAGGATCCTGGGGTTCCAGTCCTGACCCCACATTTAAGCAGCTAAATGACCTTGGGAAAATCAATTATTCTTTATGGGTCTCTGTCATCTGTAAAAGTGGGGATCAGAAATGTGTCATAATTAAGGCAGGTTAGCACAATGGTTAAGGTGTGGGTGTTCGGCCAGCTAAGGTGACTGTGGATAAGTTAACTCCTTGCTTCTCTTTCCTTATTGGTGAAATGAAAACCATAACAGACTTCCCTCAAAGACTTCATGTGAGACTTAACTAAACTAACACATGTACAGTGCTCAGAACAGTGCCTGGCCCAGAGTAAAGCCTTCTTTAAATGCCAACGATCTCCAACGTGCCTATCATTTTTAAAAGTATTCAACTCTATTTCTCTGATACCCCTCCCCAAATTCTTAGTATCCTGAGATTTCACCATTGGGATAGAAAGTAAGCCCAGAGAGAAATACTGAAATTGAACTCATCTTTTTCTCTCTTTATCAATATAATAATAGAAAGTTAGAAGTCACACAGATTTCTCAAATATCAAACAAAGATAAAACAGGCCATTAGTATAAAATGAGCAATTTCACATGGCAAAAGCCTTAAAAAGAAGTGGGAAGAAAGTGGGGGGGAAATGTTTTGTTTTTCAAGAAAAGAAAACATTCATTGAGAGAGAGAGAGAGAGAGAGAGAGAGAGACTCCTATTGGTTCTGTTTTTCTGCATCTGTTGGGTACTCTACAACCTCATTTCATTAAGTCCCCTAATATCACTTTGACACAACCATCACTATCCCCATTTTATAGATAAGGAAACTGAGGCTTAAGGAGGCTTATTACAATTTCAAAAGCATATAGCTCTTCAAAGGAAGATTCATATTTCACCAGGCCTGACTGCAAACCGGTGCCCCTTCTACACCTCAAGGTAGTTCCAAAACACAGGCATTTCTCACTCAGGATCACAGTGCTTAGGGAGAAGTTGGGTCTTGTTTGTTTGTTTTTTAATTTATTCCATTTATTGAGGGAACATTAGTTAATAACATTATATACGTTTCGAGTGTACAGTTGTATAATACTTCACCTGTAGACTGCTTTCTGTGCTCACCACCAAAGTCTAGTCTCCCTCTATCACCTAAGACTTGACCCCCTTTACCCTTTTCACCCTCCTCCTTGCCCATTCCCCTCTGGTAACCACCCCTCTGTTGTCTGTGTCTATAAGTTTATTTGTTTTGTTTTTTCATTCATTGCTTTCTGTTTTATATCCTACATATGAGTGAAACCCTATGGTTCCATCTGACTTATTTCACTTAGCATAACACTCTCAAGATCTATCCATGTTGTTGCAAATGGCAGTATTTCATCCTTTCTTATGACCGAGTAGTATTTCATTGTATATATGTACTACATTTTCCCAATGGCATTTTTCAAAGAAATAGAACAAAAACTCATCAAATTTGTATGGAACCACAAAAGGACGCTGAATATCCAAAGCAATACTGAAGAAAAAATAACACAGTTGGAGGTAGTACACTCCCCATCTATAATAATAAAAGCATAATATGCTAATTAGACTGTACAACCTTCTGGATGAAGCCAGGGCTGTGAGGGAAGCCCAGGTCCCGGGTGCCAGAGGGAAGCCAGTGCCAGCAGCTGTGGGAAGGAAGGCCTACTCTTACAGGAATTTTGTGCATCAGGCCTCTAGTCTTCAAATAATGCTACAAAGCTACAATAATTGAAACAGTATGGTATTGGAAAAAGAAAAGAAAAAAGACACACAGATCAGTGGACCAGAATTGAGAGGCCAGAAATAAATCCATATGTATATGGGCAACTAATGGAGAAAAAGGAAGCTTCTTTAATCAGTGGTGTCAGGGAACTTGGAAAGCCACATGCAAAAGAATGAAACCAGACTGCTATTTGACACCATCCATAAACATTCACTCAAAATGTGTCAAAGATCTAAATATAAGACCTGAAACAATAAAATACATAGAAGGAATCATAGGTACTAAACTTATGAAACTTGGTCTCAGAGAAGATTTTATAAACTTGATTTCAAAAACAAGGGAAGTAAAAGCCAAAAAAAAGAAGAAGAAGAAGAAAAAGAATGGGACTACATCAAACTAAAAGGTTTCTGCACAGCAAAAGAAATCATCAACAAAACAAAAAGGTTACTAACCATATTGGAGAAGACATTTCCAAATAATACCTCTGCTAAGGAGCTAATATCTAAAATATATAAATAATCCATTAAAATCCTTTTATTCTTGGGGGGAAAAACACACGAATCCATACAACTCAACAATAAAAAGCAAACAATCCTATTTTTAAACGGGCAGAGAACCTGAAGGGACACTTTTCCCAAGAAGACATACAAATGGCCAACAAATATATGAAAAAATGCTCAACTTCAGTAGCTATAAGGGAAACACAAATAAAAAACACAATGAGAAGTTAGTTTTTATAAAACAAATTATAACAAGTGCACTAGAAAAATTTTCTCTTTAAAATGAACCTTACATAAGTTTTCCTATGAAGCAAAAATAATATAAAATCACTTCCTAGTTTTTTAATATCAATAATAGGAAAGTAAGAACAGTTGTCAAATTCAGGATTGAGGGATTGTGGTGGAGTAGAAAATTGTAATATAGTGGAACAGAATTTGAATTCAGATGACCTGGATCGCGGTTCTACTTTTGACACTTTCTAGCAGAACATAGTCATTATCTCAGATCTGAATAAAGATGCTGTTCAACATCCCTCATAATCTAAGAGGTTGGAGAGAAGAAAAAAAGAAAGAAAGCCTCTAATTTCTGCAATTCTACTTCTAACTATATGGTTTCATCTTAACAAGGAGAACACTTCTAAATTTGAACATTCAGATACAATCTGAAATAACACCTCTTTTATAAATTATTTCCTGTTACCGGAGAAATGCGAGGATGGTCTTTCTCTGTTGCTAGTGGGAGTGGGGTTCCTGTGGTATCACTGGAATAAGCATTTCTGGATGCCCACCCCCCCGCCCCCCATAGGAGGGTGAGATGAGGTAAAAAGCTTTATTTGCATGGGATTACAATCTTGGATTTCTAAAGTCCCATTTAACTTAACCCAGTCCAGGGAGATGTGTAGTGAGCAGTAGAGCTAGAATCAATGCCAGCATCCAGAGTTTCCATCCCCTGGTGGAACTGGATCCAGTGCAGCATTAGGCTCGGTGCAGTCCAGTAGTCCATTATGTGGGTCCACATGGCTGTGAGCCATGTGGGCAAATGCAGGGGAGTCAAGAGAGTGCACCCCCTGCAACAAGAATCCCAGAGGTCCTGAAAACACAAGAGAGCAAGAGCAAACTTCTTTGTTTAGGTGATGAAATATCTCAAATCTTCACGCACTTACAGTGGCCACGCCTGCTCTGGCCAATGGCCTGTTCCCAGGTGTCACTGACAGACAAGTACCTTCCCTATGTCACCCAGACTTTACTGGGCATGTGTCTGTTCTTCCCTTGTCCAGTTCCGTCCCCCAGTGAGCTGCTGGGAATAGACCCGGGGAGTGTTAAAGTGCAGCTTCTTGACAAAGCTGCACAAGTCACATGCGTATACTTGACCTTCCCTTTGTTCCCCCCCCCCCTGTTACTAATAACTGGGTTCATTACAACAGTATCACTGGCCCTCCCATCACCAGGCACAACTGAAACTTCACTCCACTCCCAGATTTGGACATTGAGGTTCCATAGACCCAACTTCTATAAGACTTGCCTTCAGGTACATCTTCTGGAACCGAGTGCTCAGCCCAGGAAGCAGAGACCAGCTCCTTTATTTTTTTGCATCTCCTAAACTGGTGTGCTGAGTAGATGTTCAGCAAACGACTGCTCGAGTAAGTAAATGAATCTCTGAATTCCATTTATCTGTGCCTGGGTACAGAGGCAGCTACATAATTTATGGGGCCTGGTGCAAAATGCCAATTCTGGGCCCTTTGTTCAAAAAGGAAAAAAAAAGTGCTGTTAAAAGTACTAAAATATACAGCATTTTCCTTTGTTCTGTGGTCTCTCTGCTTGTCACAGTATCTTTATTTGCTTTTTAGTGTCATTCTAAAAAAATATTAACTATGTAAATTATTTACAAGAATCTTGTGCATCTTTACATTGGATAATGCTATCTTTAAATGCAACTATAACAATGAGACTTCACAGGTCACAAGCCCAAGAAGTCAGCCAGCCTGAGTACAATCCTAACAAAATAAGGAATAAATGACAAAAGTAAGTTATCTTCTGGCATGAATTTACAAAATAATAGCAAGCAAAGTCAAGGAAATCTGCATATGATAGAAAGAGGGCATTATGGAGTAGTTTTCTTCAACTTGTCATAACATCAAAAAAATCTTTCATTTAACTGATTGCAAACCAAATTTATTCCCGTGGAGATGAAGTCCTTCAATAGTACTTAAAATGTTCAAGTAAATAAGTTTCTATCTTCTTTGGGGGTGGAAAAAGAGAAAGAGAATGAACAGAAAAAATATGCTATTGATATAAAGAATTATGGATGGAGAAAATTGCAGGTTTGTATTTACTCATATTCCATTCTACCTACCTGCATGCAAGGAGCTGGTGAGATATTATATCATAATTATGGACTCTCCTAGCAGCTTGGGTATCAATGGTTCCTATTGTTCCAAGGCATCTAACAAGCCCATGAGCTCCCAGATTGCACACACAGAAAAAGAGCAGATGCTAATTGCATTGCATATTTATACTTCCCCTATTCCCACCACTACCCATGTAATTCCCCCTGGGTTCTAATTAGCTCAATCAGGGCGGGAGGAAATAAAATTTTAAGCAATTTCCAGTAAGATGTGGTTTGGTACTACAACAAAATTTAGCAAAATACTAACCTTATTCAACTAAGGTTTACCTACCTTTTCTGGGAAAAAAAACCTGGATAGTTTTGTGTATATGTGCTTAGATTTAATCAGGGTAATAGTGTTATCTGTGGAATTGGGGGATCCCTTCCCCCATTGTGTGCTGGGGGTGGGGTCTTTACCATACCTCAAGAAAAAGAATTTTCTGAGACTCCCATGGGGAAATGAGTGATTTCTATTTGTGTGGAAATACATCCCTTGGTTTCCAAAGTCCCATTTTCTGTAATCCAGTCCTGGAAAAGGTCCAGCTAGGGATTCAGTGGAGCTAGAGCAAAGCCCATGTCCAGAGCTTCCATTCCATGTTGGAATTGGGTTCGGTTTAGCATTAGGCTAGTTGCAGTCCAATAGTCCACTGGGCCATGTGGGGGAATGCAAGAGGGCAGGAGTGTGAGAGTCCCGCAGGCCAGGCGTCAACCAAGAGGAATTAAGAGAAACCAAGAGCCAAGATTGCAAGAGAGTGAGTTCCTTTATTTAGGGGATTAAATATCTCAAATTTTGGCTGATCAGAGTGGCTCAAAGGTTGAGCATCAACCCTCCATCCACGCACCAAGAAGTCTCTGGTTCAATTCCCGGCACACGCATGTGGCAGGCTTGATCCCCAGTACGGGATCTGCAGAAGGCAGCCGATCAATGTTTCTCTCTCCCTCTCCCTTCCTCTCTCTCTAAAAATCAATTTTAAAAAAAATATCTCAAAGAGCGGCCATGCTTACTCTGGCCAATGACCTGTTCCCAGGTGTGACTGACAGACAAGTATCTTCTCTACGTCACCCAGACTAAACTGGGCATGTATCTGTTCTTCCCCCTGTTTAATCCCTTCCCCCAGCAGTCTGCAGGGAATAGACCAGTAGTTCTGTGGGCAGAGTTAAACTACAGCTTCCTGGCAAAGCTGCATAAGCGGCATGCCTATACTATTTGGCCTTCCCTTTGCTCCTTTCCTATTATTAATAACTAATCCTCACCTTTTCATCCTGTGCAAACAAGAATGAATGTTGCTTAGGAAAAGGATTTCCCTAACAGGTCATATCCTGGGAAAATAAACTTAATTACTCCAGGTACCAATTAGTGAATTAAAGTTTTGAGAAATAATTTGTTGTTGTTAGTGAAAGCACCTAACACTTCTCTTAACATAAACAAGAGCACCGTCAAAGTCACCCCTTTCCCCATCACCTCATTATTAATTCATTTGGGTTCAAAATCTCAGTTCCAATCAGGGAGATGGCTGCGAAGGCTGCACTTACAATCAGCGTGCTGCCAATGGCCTCCTGCAATCACGCTCCTCAAATCTAAAGATGATCCCTAATGAAGAAAATTATTTGGATGGTAACTGGTATGTGAGACGTGGTTTAGAGTCTCTAATGGCTAGAGATTGGGGGCCACACCAGCTTTCTTCTCCCTAGAAGTCCAGCCTTGATCTCAGGGTGGTTAGGGAAAGCAGAGAAAGGGAGCCTTCCAGAGAGGATCTGAGAAGACAACCTAGACCAGAGGCCTTCGGACAAATGAAGGAGGTCTACAAAAACAATGTGTTTCTCCTGCCTTCCTCCCTGGCCCCAATACATTGTATTTTATTAGCGGCTAACATTTAAATATTGAAGTATTTACATAAAACTCCAGGTGCTAGCTTCTTTTAAAAAAATCACGCTTCTATAAGCAGAAGGCCTGAATTCTCACATGTTAAAAATTAGTAAGTGCCGAGTGGAGGCAGCCATCTTTCCACAGGACAAAGACTTTCTTTGTTCTCTGTCTTCCCCGCTCCACCAGGCTGGCTCATTCTTTTACCTGCCTCGCTCCTATAGACATCTGGGTTTGTTCCCCTGAATCCCAAACCTAGGGTTCTCCAAATGGGCCTTTTCTCCAAGTTTCTCTAGGTGGTGGTTGGCCTGGTACAAAATGCCAAAAGGTAATCAGCTCATAAAGAAAGAAAAAGAAGAAAGAAAGAGCTTTACTCAAAAAGCTTTATTTTTAGAATTTACATGGAGGAAGGATCAGGCATTATCCTTCCCTCACTCCATACATATTTATTGCGCACCCATCATGTGCCTGGTACAGTTTGAGGAGTTTTTACCTGCCTCGCTCCTATAGACATCTGGGTTTGTTCCCCTGAATCCCAAACCTAGGGTTCTCCAAATGGGCCTTTTCTCCAAGTTTCTCTAGATGATGGTTGGCCTGGTACAAAATGTCAAAAGGTAATCATCTCATAAGGAAAGAAAAATAAGAAAGAAAGAGCTTTACTCAAAAAGTTTTAGTTTTAGAATTTACATGGAGGAAGGATCAGGCATTCTTCTTCCCTCATTCCATACATATTTATTGCGCACCCATCGTGTGCCTGGTATAGTTTGAGGAGCTGGAATTGCAACAGTAAGAAGATGGAATCCTGACCTCACCAAGTTTCCCTTCTCTTGCAAAACAGGCAATAACATGAAAAATTAGTACGTATCCTATCGGGTAAACGTAAGTGCTAAGAACCCAAATATACAAACAAGTGATATCCAGACTATAGATAAAAATACAATTCTGGCTTACAACCTGTAGCAACCAACACAGGAAGCCAGCCTGCTGTGAGTCAGACTTGTAGGAAGCCAGATCATTCAGTACATGTAGAGAGAGTCCAGGAAGCCAAACAATAAACCCTATAGCAGCTGGCCCACATGACCAGGACTTGAATAACAACTGGCAGTTTCCCTAACTTTTGCCCCTGCTTCTATCTTAGGACCAACCAGAGAAAGCCAAATATGTACCCAGAACTAATCATATAGGAAGCCCCACTTCTAGTTAGCCTGCCTACAGCTCCCCTGGGACAACAGCCTCCAGCCAGGTGTACCTGAAGCCCTCCCTTTTCCCACTGTAAAGCTTTCCCTCTCTTCTGCCTGCCTTTGGGTCTCTGCTAAATGCAAGTGATGATGGCTGACTCCCTTCCTCCAGCTAACTCTGAGAAGAAGCCTTTGCTTGCTCTCATTTGGGAGGTCTTCCTTTATTTCCATGGGGCTTTGAAGTAAAATACAGTCAAGCGATGGAGTGATGGGTGGATGGGGTGACACTGGAGCTAAGTCCTGAGAAGAGGGAGGGAGGGAACCATGTGACTCTGGAAGGAACAGCAACACAAAGGCCAGTGGAGAAAATAAGCTGATGTGTTCCAGAATCATCCAGCAGAAAAAGGGAAGAAAAGAGTGTGTATAGACCAAGAGCAGAGAGGACTTATTGGGCACCTTTTGACAATCCAATATGGAATCACAGCCAGCCATGTAGCATGAACTACAGGGGAGAAGGTGACAGGATGACGAAGCAGAGAAAGATGCAGCCACAAACCAGGGAGTGTGAACAGCCACCAGAAACCAGAGGACACAGGGAACGGATTCCCTCCTAGAGCTTCCAGGAGGAGTGTGGTCCTGCTGACACCTTGATTTCAGACTTCTGGTCTCCAGAACTATAAGGGAATAAATGTCTGTTGGTTTAAATCACCAAGTTTGTGGCAATTTGTTACAGCAGCCACAGGAACTAGTACAGAAGAACTGTTCTTTCAAATGAAATCTCATGCAGCCCCCCAATATACAAAGTAGATCAAAGGAGAATTATTATTGTTGAATAGAAGTGGGGAGCAGTCACCTCCCATCACAGGCCACCTCTCCCCTCCTACTCGCTCACTGGTCTGGGGCCCTGAAGGCGCACTCCCATTGGCCTGGGGCAAGCACCAAAGTAGCTGGATGGAACAGTCTGAAAAGCACTCTTCTAAAACATGCATCAGAGTCAGTACTCTAACACTGACATGCATCCCCCTCCATATGTCTGCTTTTCCTCGCCTTGCCTGTTTATTTCACGAGCCCTTGCCTTTTGGGAAAGGTTGCAAAAATAGGCATGTGAGTTGAGCAGCTGGCTCTCAGCTTCTGAGCCTCAGCCTCTGGAACATTCCCCTGTTAATGGCAGTTTATTCTACTCCTCTCTCCTGTTTTAAATGAGTGATTTGGTGCTTTCCTCTCTTCCTCATCCTCCAGTTTTGATTCCACTTTCATTCCTGGGGTTTGTCTTTGGCCTGTTCTGGAAACTTCCTTTTTATTTCATTTGATGTTTTTCAGCCTCAGACCCCTGATCTTGACCCTGGCTTTTAATTTCATTTTGTGCACCCCCTGAAGCTCTGCTGTCCATCCTGAGTCGCCTGCCACCTTGCTCCAGGCCACACATTACTCCCCGACAGAGTAAGCGAGGGTTTCCTGCAGCCCCTCTAGGCTTTCTGAAGCCAGAAGTATTCCTTCAAGACCATCCAGAGTTGATTCTGTATGTTTCAATGCCATTCACAAACCATGATTAATATCCAAGACACAGAGGCAAAACCACTTGCCTTATAAGAACTCTGCAAGTAGGACATGGACTAGCCCAAGAACCAAAATGCCTCTAATTCACACTTTTTTAGATGACTCCTGCCATCATTGAGCCTCTTCTCAGAGGCCTCTAAGGATTCAAGCAAAACCTGGGGATAGGTGGGATGGAAGGAAAAAGCCAGAGAGAGGTGAGGAAGAGAATTAGAACTTCATATCAAATAAGCAACTTTGTATGCAATGAGGGTACACCTGACGTCATCATTTGAAGACAGTCAACACATTCTTCTCAGCATTTTTTTAAAATATATTTTTATTGGTTTCAGAGAGGAAGGGAGAGGGAGAGAGAGACAGAAACATCAATGACAGAAAATCATCGGCTGCCACCTGCACGCCCCCCACTGGGGAATCCAGCCCACAACTCGGGCATGTGCCCTTGACCGAAATCGAACCTGGGACCTTTCAGTCTGCAGGCTGACGCTCTATCCACTGAGCCAAGCCGGCTAGGGCCCAGCATTTTTATCACTGAGTTTTAGATGTCCTTGACCTAGCAGCTACCCAAGCAGCCTCTCCCAACTTTTCATGACATAGAGAGGCGCTTCAGCTTTCACATTTGACTTCCAAACAGTCAGCACATTCACACATTATATATTAGCACTCCAAGTCTCTTCCCGTATGTCAAATCCTGACTCTCATTCAACAGGAAGGAATAGTCACTCCGGCTATCACACGGTGGTGTGACCTGACAGTGGGTTGTTATTTCAGTTCAAAATGTTTGTGCAGTTATCTGGATGTTCATCATCTTTTGTCCTATTATTTTATAAAAATGAGCAGAAAACAGAAAAATGAAAGTGGTGATACAGGTGATAAGAAGTGTAGGTTCTGTAAACATTATGCAAGTGAGACAAAGATGGCATTCTTTAAGCAGCTTGAAGACAGAGGATCTTGTACCTTAATCCGATTCTCATTGGACTGAAGCAGGTCAATCTGTGCTCAATTAATTGTGGGGGAAAAGAGCACAATTAAAAAGCCTGTACCAAATTTGCAATAAATCATAAGTGATTGTGTTTAATAAAACCGAGGTGTGATCAGGGATCTTGTCACTTTTTTAACTCTCTGAGAATGGAACTCCTATCTCTTATATATCAAATAAGCATATTGTCTGGCTTTTCTACGTTCAACTCTTAAACAAATTCTCAAGAATGTACTATGCATGAAAGGAAAGAACTGCCTGTACTTAGGACTAAGAGAGAGAGAGAGAGAGAGAGACAGAGACAGAGAAATACTGAAGTCCAACTGAAAGCAACCTAATGCCAGTATCTGAAAGGAATTTCCTTGCACTATAAAGCAGAAAGAACGGTGGAGTAAACCTGAGGCTGGGCTTCTCCCTGGGACAGAGACCACCTGAAGAAGACTGCAATGGCAGAGATCCAGGAGACAAACCTGCACAAATATGAGACAGCCTATGCACAAGGCTATTTATGGCTGCGCATTTGTAATAGCAAAAGACTAGAAACCCACTTATCTCTCAGTAGGGGACCGGTTGAATAGCCCTTAATTACAATGGAGAACCATGTAGCCTTATAGCTAAGTCAACATCTCTTTGAACTTTTTTTTAGAGAGAGTTGAAGGGAGGAGAAAGAGAGAAAAGAGAGATAGAAATATCGATGTGAGCCCCAGCCGGTTTGGCTCAGTGGATAGAGCATCGGCCTGCAGACCAGAGTCCCAAGTTAGATTCCAGTCAAGGGCACATACCTTGGTTGTAGGCTCCTCCCCATCCTGGCCCTGGTCAGGGCTCATGCAGGAGGCAACCAATAGATGTGTTTCTCTCACATAGATGTTTCTCTCTGTCTTTCCCTCTCTCTTCCACTCTCCCTAAAAATTAATGGGAAAATATCCTCGTGCGAGGATTAACAAAAAAAAAAAAGAAAAGTAAAGGGAAAAAAAAAAAAAAAAAAAAAAAAAGGAAAGGAAAGGAAAGAAAAGAAAAGACAAAAAATATCGATGTGAGAAAGACACGTTAATTGGTTGCCTCCCACACATGCCCTGACCAGAGGTGGGGATGGAACCTGCAACCCAGGTGGGTGTTCTTGACCAGAAATCAAACCCACAACCGACCCTCCAGTGTGCAGGCCGATCCTCTAGCCATTGAACCACGCCACCCAGGGCATCTATGAATTTGTATATGACTTCTAGGAAATATTGCTAAGTTAAAAAATCAAAATACAAAATATATAGTTTGACATATTTTATGTAAGAAGGCGGGAATGAGTATATACACAGATAATTTGCTTATTTTTCAAAGTAACATGAAAATTAGCTAATAGTTATCTACAGGGGGTATTAATAAGAAGGTGAAGAAAATAGGAATAGGAACTAATCTAAATATACTTTTGTGTATAATTTTTATTTTTGAAGTATATAAATATTCTACATATTTAAAAACTGAATTTAAAAAAATAAGCCTTAGAAAGCACACACAATCAGAAGTAAATGAACCCAACTGCATATAAAATTGAAAACCACACAGAAAAAAATCAGTCTTCAAAATTTCTTTGAATACAAAATGAATAGTACCTCCTTAGAGTGTGTATTCTAAAGGTAAATAAGAGCAAAGAAGTATTAAACTTATTCGTGAACTATGAACATTGTTAGAAGTCTAATTTTTAAACCATGTTAGAATGACTATTTTGAGGGGGCAGGTTTCAGCCAAGAATTTTATACCCAACCAAGTTCTCTATCACATGTAAAGATAAACTATGCTACCACATATTCTTCTGTGGAAAAGAAGTCACGTGACATTATGCTCCAGGAACACTTATTATAATATTTTTTAAAAAAGAATAAAAAAATAGAATTAAATTAAAAAAAAGTGTCAATCTATTTCTATAGAAGGCTGATATGCAAATTGTCCGTCCCAAAGATCATATTTACATCAAAAATGTGTCAATCTATTTCTATAGAAGGCTAATATGCAAATTGTCCGCTCAGGAGTTTGACCCGGAGAACAGGAGTTTGATCGCTCGCTATGATATGTGCTGACCACCAGGGGGCAGCACAGAACATGGTGGGCAACCAGTGGCAGCGGTGGCGGGGTGCTGAGGGAGCGAGGGAAGGAGGAGGCGGGGAGGTGCGGAGGCCAGGCCTAGGGACTCTTCCCTGTACAAATTTTGTGTACCAGGCCTCTAGTTGTGGTATAAATTGATTTACCAGTCTTCCTTTAGTTTGGGCCTCAAACAAGAATATCTGTTGGTTTTCATGTTCCCAGATGGATTCCACATCTCAGAATATAGATTGGCCCTGCTATGCTACCCTTAGCTGCTTTCTCTATCTTACCCACACAAGAAAGAATGTTTCTTGAGTCCTGTTGTTTATCCCAGAGTTCAGATAAAAGCTTTTGCCATGTTTGAGTAGCACTTAAAATAACCTGTATTATTCTGTTCCAGTACTTGCTCTAATAACAGATAAACTATTTACATGGTTAAGATGCCGTGCTGGGTGAAATCACTATAGTATTTTTTCTTTCTTCTTCCATAAAAGTATAGCTGCATAGAGCAACATAATAACCATTTTCATTGCCAAAGAATTCCAGTAATGACTCTCTGCAACTTTAAAATTCATAGTGAATAACCTAAGTCTCGAGCTTTGTTTTGACTTTTAAATTGATCAAACTAGATAATAAAACTAGTCTAGAGCAGATATCTTCTTCAATCCCTCTTTTTATCATCTTCCACCTAACAGTTACGAATGTCCCTGTATTTACTGTATTTTAAACTTTGAAACAAATACATTTTAAAATGTATCCAATACAATGGAGCAATAGCATTGACCTCTGGATAGTGAAATTCTCTGTACTTTTTTTATTTCTAGTTTTGTATTTTTCAAGTCTTTGGCAAAGCACATATATCACTTCCACATCCACAAAAATACTTGTTTAAATCAGTGAATGCAGTTTTGTACTTGCAATATGATCGTAATTGTGTGTTTTTTGACATGTGCAAAAACAAAAAATAAGAAAGAAAAACAACACGGTTACCTTTTCTGATAAGACTATGGCTAACTGTTTTCTCCTTCCCTAGGCTTTTCTGTATTTTCCAAGTTTTCTGTAATGAGTGCGTATTACTTTTATAATGCAAAGGGGATTTTCCTGTGGCTGTTTTCGTGGTGAGGGAAAGCACAAGTCAAAATCACTAAGCAGTTGGAAACCACCAGGCTAATTGCTACTAATTTGAAAGGAGGATGGGGAATAGGCAAGAAAGAGCCACTTGGGCATACTGAGGCGCAGGCACACTTAGCTTCTGCGTCTCCACCAGCCTCACAGGGTGAGCAGCGATGAAATGTCCTTGTCAGACTGTTCTCACCCAGGCTCCCCGGTCTCTCTGCACCTCTGGGTCAAGGCAGGAGGGAGGCAGACTTTCCAGCCCCCAAATTCCTGCCCCCCACGAAGCCAGTGCAGAGCAACCACAACATTAAGTCACTTTCCTGTAGGCATGTGCATTGCAGAGCCGAGTGTTTATTTGCAAAGAAAGACGCGGTTGCCTTGTAAAGCCCAGAATTAAGTGCTCTAAACAGATTTTGGTTTACAGGACTCTTTTAAACGACATTACTTTCCCCCTAATAAAGTTTTCCTCTTTGCTGCCACAGTAAGAGAGAAACATTTTATGGTTCGCCTTTAAAAATGATGTGGCAGGCGGCTGATAGCACAGTAAGAAATTTGATTCCCTTGCTGGAAAAAACCCAGCCCTAGCAGACGTTCCTCTATAGCAACTAATAGCTTCTAAGTAGAGATAGCTCAAAAAAAAAAACATCCCAGGGCAAATCCCTTCTGTGCATTTTGGAACAAATTGACAAGTTTTTTTTTGCTATTGTGTTAGCCTGGGTGACCTAAAAGGAAAAGAAGTGGCTGATCTACCACGAGCTTCAGCACTATTTTTAATACGTGTTGCCTGAACAAATTGACAAGTTTTCTTTTGCTATTGTGTTAGCCTGGGTGACCTAAAAGGAAAAGAAGTGGCTGATCTACCACGAGCTTCAGCACTATTTTTAATAATCCGTGTTGCCTCCGCAGTGCACGATGACAAGGAACACACAGGGGTGGGTGCTATTACAAGTCCTCACTCCCCCAGTGTTTATACCAGCGTCGCACTCACAATCATTCCTCCGCAAGCTTCGCTGTGGGCAGAGTGATATTTTCTTTTTCGTTTTATTTTTCCTAATACCCTTCAGTATGGAATCCAATATTTCTTTGGTTCCTCTGGGGCAGTTTGAACCAATTTTTTTCAGGAAATGTGTCTATGGCGCTTCATTAATTCCATTCTTGGGCTGTCATTTTATCAATCTGTGCCTCTACTCCATACTCCAAATGAGAGGGACAGCTTTTCCCACAGTGGGAAAAACAAAAAATGGGGCTTTGGAGCCAGACAAACCTTAGTTCTATTCTTCACTCAGCCACTTACTGGGCTGATGAGTTAGAGTGGGAAACTCATTCTCTCTAAGATTCAACTTGATCACTTAAAAGATGGGTCAAGAGCCCTGGCAGGTGGGGCTCAGTGGGTTGAGGTCCTCGAAAATTCACTGGTTTGGGCTCTGGGTCACAGCATATGCCCAGGTTTCAGGCTCGATCCCCAGTAGGGGGTGTGTAGGAGACAGCAGTTGTTTCTCTCACTCTCTCTAAAATCAATAAAAACATTTTTTTTTAATTTTTGGCTAAAAAGCACTTACATCACAAAGTTGCTGCAACAAAAAGAGATGCTGTGTGGAAGGCTCAGGCCAATAGACCTGATGAAAAGGCAGCTGCTCATCTGGCCCATCATTAACACATCCTCATCAGTAACACATCCTCGGACCCTCCTGTCAGTGACTTGCCTTGTAAGATACCACCAGGGCCTTTTCTTACTGCCTTATTGTCTCCGTGCTTAGCTGACTTTAGTGTCATTCTGGCCTATACACATTTCCCTGTGCTCTTTCTCTTTTTTTATCACGGGAAACTATTACGTACTTCCAGTCTGAGCACTAGCCTCTCTGGGTCCCTACCCTTACACCGTGACTAGTTAAAACTAGAGCTGTTTCTCCTCTCCTGTTTCTGGACTGACATAAGTGTCTGTTCAGCAAATATGGCTGAGCGTGTGGACTTGACCAGCCGTGGACTTGACCAGCCTGCCCGGAGCTTACAGTCTAGCACAGAAGACTCCACCAGAGCATGGGACTGAACATTTGAGAAGAGATTTTATTTTGTGAGATCAATGGTAACAGGATAATACAACCCAGTATGACTTGGAAAAAGCTTGAATCCATGCTAAAGCAGGTGTCTGAGCACCTTCTTGTAGGTAAATAGTAGAGGAAGAAGTGAAACAGATAATTACTGTATTATTTCATTTATATAAAACTAGTGGCCCGGTGCACAAAAATTTGTGCACTGGGTGGGGGTGGGAGGTGGGGGGGGAGTGTCCCTCAGCCCGGCCTGCACCCTCTCCAATCTGGGACCCCTGGAAGGATGTCCTACTGCCGGTTTACAGGGATCAGGCCTAAACTGGCAGTCGGACATCCCTCTCACAATCTGGGTGCACCCCTCCTACTGGCCTGCTCACTCCAAATGGCTCCATCTTCTATTCCATTTGTGTCCTTTCCACCCCCAAGTTAATGTTGTGTCCTTAACATGTGGTTATGAGATGTCTCTGTGACTGAGCTGGGAAACCTTTCATGTTTCTCTTTTCTTTCCTTTCATCTCAGGATAACTGAGCTCTGTGGTTTGTGTGGGACCAAAGGCCCTGGGAATACAATGCTGAGCCCTCTGAACTCATTTTATTCTTTATTGTATTATTTGATTCCTGGGGCTGAATTAAACATGAAAACAGAAGAAAATATACCCTTAGATATAGAATCTGAGTCATTACCTGGAGATTTCTGCGGGAGTTGACACTGAGGCATGAGACACATGTGTTTATTGGTCAGTTTCCTCAACTATGGAACGAAGGTTGATCCTGCCCCTCGGATCCTTTGGAGGTTGGATATGATGCATCCAGAGGGATTAACTGTGAGCTCTGAGAGTAAGATCAGAAGTCAGCAGACACTTCTTTCCTTTACCCAGACAGAGTTAGAAAAACACAACTCCTTTTATCATAACAGCAGCAAGGGCCATGTCTGTGGGAGGAAGAGCAGGGAACCAGGGCTTCCCCCTTGCTCCTTCCCCTCCCTCCATCCCTGCACTGGTCCAGCTGCTATCGCTATCCTGGAACCACTCAAACTCGGGCTCTGGCCCTGCCCATCTCACAGGGAGGAGCATGCACAATTTCTTGCAGACACAGAAGCAGCTGTGGAGTAGGAAAGTGGCAGTTTTTCCCCTGAGCAGGCGCTGAAGTCCTTGTTGAAGTCTCCACTCCCAGAGCCTGAGTCCGAGTCCTGGGAGGCTGCGCAGTGGAGGTGCCACATTCCTTTCAGT
>NW_005354065.1:26491-59422 GCF_000412655.1 Myotis brandtii | reverse complement strand
AATTTTGTTTTATTGCTTAAAGTATTACAAAGAGTATTATATATGTCTCCTTTTTTTCCCCCTTCTTGACATTCCCCCGGCCTCCCCTATCCCCCAGTGTGTTATGTCCATTGGTTATGCTTATATGTATGCATACAAGTCCTTCGGTTGATCTCTTACCCCTCCCCTCCTTCTGCCCCAAAGTAGATTAGAGATTACCAGGAGCTGAGAGAGGAGAGCAAGGGGAGTTGTTGCTTAATAGTTAGTTTCAATGCAGGGTGATGAAAACGTTTTGGAAACATGCCAAGGATCACACAACACTGTAAATATAATTAATGCCCAGGAATTGTACACTTAAAAGTGGTTAAAGTCAAATTCTATGTTATATAGTCTAATTTTTTTAAATGAGAAGGTGAAATAAAAATAGAGTTACAAACAGCATAGTATCTTTTTCTCCATCCCTTCCTGGGTGGTCTGGACAATTTGTGGTTCCGCACACAAGACTTTCCTAGTAATTTTATCAGCAAGGTTTTGGAAAGCCCAGTGTGTGGCAAGCAATGTGCTAGGCACTGGGGAAAAAAAAACATATCCTGCCTGTGCTCCGTCCAGGCCCAAGGCCAAAAATGTCCTCCTGTTTGTCCAGCTCAAGGGACACCTCCTTCAAGAAGCTCCTAAGATCACCAGTTTGAATAAATTGTCCTCTTGTCTGTATCCCCGTAGTGTTCATTGCCCTGTTGTCAGGACCCTCAGTTCAGCCTCCTTGTATTTTACCCTTTCCATGTTGGGCTCTGCCCTCACAATCTCCTTTGAGGTCTAGACTCTAACCGTTCAACTTTGCGCCCATCGGTTCACACACTGCGCACACAGTGGGCCCTCAGTCCACGTGGAGTCCAGTCATCTGGAAAGCAACATGTTCAGAGCCAGCCAAGGGCCCAGGAGCAGCCCCTCCCACTCTGCTTTATCACTTAATCCCCTCATCCCTCCTCCCCTGACTGCCTGTATTAGCTGCTGCTTAACCATGAATAGAAAAAGGGAAAATGGCCGATTCTCTTCATGAATTAGCCTTCGCATTTAGGAGGGCTGAGATGTGCCCAGCCTGGGCGTTCTCTTCCCAGCTGATAAAAAGGACTCAACTGTGAGTGCTCAATGCTCAACAAGTATTTTAATTCCAGATAAGGCCAGTCACTTACCTACCAAAGAAATAAATCTGGGCAGGAGGGGATGGGAAGAATGAGGGCGACTATTCGATTATACAAAGGGATAGAATGCTCTTAATAAATGACCAGCAGTCCCAGAGAACCGAGCTCTCCAATAAACTCTGAAGCCCTTATCCACACAAAGAATTTGGAAACCTGGGTCGAATTTATGCATATTTGTAGTTTCATATACAAGCCTTTTGTGAGGACAAAACACAAGGCAGTTTTAAACCTGTAATAGTAAGAGCTACCAGTAATTGGGTACTTACTACATACCCAGGCTCATTAAAGCTGACCTGATGAGCATATCGAACACCTAAGATAACCCTGAGACATAAATGGCCACGCTGAGGTCATCAGCACCCAGAGAGGACAAGTCCTTTGTCCACGGTCACACAGCTGGGAAGTGACAATGTCGAGATTAAAGAGGTTTTCTGATTTTAAGTTAATAACTTACTCAGTACACTAAATTGACTACTTACCCGCCCTTCCTGCCTCCTGCTTTTGCTTGTATTTTTGCCAAAACTCCAGGAGTCACTTCTGATTCCTGCCTTTATTTACTGCATAGTCCATCAGGCATCACATTTCGCTGGCACTGCTCCAGAAGTCTCCTGTGCCTGGCCCCCGTGTCTCTCCTCCTCACTGCTCAAATCCTGATCCAAGCCACCACCACATCTGGCCTGGGCCCCAGTGTGGCCTTCCAGCTGGTCTGTCTACTTCCATTCTTGACCCCCAAATCCTTTCTCCATGTGGCAACTATAGTGACCTTCATAAAGCACAAGTCAGCTCTTATCATTCTTCCTATTAAACTTCCAAAGTTCCCCATTACCTTCAGAATAAAGTCTTAGGTCTGACCTCGGCCCACAGGCCCATGCTAAGCAGACCCCTGTTTTTGACCTCATTTCCTCTTTCCTTCCCTCCCTCCCTCTTGTCCTTTCCCCCCGCTCAACTCATGTCCACTGTACACTGACCCACTGGCTGCCTCCCACCCCTTCCAAACATGCCCCTGCTACTTCCCTGCCTACAATCCTCTGCCTCCAGGCCTTCTTTTCATGACTGAGGTCATTTCAGAGAAATAATTCCCATCTTTTCTAGCTGAAGTGCCAGCCGCCGTCCCCTGCCACCCTACCTAGTCATTCTCTGTCCATATTTTATTTTCTCCACAGTACCTTTCTCTAAAATTGCACCCATTATTGATTAAACATTTATTGGCTGTCTCCCTGACCTCACCCCTCAACTAGAATGTAAGCTTCATGATGGCAGCTACTGTCTCTCCAGCGACTGAAACAGGGGCTGGTACATCCCCGGTGACCACTGATTCCTGGTTAAATTAATGAGAATGGCTCTCTCGGCATATCCTTCCCTCCCGCCTCTGCCTAACTCCTGCTTGTCCCTCAAAACCAGCTCAGAGAACACCTCTTCCAGAAAGCTTTCCCAGCAGTCTCAGCTGAATGGCCCTCCTCTCTGAATCACCTCCTCTCTGCATCATCTCCTCTCTTCCATCGGAATATTTATCAAACTCTGTTGCACTTGCCGGCCTCCCACACTGGGTTATGTCCTTCTCTGTCTTTTACTTCAGTATCCGTCCCTCCTCTCTCACACGGGCTGGCTACAACAGCAGCTCAATGTGTTTGATGAAAGAATAAGTGAACAGATCACCTTCTTAATTATTTTTTGGCAAAGGCAACTAATGTTCATGTGGGGGAACGTCTTGGAGTGCTTTTAGAAGAAACTACGCTTTAAAAACTTGTCGTAATTTGTGCTAAATGTGTTAAAGCTTACATTGAAGATAGCAGCCAAGACGAAGTGAGGGATGTTTTAATCCTGGGTAATGAGGCACGGGGAATGATTAACACATCCTGGTTGGATGACTGACAGGATGAGATAAATGAGGCTCCACACACATGGACATCTCAGGGGGCCGTTGTCTTGCAACCCCACCAGACCAGGGTGTGGCCCCACAAAGCCTTTCCCGTGACGGAGCAGACTTGTCCAAGGAGGCCGAGGCCGAATAGCTACAGGCCCTGGATACTCCGTCTTTATCCCACGTACAGCCGGGGTAAACCAACCGTATTCTGAATCTTTGAATCCCCCTTACTTAAACCTATTGACAACAGGTCTTTCTCTTAAGAGAAGTCCTTCTTTGGCCGTGCCAACCCATCCTTCCAGCTACCCCCACGCCCTGCTCTTCTGGTTTGGGTCCTGTTTTGTAAGATGTCTCTGAAGATATCTGAGCTCACCAACGTAGGGCTGATTTTCCCAGCTTATGTGCAGAGCTCTGGGGGACACCCCTCTGTTCACCCCTTGCCATCTACATTACAAGACTGGAATTTTCATTTGTCATTTATAAAATCCCAGTATTCTCCGGCAAAAAAGGACTATTACCTCTTGCGGTCTGACCTTTACCCTTTCCTGCCTCTTTCAGTTGTTGATAGAATTTTTCCCCTTGATCAATTGTGATTTCATTGTGTGTGCAATGGCGTGCAGTAAATATTCAATGTCTCTGGGATAGCACTGGCTCTCCCCCTAAATTGCATTCTCAGAAGGAACTGCCTTATTTCCCCGAGTTGAGTCTATTTAGTCAATGTGAGGTCGAAAAGGCTGGGAGGCCGGGATTTATGGGAGTTCCTATCTACAATTCAGCAGTAAATTCCTCTCACACCTGGCAAAGTTGGATTTTGCTGGCCCTTCTCACTTCAGATGTTGATGAAACAAGTTATTTCCCGGCTGACACTGCACTCCATTATGTCTTACTTTTGCAAATTCAAAACATAGATTGCTGGGGGTTTTCTGGTTTGGGGTCTTTTCTGGCTCAATTGTTTTGGCTCAATTTTGTGAGCTTAATATTTGCTTTGTGCTGAAACAATAAAAAATGTGCCTTCTTATTGGTGGCTTTTTACAGTCTTAGCTTCTTTGCTAAAAGCAACAGATCCTAATCTCAGCCCACCTCAGCCCAGGCTCTCAGAAACCACACCTCCTAATTCTTTCACCAGCATGGGCTCATCCTCATCCTTGCCAAATCCCTTCTATTCTGGAAGGAGACCAACTAGAAAAAGGGAGTCAAACAATCTTGAAACTCCCTCATGTCAAGACTCAAGAATCTCACCATAAAACTGGTCACAAGGGGCAGACCTGAGGACGAGGTGCTTTGGGACTGACCTTTATCCTATGGGGCTTCACAGCTCTTCTGGAGGGTCTGAGAAAAATGATGTCACCATCTGAATAATATTTGGAGCATTCTAAGTAGCATTTTCAACTAATGAAGAAATAGTCTAGCCCCCCAACCACCTAAGGTTGCTTGTGTCATTTGATTCAAACTCAAGCCTTTAGCTCTGTTTGTATAGCATAGTAGCAAACATCTTTAACATCAGGCGAAAAGGAAGAATACTGAGATCACGAATTCAATGGAGTGGCAAGGGCTCAATTTAACTCAATGAACACTTATTGAGTGCCTGCTGTGATCAGGATTGTGCAGGATGGCATAAATGTGATAAGACAGTCCTAATCTCAAGGAGTTTACAATCTATGGGGAGAAATAGACCCATATGTAATTAAATAACATTTGGACCTGAAATAATAGATGTATACACACAATGATATGGAAACACGTGGAAGGGCATTCAGTCCAAGGGAAATGTCTAAAGAGAACAGTAAAAATTAGAAGCATTATTCAAATTCCCTCCCTGGGCAGTTTATAATTCTTACCCCCCAAATATCACAGCAGCTTATGTCTAGTCAAGATATAAAAATGATATATGGAAGGCAGAAGGATAAAGATGGTGACAAAAATATATATGAGCCTTTGAATTGCCAAAGCACACAAGCTATGTGGCGTGCGTGTGTGTATGCGAATTCACAAAGCATGCAAACTATGGGTGTGTGGGTGTGTGCATGTGTGTGTATGTGTACACACACACACACACACTTGGTAAATGTAGCTTAGATAATAAGTACTCTACTATGCTCTTAAAACATAGGTTGACAGAATTAATTGAATGAAAATTACAACCCACACATGTGTAATATATTAGTGTCTCCACGGATTTAGAGATAATCAGCAATCTGCCCACATAGGCAAAATTCACTCACAAATGATTTAGTTATGGCTTGTTCATTCCAGAACATTTGCTTCTTAGGAGGAAGTGTAAAATGCCCTAGTCACGTTGAAAGTGAATGTTTAGTTTGAGTTCTTGCTTCTCATTTTCTAATTTTGATTTTTAAAGGAAAGAGAAATCACACTACTTTAGCAACTACTATGTGCAAAACATAGGCCTTTTACCTGTATGGCACTCAGTTCATCTTTACAGCAATTTTCCATATAAGATATTGTTATTCCCCATCCCCTATACACATTTTACAGGTGAGGATATGCAGATTTGGGGAAGTCAAGCACATGCCAAGGGTCCTACAGCTAGGTCTGATTTCTTCTAACTATGTATATCCTGTCCTCCCAACGACATGAAAGATTCTCCAATACAAGGAGTATGCCTTCTCTTTCACCTACATCTCCCCACAGTGTATCACAGAAAAAAACCCATAAATCAGTAATAGCCATGTTGGGTCTCCTCATACCAAGCAGGAAAGGCTGAGTATAGGTCAGGGTGTTTCCTTTACACAAGAGAAACTCCTAAAGCCTTTCTATACTTCATAGCCCTCTACTCTAGATTTTTCATAATATATTTCATAGCCCTATACCCTGGATTTTTCCAGAGATTATTTCAAGGTCAAGTATTATAGTATGGCTACCATAAATCACCAAAATTATAACAAAAATGGAACTTCTAGTGAAAACGGCCTTTCCCGTATTTTCATAAGACACACTTCATGTCAAGGTTCTCAACAATGAAACCAAAACCAAGATTCAAAACATCAACACAAAATGCGAAGCCCAGCTTTAAACAAATGGCCACTGATACCACATAAAGCAGTTGAGAAAAGTGAAAGATCTTTTGCCCTCCCCTGCACTGTCGGCTCCCTCATTTACCAACATGGTCTGAGCCAATCAGATCGTTGAGGCATCAGTACCACTTTGTGAGGCGGCCATAGGACTTTCTCTGTAATCTAAATAGCGTTCTCTTTTTAAAAATGGGCAACATATACATACGTAACAAAAGCTATAATTTTAATCATTTTTAAATGTTTAGTTCAGTGACATTAAGTACATTCACATTGTTGTACAACTATCGCCATCATTCATCTCCAGGACATTTTCATCTTCCTAAACAGAAATTCTATGCCCGTTAAATAATAATTCCACTTTTCCCTCAACCCCCATCCCGTGGCAAACAACATTCTACTTTCTGTTTATGAATTTGACTACTTTAGGTGGCTCATATAAGTGGAATCATACACTATTAGTCCTTCAGTAACTGGATTGTTTCACTGAGAATAATGACTCTAAGGTTCAACCATGTTGTCGCATGTGACAGAATTTCCTTTCTTTTTAGGGGCGAATGATATCCCATTGTATAGCTATACCACATTTTTGTTTATCCATTAATCCATTGATGGACACTTGGGTTGCTTCCATCCTTGGGCTATTATGTGAGTAATGCTTCTATAAATATGAATGTAAATATGAGTGGTCAATTTATGCACTCAGTTGAAGGCTCTAACTCCTAAATAACAGTTAGGGAGAAGATAGGGGAATTCAGAATGGGGGAGATCGTGTTAGCATATTAAATCCTGAGAGCTGAAACCTCAAGTGAAACATCAAGACATGACAGAGAAAAGCAGAAACCCCGTGAGAATGCACCCAGGTGCCTATTGGTTCTGGGTCTGGTAGAGAAGGAAAGAGAGAATCCAAACTGAAGCCCAGCAAAAGTGCCAGAGAGGAAACACCGATGACACCAGATTTGAGGGCAGGAACAGTGCACCTATAACCACCCCGGAGAAAATGGCACCAACACCAAAGTGGGCAGAATATGGAACTGAGGGTAAAAATGAGAAATCACTATGGAACAGGGAAATTCACGCTAAACACTTGGGGGTGGGGGAATAGGCACCTATGAAAATTATTTACTACTAAAACCAGATAAAATTATTAAAACTTGGCATCCTCATTAGGAAACCTAGAGACATAGATTTGTGGAACAGGACAGAAAACTGTGTGCAAGAATAATGGAGTGGGATGAAAATAAAAAGAGGAAAGTAGAATGCAGTAAGAGAATTTAAACCCACAGTGGAGGTAGCAAAATAGAAATGCATTTATCAAATCAAATCGATGGCAAAGGGAATGAGCAAGAATTGTAACAGATCATGAGAAAGAAACCAGAATAACTGAAAAAAGGGAATATCAAAGACATAATCAAAGAAAACATTCTTAAACTGAATAGAAACTGAGAATTCAAATTGGAATGGTTTCTTCCTTAATCTACTTGTTATTAATGAGTTCCCACTATGTGCCAGGTTTATAGAGACGAACATAATTGCATTCCAGTAAAAATAACTTAAGGAGAAATCCACACCTAGTCTCGATATGCTAAAATTTTTGAATAATTAGTGAGGTTAAAAATCTCATCTGTATTGTCTGGCCATTGTTGCTCAGTGGTTGAGCATTGACCCATGAACCAAGAGGTCACTGGTTTGATTTTTGGTCAGGGCACAGGCTCGATCCCCAGTAGGGAGCATGCAGGATGCAGCCGATTAATGATGTTTGTCTCATCAATGTTTCTATCTCTCTATCCCTCTCCCTTCCTCTCTCTCAAAAAATCAATAAAAACATGTTTTAAAAAAACCTCACGTGTATTATAACAGAAACACATGCTACCTGGAAGGGAAAACATTTCAGCTGGCCTCCAATTCTATTCTGAAATAGGCTATGGAGAAACATGTTTTGAATTTTGAGCCAAGAGTTTTATACCCAACTAAGAATTCTTGTTTCTGTGGAAACAACCAAAAGATATTCTTAGATATATAGGTTTTTTTTCTTATTATTGATTTTAGAGTGAGTAAGGATCCCGGGGGAGAGAGAGAGAGAGAGAGAGAGAGAGAGATCAATTTGTTGTTCCACTTAGTTATGCATTCAATGGTTGATTCTTGTATGTGCCCTGACCAGGGATCGAACCTGCAACCCACAACCTTGGCCTATTGGGACAATGATCTAACCAACTGAGCTACCTGGCCAGTGCCTTGGATGCATAGGCTTTTATAAAATACTAGAGGCCCAATGCATGAAATTCGTGCAAGAGTAGGCCTTCCTTCCCCCGGCTGCTGCCCCGGCTTCCCTCTGGCACCTGGACCAGGGCTTCCCTCGCAGCCCCAGCTTCATCCAGGAACGTCGTCCAGAAGGATATCTGGTCTAATTAGCATATTACACTTTTATTATTATAGATAATTTCCACATACTGTTGAGAAACTTAAAGCAATACTCCACCAACTATGAAATTACATGAATAAATCTCTTCTAGTTCAAAATGACAGGCTGAATGCATATTTCTCCTCCTAGTCTTAAAACAGACTGTAGTAAGAATAAGAAAGAGAATGTAGTCCTCAAAGTGCTGAGACTTGTAGGAAAAAAATACCAGTAGACCAAAGTTTCTAATACATTTCTGAGAGATAAAAGAAGGCAAGCAGGTGAACTCCGGCAGAATGCACTGCCCACAGCTTGCACCACAGAAGCTGCAGTGGAGGGGGAAGCCTTTCTTCGTGGAGAACTCTGTGAAGTCAGCTGGGATGCAGAATCGGGGTGAGATGGGGGACAGAACTGGAGGCAGTGATTGAAGATTGTGCAGCAATGGCATTTTGCCCCAAGGCTGATTCTACACAGATTATATAAAATAGACTTCCAGTCTAAATCAGTCGCAAGAGTCAAAAGTTACTATAAAGGGGTCAATTCACAAAGAAAATGTAAGAATTATAAACTATATAGACACTCATATTGGAGCCCCTAAAAATATAAAGCAAATATTAACAGAGCTAAAAGGAGAAATAGCACTAGAATAATAGTAGGGGATTTTGATACTCCACTTTCAAATTAGATAAAATACCCAGATATAAATCAAAACATAAGTGTATTTAAATAACACTAAAGATTAAATGATCCTAACAGACATACATAAAACATTCCACCCAACAGTAGAATAACATTTTTCTCAAGCATACACAGAACATTCTACAATATAAATCATATGTTGGGCTATAAAGCAAGTCTTAACAAATTTAAGAAGATTAAAAGTATATCAAGTATCTTTTTCAATGCTGTGAAACTAAAAATCAATAACAAGGAGAAAAATTCACAATTATGTGAATTTTAAAAACCCATGGAACAAAGAAGAAATCAAAAGGGAAACCATAAAGTATCTTGAGACAAATAAAAATGAAAAAACAACTTACCAAAACTTACAGGATGAAGCAAAAGTATTTCTAAGAGGAAAGTTTATAACAATAAATGCCTACATTAAGAAAAAAGAAAGATCCAAAATAAACAACCTAACTTTACATCTCAAGAAACTAGACAGGGAACATACCAAGCCCAAAGTTAGCCTGAGGAATAATAAAGATTACAGCAGAAATAAAGAAAATAGGGACTAGAAACTAGACAACTTAAAAAAAACTCTGAAACTGAGTTGTTGGATTTTGTTAAAAAGATAAACAAAATTGACAAGCTTTTATCTAGACTTACTAAGAAAAAAAGAAAAACAACTCAGCTAAATAAAGTCATAAATGAAAGAGAAGACATTATAACTGATACAAAAATACAAAAAAAATCATAACAGACTACTATAGAAAGTTATATACCAATCAATTGGACAGCCTAGAAAAAATAGATTAATTTCTAAAAATATACAACCTACCAAGATTGAATCATCAAAAAAATAGAAAATCTGAACAGACTAATAACAAGTAAAGAGATCGATTTAGTAATAACAATTCTCAACAGATTGAGTATAGAAAGAATATACCTCAACATAGTATATGACAAATCCATAGCGAATATCATACTCAATGGTGAAAGGCTCCTCTAAGAACAGAAACCACAAGGCTGTCCACTCTCACCACTCTTATTTGACACTAGGGGCCCAGTGCATGAATTCGTGCACCTTGAAAGGAACTGTGGGCTGCAAGGCTGTGGTGGGCACAGGGGCGGGTCTCAGCCCATCCTCCGTGCCCCCTCCTGGCCCCTCTTACCACGGCCCCTGGTCCTCTGTCTGCTGGCAGCCTCACTCCTGTTGCCACCACTCCCATGTGCTGATAGTGCCAGCCCCACTTGCACCTGCTGACAGCACAAAGCGATTGGGGCCGGCGCCAGCAACGGGTGAGAGCGAGGCCGGTGCTGTCAGCGGGTGCAAGCAGCATTGCTGCCCCTATCGCCCCTCAGGAACAGGGGGAGGTGGAGAAGCCCTCAGGGGCAATCGGGGCTGGAAGCCCCTGCTCGCACCCACTGACAGCGCTGAGTGATTGGGATCGGTGCCCAATCACTAGAATAATAGTGTTCTCACTACATCAAATAAAAGGTAACTATGTGTTGAATAGCTTGACTGTGATAATCAGTTTATCATATAGCAAAATATCATGTTATGTAACCTTAAATATATATAATTTTTATTTGTTAATTATAGCTCAGTAAAGCTGGAAAAAGAAAGAGAAGAAGAGAGAAGACAAGAGAGGATTGATCCAAGAGGGCCACGTACATCCAGCAGAAGTTCAAGAAAAAGAACCAAAAACATGCAAGGAATAAATTAATCACAAAAATAAAAAAAAATTCCCAAAACTGATGAAAAGCTCAAGCCCCCACAACTTCCCTCATGTTTAAGAACATTAAATCTAAAAGCAAAATCTAGAATAAGGGGAAACAGTTTACCTGAAATGGACACATTTTTTTAAATTGACAATATCTTATAGCTATTTGTCAATAATGCTTTCCAAGTTCAGAAGGAAAAACATGTTGAATATATCGTTCCACACTGAGCCAAACCATCCATCAAGTTCAAGGGCAAAATAAAAGATATTTTTCAGACATGCTTTAACTTAGAAACTTTAACTTCCATAAATATTTTCTGGAAAATGTATTGAGAGTATAATTCCCTAAAACAAAGCATGGAAAAATAATTAAAGATAGAGTAAGATATAAGATCCTAGAAACAGTGTACCCAACTTAAAATACGGTCAGAAGAAACCCCAGACCGACATCTGTGCAGTAGACCTAGAAAGTCAGGGAATTCAACAAATGGTTGGTTTCTTTTGTTGTTGTTTTTAAATATATTTTGTATTGATTTCAGAGAGGAAGGGACAGGGATAGAGAGATAGAAACATCAATGAAAGAGAAACATGATCAACGGCCTCCTGCACATCCCCCAGCGGGGATGGAGTCCCCAACCTGGGCAGGTGCCCTCACTGGGAATCAAACTGGGAATCCTGGTTCATAGGTCGATGCTCAACCACTGAGCCACACCGGCTGGGCAGCAAGGGGTTGGTTTTAAAAGCTGAATGAGAAGGGGTATATGGTGAAGAAGGCCTATGTTCCCCCAATCTATAAGAAAAAAAAAAGAAGGCAATTATAAGCTCTCAGGAAAGCAAATATGTGTTCCCAGAAAGCTATATTCCAAATGTGAAGTACACCAAGCCGCTGTCTGTGAAGTGGAGACCCGGGCCGCAGACCTGAGTGCCAGAGAAGGGAGAAGTCATGACACCAGTCAGAGACATTAGTGAGCCTGGTGAAGGCAAGGCGCATGCAGGAAACACACAGATATGTTCCAGTTAGGACATGAATAACAAAAACAGCAAGAATAACAATATTGTACAGATTTAAAAATCAAGGACTCTCAGAGAAACAAAACAATGAAATCTTCCCATCCTACCATATTAGCCAAATCATGAGCAGAAAAACCACTTGGAAAGCCTCTGTGAACCTGATACACATAATAAAGACATTATTTTAGGATGGTATATGGTTCATAGCTTCCTGATAAAATAGAAATGCCTTTGCACCCTGCCTAAACAAATGCTAAAAGTAAACATACCGGCATGGTAGGTAAATAAGTTGATTTTTAAAGTATATTAAGCCCAGCCAGTGTGGCTCAGCGGTTGAGCTTCAGCCTATGAACCAGGAGGTCACATTTGATTCCTGGTCTGCCTAAACAAATGCTAAAAGTAAACATACCGGCATGGTAGGTAAATAAGTTGATTTTTAAAGTATATTAAGCCCAGCCAGTGTGGCTCAGGGGTTGAGCTTCAGCCTATGAACCAGGAGGTCACATTTTGATTCCTGGTCAGGGTATAGGCCCGGGTTGCAGGCTCGATCCCCAGTGGGTGGCGAGCAGGAGACAGCCAATCAATGATTCTCTCTCATCATTGGTGTTTCTATCTCTCTCTTCTTCTCCTTTCCTCTCTGAAATCAATTAAAAAAATATTTAAAGTGTATTAAAACCTCAGTGTATTTTCCTCTTCTTCCCCTTCCCATTCCTCCTCAACCATGCAATCCAAAAGCCCAGGAGGACTTTGCAGTGGCCCCGAGTGGGGTTTTGGCGCCTTACCATGGTGAGAAAGCATCCCTTGTTGGGGGAGAGGACAGAGGGAAACAGTCCAAGATGGCTTGGTGGGGCCTAAGTGTGGTGAGGAAGGCATTCACAAGAGATAATGTAAGATTGGCAGGCCAGCTCAGCATATGATTTCAAAGCATGAGTGGGACAGGAGGGCAACTGTGTGGGTATTAGAGCCACAGCTGGGTGAAGAAGTTGTCCACAGGTGCATGTGAATGGCAGCCCAGCACCAGGTGTGAGAGTCTGAGGAGGGTAGGAAGGCCATCTGTGGAGGAGGGAGCCCACATGAGGTATCACAGCCTGAGTTGGATGAGGGGCATCTGGACAAGCCAGCACAGGTGTCAGAGCCCAGGCAGGGAGGGGAGAAAAGGGTCCATGCGGGGAGCAGGCAGCAGTGGAGAGGGGAAACTGGTTATTCAGACAAAGCCCAGGAGGACTTTGCAGTGGCCCCGAGTGGGGTTTTGGCGCCTTACCATGGTGAGAAAGCATCCCTTGTTGGGGGAGAGGACAGAGGGAAACAGTCCAAGATGGCCTGTTGAGGCCTAAGTGTGGCGAGGAAGGCATTCACAAGAGATAGAGTAAGATTGGCAGGCCAGCTCAGCATATGATTTCAAAGCATGAGTGGGACAGGAGGGCAACTGTGTGGGTATTAGAGCCATAGCTGGGTGAAGAAGTTGTCCATGGGTGCATGTGAAGGGCAGCCCAGCACCAGGTGTCAGAGTCTGAGGAGGGTAGGAAGGCCAACTGTGGAGGAGAGGAGCCCACATGAGGTATCACAGCCTGAGTTGGATGATGGGCATCTGGACAAGCCAGCACAGGTGTCAGAGCCCAGGCAGGGAGGGGAGAAAAGGGTCCATGCGGGGAGCAGGCAGCAGTGGAGAGGGGAAACTGGTTATTCAGACAGGGAAGTTGATCAAGTAAATACTTCAGACAGAAAAGACTGGGGGGATCTGATTTCTCACCATCAGAGCAAGGAGCTACAAATATGAAAAGAGAAAAAACTAGAGCAAGGTCTGTGGTTTTGAACTGGAATTGGAGCTACCAATGGAAATCATGGTATTCGACGCATAGTGATAAATACTGAAACAAATAAAGATCCAAATGTGTACACACGCACATAGACACACACAACACCCTAGCTCTGTCCACTGAGTGGGTCTGGAATGGAAGCAGTGACACCTGGGAGCAATGAGCACACCTAGTACTCAGATCCTGATTTCTAAATACCATTCTGCTACTAAAGAAAATAAAAAGGAAAAGCAATTAGAGCTCTTTAGCGAAATGGCTGATTCTAGGGGTGGGACAGAGAAAAATGTAAGATGAGCCTGGAATACCATTTTGCACCAGAAAAAATGGGACACTCAACAAATGATGGGGACTTGTCAAAAGGACACAGAAGCAACCTTGAAACTGAGATCATCTGAGCATTACAATAATGATAATAAAATCACCCATTTACTAAAATAGGAAGTCCTGGGTACCATACCCTTATGGATGGACAGATGAATAGATGAGCGGGTGGATGGGTAGATGAACAAACAAATAAGTAAATGGAAAGCTTGATAAGGAACAGTATATTTACATAATCTCAAAGTTTTTCTCCACAAAATCCTTACTAATTACAAGGAGGGGAAAAAAGCAATTTTACAGTGAAGTCTGATGGACATCACCTTAATCAAGTAACTGAAGTAAACACTATCAAATACAGGACAAACTGAAATTGTGTACCAACTAATGAGATGCAACAAGAAGAACTGAGCAGCACACCTGTGATATTTCTGACAAGGGTCTATAACCTGAATCTACTCATGAGGAAACATCAAACAAATGCAAATGGAGAAACATGCTACCAAATAACTGGCCTGTCATCTTCAAAAGCATCATGGTTATGAAAAACCAGGATCCAGCTACTGTTCCCAGTTGAAGGATATCTTAAAGGAACATGACAAATAAATGCGATAGAAGAGTCTGGGTGTTGGCTCTTTGCTATAAAGAACATGAAAATTGGAGGAATTAGCAGAATGTAAATGGACTGTGAGAAGTAGATGGTAGTAAGGCATCAGCATTAATTTCCTGATTTCTATGGTCATGGTGAGGTAATATAGGACATTCTACAAAATACGTCATGCAATCAGAATCATCTAGAGGACTTTTAAGATACAGATAGCGGGACCTCATCCCAGAGTGTTTGATTCAGGAGGTCTGGGGGGGAGTCAGGCATTCACACCTCTAACCAGTGTTTAGGAGGTACTAGGGCCCACAAGGGTCTATAACCTGAATCTACTCATGAGGAAACATCAAACAAATGCAAATGGAGAAACATGCTACCAAATAACTGGCCTGTCATCTTCAAAAGCATCATGGTTATGAAAAACCAGGATCCAGCTACTGTTCCCAGTTGAAGGATATCTTAAAGGAACATGACAAATAAATGCAATAGAAGAGTCTGGGTGTTGTCTCTTTGCTATAAAGAACATGAAAATTGGGGGAATTAGCAGAATGTAAATGGACTGTGAGGAGTAGATGGTAGTAAGGCATCAGTATTAATCTCCTGATTTCTATGGTCGTGGTGAGGTAATATAGGACATTCTACAAAATACATCATGCAATCAGAATCATCTAGAGGACTTTTAAGATACAGATAGCGGGACCTCATCCCAGAGTGTTTGATTTGGGAGGTATGGGGGGGGGAGTCAAGCATTCACACCTCTAACCAGTCATCAGGAGATACCAGTGCCGTTGGTTCAGAGGCCCCACAGCGGGAGCTCTGATGCAGGGGAATCGCATTGTTCATAGAAGAAAACAAACTAAAGTATTCAGGGGCGATGGGACTTATCCTCACTGGTCCAGAAAAAGAGTTCTTTGTAATGTGCTTTCAAGTTTTCTTCAATTTTGAGATGATATAGCATTCAATAAACAATCAATCTCATCGACTCCAAAGCCACCAAACCAGAATTTAGGATATCTAGTCAGTGAGGCAGCTGTTCAGTGCCCAGTAAACCCTTTCCTAATAGGTAATGCAAAGTAAAATAAATAAAATAGGAAACAGGCCATTTCAGACACTTAGGAGAACCAAATGTTTTTAAGTTTTTAAAAACATTCATTGACAACCGATGTGTACAACATTCCATCTCTTAGCACTAACTTGGATGTCCTTTCTTCAGAACCACTTTGAGTTTGCAGTGGCCATTTCCCTCCATGTCTCCAAATTCCCCCTTTTCCCTTTTACTGCTGCCATAAGCTCTAAATTAAAAGACTAGGAAGCACATCAAATGAGAGAGCTGATACTCTTCCTTAAAACATCACCTAATACCATGTTACAGGTTTGGCTGAGAAAATAAAATCCAATCACTCTTCAATCCCATCTATACCTTCCCAAAAGGTTTGCTGGCTCCTCCCCCTACCAGTCATGTGACTCTAGGTAACTTTCCCAACCTCTCTGTGCCTCCATTTCCCCATCTGTAAAATGTGGATAATAATGGTACCTATACCTCATAGATGTGTTATGAGGGTTAAATAAATGTAATGGACTTAAAATAAGCCTGGCACACAGTAAGCCCTTGATAAATGTTATATATCAGCATTGTTTCATTTTATCAATACAAAATATTCTCTGCATTTGATAACGTCCATACCAGCACCCATCACACTCCCCTTACCACTTGATATGTGAAGGTGGAAGGCATCTGAGTAGAAATTAAGAAAATTTACATAGAAACCAAAGAGTTTCCTTGGAGAGAAGATACCAAGATGCTACATATTTCTCTTGAGGTTCAGTGTTTTTATATCATCTTTGGTGGCTCTGTTGGTTCCAACTCAGATCAGAGAGGCAGTGAATTAGGGTTGTGGGAGCTTAGGCTCCAAACATGGATTCTGGGGTTTTAATTCAGGTCCCACCACTTACTGTCCTACCTTCAGGTTACTTAACCTCTGTGAACCTCAGTTTCCCGCTCTGCAACATGGGAGAGATGGTAATAGTCATGAACCTCATAACATTGTTAGGAATATAAAGGAGACAATTTATATCCAGCAGCTGTCACAGGCTCGACATGTAATAAACACTTAGTAAAACTTCTGGGTGCAAGGTGTGGCCATGTGACTAGCTCTAGATAATAGCATGCTGTGTGCCACTACTGCAGAGATATAAAAATACTTGTTCTCTACCCTCTTATGTCCGGTGATGGAGACCTGTGAAGTAAGTCCCCTTACCACTTGATATGTGAAGGTGGAAGGCATCTGAGTAGAAATTAAGAAAATTTGCATAGAAACCAAAGAGTTTCCTGGGAGAGAAGATACCAAGATGCTGCATATTTCTCTTGAGATTCAGTGTTTGTATATCATCTTTGGTGGTTCTGTTGGTTCCAACTCAGATCAGAGAGGCAGTGAATTAGGGTTGTGGGAGCTTAGGCTCCAAACATGGATTCTGGGGTTTTAATTCAGGTCCCACCACTTACTGTCCTACCTTCAGGTTACTTAACCTCTGTGAACCTCAGTTTCCCGCTCTGCAACATGGGAGAGATGGTAATAGTCATGAACCTCATAACATTGTTAGGAATATAAAGGAGACAATTTATATCCAGCAGCTGTCACAGGCTCGACATGTAATAAACACTTAGTAAAACTTCTGGGTGCAAGGTGTGGCCGTGTGACTAGCTCTAGACAATAGCATGCTATGTGCCACTACTGCAGAGATGTAAAAATACTTGTTCTCTACCCTCTTATGTCCGGTGACAGAGACCTGTGAAGTGAACTGACAAAAGACAGATGAACAGGAGTGAAGGTTTATTTTGCATTCACACACCCGTCTCTCCCAAGAGCTTCACAGAAAAGAACTGAAAACCCAAAGAAGTAGTTAGGCTTGAGAGCTTATATATCACTTTAACAAAGAAATTGTGGAGAAGTGACAAGACAAAGGCAAAGGGATCTGAGCTTTGAGGGGTGGTAAGTGGTAGAAAGGTAAAGATATGCAGGGAACTAACGGTAGATAATGGTAAGGTTGTTATGAAAACTCAATGCCATCTCTAGTGATAAGTCGTTTCTGATGATTAAAAGTTGTTCTCTTTCTGGTACAGGAGAGGGGAGGGGAAAGGAAACGCCTTCACATTTCTGCTCAGAGCAATGCATGCCATGCTTCTAGGCAGAAAGGGAGAGGGCAGACAGTCCCTCCTCCGCCTGCTGTTTCTCAGTTACCTTAGCTCAAAACAATCCTTATGCCAATGTAGCATATTTTGGGGTGACATATTCTGACCCCCTTCACTTCTGTGGATTAAAAAAAAGGAATTTTATGGAAAGGAACCTCACAGAACGATCTGGTCATAAATTCCTAACTGGGCAGGTCATGGTGAGTAGACACACCCAGGGCCTATAACTTCTGTACTAATAAACTTGTCCTTGCCTGAAGCAAGCCCTGTCCATCCTTTCTGTGCTTTTTAGGTTAACACACCTTTGAAATGTCCCCTTTCAGATCCCCCTTCCGAAGTATGAGAGCCCACCATCTTAACTATCCTGTAATCAGATCCCCGCCTTGCTTTCCCCCACCTTCAGGTAATCTTCCTTACATTCCCTCCTTTATCTCAAATGCATAAAGGGAACTGCAAACTGTCATTCTCAGAAGCATTTTTCTCAGTCTCTTGAGATCCTGATTCCAGAAGTACCCTCTGTTTGGTTCAAATACCTATTTATAAAAACCCGCTACAGGTTTGGACATTCTTATGTCGACACATCTCAGCTGAAGCATTTAATTACCACTGCAAGACCCTATAGAACTCTTTCCCTCTGACATGGGGACCAGCAACTTTCTAGATGGTGGCTGCTCAGTCAGCTTGGGGTCCTGATTACTTATAATATAACTAGAGGCCCGATGCACAAAATCCGTGCAAGGGCCTCGGCCCCCATCCGCCGCAGCTTTGTCCGGAAGGAAGGACATCTGGTCTAATTAGCATATTACACTTTTATTATTATAGATGAAGCCACCTCTGTGATCTACACAGAGCACACAGCATGAACAAGTACGGAAATGAACCTTTATTATTTTACACCATTGAAATTTAGCAGATGTTTGTTACTACAGCATAACCTACCCTATCCTGACTGATCGAGCACAACCACTACCTACCCGACTGCCAAGGGGAGCCCACCTTGAAGGAGGAGGGAATTGGGATTGCTGATGTGGGCTAGGACAGGGTGTAGGGACGCTGTTTCTGAGCACAGTGTGTGGTTGAGACTGAAAACCCTCTTCTTATTCAATAGACATTAGTTATCTATGGCCGCATAATAAATTATCCCCAAACTTGGTGGGCCATGGGCACAGACCACCACAGCATACTGTCAGTACTCAAAGCTGAATCTGCCACCTCGCCCAGCTCCTGGGACTTTCCTCTCTTTCCCTATTGAATTTATACTCTACAGCACATGGAGATTATACAAAATGTCCGGTCTAAGTCAAGTTGCCGTGAGAGTAAAGAAAAAAACTCTTACTGTGTCTCAATTCTTTGAAAAACACATGGGTAGGAGACCACCTTGAAAACAGGCACCTGAAGGTGTGGGCAGAGAGCATGAGCCAGGGGCTGGTCATGTCGGCACCCTTGTTTGGTGGGGTGACCTAGCACGTGAAAATGCTGTCCCCTGTGGGTGACCTTTTATACTCATCTGATCATCTGCCCACTGATGTTTTCATTGCCTCTCTCACACTGCTTCCCAAAGGTGTTTTCAACAGTCTTCACTATCATGTCAACACATTATCTTAAAAACAATGATCAGGGAGAAGTCACTAGAGAAAGTGTTGTCCACTCCCTCCATCTTCCCTCTTAGCTACACCTGGGCCACCAAACACTGTCCCAGAAAATCCCAGCATGTACATGGGCAAGTCTAACAAGGGCCCTGATGTAATATATCAGAATTCGGGAGCTAGAAAGAGTTGCTGAACACCAGAGAAGATCATGCAAGATGCTACAGTAAGTGACTTAATATTAACAAGGCTGACACCCCTCCTTCCGAGGGAAAAAGATGGCTATTTCATGGGGTTCCTCCTCTCCCCGATTCCAAGCACAAATAATTGCTTCAGGAAAAACAGACTGGAAACTGCGGGCATATTCTACTCCCAGATAGCATGCCATCACCCCAGGCAGTGTTTCCAATCAGGGTGTGAGCTAATGGAGATGACAGAGTTCTTCCCTGGAGACAAAGAAGTATCATTTGCAGAGGAATGGAACTGGGTGGGGAAGGGATGTAAGAATCAGCAGGCTGTTCTCCACTGGGTTAACAAAATAAGTTAAAGCCATCACTTCAAGGTTAAGGCAGGACACAGACTTGATGCTATAAACATGGTGCTCCTTTAGGTAACAATGCCTGGATCATAACAAGCCATGGCCTAGGTGGGAGGCATAGTGGATGCCCATCAATGTCAGGCCTGATGGATTGACAGCTGGACAAATATGAAATGCAAGTCTTGCAAGCAGGTACTGCCCTGGGTGATGTCTCATTAAAATGCATGTCACAGATCATATGGCAGGGGCCAAAGAGTGAAAAACAGAGCAATGGCCAGCCTGGGGATGAGAAAGAAGGAGAGGAGGGAAGTTAGCATTAGCCAGGAACCATCCCCAGCTGCCCACTGGCTGCCGGGCCTTCAGTAACCTGACAGGCTCCTCTCCAAAATCATCCTGCTTCCCAGCCTGAGGACAGCCCATGACATAATGCTATGACACAGCAAAAACCTCCTCCCACTGTGCCAGGCACTGTGCTATGTGCTCTGTGTATCCTCTCTTCCCTCCCCCCTCCCCTCTCTTTTAAGATATTTAAATGTTTATTTTGATCCAAACCTTTTGAAGATTTAATGTACCAGCTTCTGTGTATATTCCCTTCTGTCATTATGGGAGGGATGAAGCCTGTGTAAGCCAGGCTCCATTCCTCCCACTTCACAGGTGCAGAAGCCTGTGTAAGGTGCAGAAGCCTGAGGTCAGAATTTATGGACGGGTCCCAGACCACACAGGTGGTAAAGCTGGGGTTTGGACCCAGATATTTCCCACTCCAAAGCTTATGCTTTTATCCCCAGTGCTGCTGCCTTGGTTCTTACAGTATCACGAGCTGCCTGGGCCTTGCCCTACCACCTTCGTGGCAGCTGGGCAGGAACATCACACACAGGCTGCCACTCCCTTCCCACAGCCATTTGTCACTAGTGAATGAGCGTGGGTCCTGCTGAGCCAGGACTCCACCGCAGACCCTGCAGAGAGAATGTGCAAGCAGCTGCTGCCAACCCATCCGCGGGCTGCGTGAGCAAACCAAGGGGACACTTGGGTAGTTGGTGTATCAAGTAAAGGTAATGGCCAACAAACACCAGTTTTCTGTTAGTGGGGACAGGAGTCCCCGTAAGAAAAAGAAACTCCTCACCCCCTTTGTCACGTGTCGCCTCTCTCTATTCCCACAGCCAAATGGCCTGGCTCAGGTGCTCCTCATCTCCCCTGGGCCACACCGTGGCCCTGTCAGTCCCAGCACACGTCTGAGCATGACTTTCTCCAGCTTAGAGTCCTTCAGGGGCTCCCTCGGCCCCAGGATAAGAGAATCTTCCACAGCAAGAAACCTCTTCCAAAGGCCTTCCCCTGCCTTGGCTGCCTGAAGAAGGTCCTCTCAGCTCGCAGGATTCAGCCCAAGGCCATGGACAGGCACACACTAGGCTATTGACATTGAGGACTTCTGAAGCTGAGACTATAAAGGGATCAGAGAGAAACTACCAACTCTGTACTTATTCAGCTCTGTTTGCTTTACTTGCTATAAATATATATATAATTTTTTAAATCCTCACCCAAGGATATACTTTTTCATTTTAGAGAGAGGGGAAGGGAGAGAGACAGAGAAACACTGATGTGAGAGAGAACATTGATTGATTGCCTTTCATACATGCCCTGACCAGGGATTTAGCCCGCAACCTTTTTGTATATCGGACGCCGCTCCAACCAACTGAGCCACACTGGCCAGGGCTATTTGCCATAAATATCTACCATGGTTTTAAAAGTTATGATAAAGTAAAAACAATAATCCTATATAATAAAAGCCTAATATGCTAAATGGCTGGTCATCCGGTAGTAATATGCTAATGATATGTTAAGGCTGCTCAACTGCTGGCTCTGACGTGCACTGACCACCAGGGGGCAGACACTTGACCAGTAGGTTAGCTCGCTGCTGGGGTCTGGCCAATCAGGACTGAGCGAGATAGGCTGGACACACCCTGGAGCCCTCCCGCAGTCCCTTTCCAGCTGGTCAACCTCCCGTGTCCCTCCCCAGCCCCGATTGTGCACCGGTGGGGTCCCTCAGCCTGGCCTGCACCCTCTCACAATCTGGGATCCCTTGGGGGATGTCAGAGAGCCAGTTTTGGCCTGATCCCTCAGGCCAGGCTGAGGGATACCACTGGTGCATGAATTCATGCACTGAGCCTCTAGTAAACATATAAAGGTAGAGACAATGGTATCTAATTTCAGATACCTCCTTCCTCCTCTGTCCGTGTGGGTGAGACCCAGCATCCAGAATTCTTTACTGCACCCCCACCCCACACCCTAGCTCTAAGACACTGTGGTTCTGATAAGAGGATTCCACTGGGAATCACCACACATGTGATTTGCCAGGAGCAGGCTCCTTTAAACCAGTGTCCTAAGTAATTATTAACAGGTGCTCCTCCTTCGCTCTCAAGCATCCCAGTTTGAACAACATCATCACCCAAGTTAGAGAGAGCCACCACCTACCCCTGCCTGCTTGCCCTGAGCCCACACTTAAACCTCCCATGCATTTGGTGCCAAGGTCCAAGCACCTCCGGTCCTTCTCTGATGACTGCAGGTAACAGATTCCTCCACCTCTGAACCAGGGGCCCACTGCCACAGAGTCCACAATGCTGCATGGATGGCTGTCACACTGATATAATAAAAGTAATAGTATCTCTGGTCTCTGTCCCTGGTTCCAGGCACAGACTCCTAAAACGCTTGGAATTTCCTAAGTGACAGGGGTGAGAGGAGCGCCTTTGGTTATTCATATTAAGCCTATGCCCAAGGGTATGCTAATGAGGCGACTCTTCCATGGGGCTGGTTGCCACAGGAAGAGCCAAGTGATAAATGTTCAGAACTTTCAGCCACACTCCCTGACCCCTAGGGAGGGGAGAGGGGGCCAGGGATTGAGTTATTCACCAAAGGCCAATGATTTGATCAATGGTGCCCAAGTAATGGAACCTCATTAAAAACCCTAAACCATGGGGATCGAAGAGCATCCGTGCTGGTGAACAAAACAAGGAGCTGGGAAGGTGCCATGCCCAGGGCGAGCATGTGGCACACCCAGAGTGGGATGAGAGCTCCAAGCGCCTCTCCACATACCTTGCCCTATGCATCTCTTCCATGGGGGATGTTCCCAGCTGTATCCTTTATAATAAACTGGTAATGGGTTTCCCTGAGTTCTGTGAGCCATTACAACAAATTATCAAAGCTGAGGCGGGCATCATGGGACTTTCAATTTACAGCAGGTTGGTCAGAGGTCCGTTCTTGTGACTGGCGTCTAAAGTGGGGGCAGTCTTGTGGGACTGAGCCCTTAACCTTCGGGTCTGTGCTAACTCAGGTAGTTAGTGTGAGAACTGAACTGTGGGAAACCCAGTTAGGGTCTGGAGACTTGGAAAATGGCTGGTGGGGAAAAACCTCCCACACATTTGGTGTCAGAAGTATTGTGAGTAGAAAAATCTGTTTTTCTGTTAATGCCATCCTTAATTTACATGTCACTAGCCAGGGACTCCCTAAGGGCAAGGACTACATCTTATTTACCTCCTTCTCTCCCGTGCTGACCCAGAAGGATCTGTGATGTGTTTGTTCAATGAATGAATGAACATACAAATGAATTAATAAATGAGAGTCACTGTGCTGGGCATCTCATAGACATATCTTACTTAAGGTCTGACACACTTACCCAGCAGGGGAGGTACCGTGATCATGAAAGTGGTTTTCCCAGGGCAAGGCTTATCCACTGTATTCCAGATGTGCTGACCGCTGCGATTTCCCCAAATGTGGGGCACTCGACTGCATAGTTTGTGGTAGTGGGAGGAAAAAAGGTCTAGCCTTTTTCATCATCAAGATGAAAAAGGTTAGGCAGACATCATTTAGGATGACTAGCATGAAATCTGGATAAAACATTGGGGAAATGGGTATAATGTAGGAAAAAATTAGAATTTCAAGAAGTATATGTACACTAATCTATATATATAAAAGCCTAAGCTACTGTTCGACCATTCAACCGGTAGCTATGATGTGTACTGACCACCAGGGGGCAGACGCTCTGACCAGTAGGTTAGCTTGCTGCTGGGGTCCAGCCAATTGGGACTGGGCAAGATGGGCCAAACATGCCCACGAGCCCTCCTGTGGTCCCCAGCCCCAATCATGCACCAGTGGGGTCCCTCAGCCCGGCCTATGCCCTCTGGCAATCCAGGACCCCTCGGGGGATGTCGGAGAGCTGCAGGCCAGGCTGAGGGACCCTACCAGTACACAAATCCTTGCACTGGGCCACTAGTTTTAACCATAAAGAACATATGTATATATTATTAATAGAGGCCTGCAACAAGACATTCATGCACTGGAGGGGAGGGGTGTCCCTCAGCCCAGACTGTGCCCTCTCACAGTCCAGGACCCCTCGGGGGATGTCTGCCTGCTAGCTTAGGCTCCCCGGGGATCGGGCCTAAGCCGGCAGGCAGATATCCCTCTCGAAGTCCAGAACCCCTCGCTCCTTACTGCCCACCTGCAGCAGAGGCAGGAGAGGCTCCCGCCCCCACCACTGCACTTGCCAACTGTGAGCCCGGCTTCTGGCTGAGCAGTGCTCCCCCTGTGGGAGCACACTGACCACCAGGGGGCAGCTCCTGTGTTGAGTATCTGCCCCCTGGTGGTCAGTGCACATCATAGAGACCAGTCATCCCGCTGTTTGGTTGATTTGCATATTATCCTTTTATTATATAGGATTTTATGAGAACAAAAACCAAAAGGTAATATGCAAAGAAGGTAAAATAATGGGATTCTAGGTGTCTGTATTTGTAATTCTATTTTCCAAATAGTCTTTTATTTTTTTCACTACAGAAGAAGAAAAGGGAAACAGAACTTGGAAGCTGTCTTGGCCTAGTGGTCACTTGAAGGACAGGAAGTCTCACACCACAGGGCCCCTCTTAAGGGTCTGGGGGGCCCTCCAGGGCTGACCTGGCACTGGGACAGGGAGGCAGATGGAGACAAATCACTTTTCCATGTAAACCAGAGGCTTCCCGGGTCAACACAGCAAGATCTAAACCTCTAAGACATTGACTGTTCTGCATGCTGCCAGGTCTGTGGACAGAGGTATTTAAAAAACAATGAGCTTCAACGGTTACTCTGCTTTGTCTGTTCTGAGAGCATCCAGGGCCTTCCCATCACCTGCAAGGAGCCTGCTCAAGTGTTAACAGGTATCAATCTAATAAATTGTGCAGCAAGCACCATTATTTTCTTCTCAGTCTATTTTACATGCCATGCCTCCCAGGGGCAGATTGGAAAATATGTGGTAATTATAGATTGATAGAATGTGGGAGCAGGTTAGATACAAACCCATGTACTTGGCTTCCTAATTAGCCAGCTAAGCTGTGCTCGGTGGGATTCTTCTTTGCTCTTCAAGGAATCTCCTTGCTATAGAAATTGCCAGAACCTCACATGTACAGAGCCAAGGGGACGGGGGGCGACTCTGAGGCACAACCTGTGTTACCCTCCTCACGAGACTCCCATCCAAATCCTGCGACTTCCATGTGGACACACACGACTTCCCTGGCTGCCTGGTCCCCTGCACCGTCTAATTTGGAAGTTAGTCAGCATGAAAGGACTTACTAGGAAAGGGTCACTGGACAGTATTTGTCGGCACTCAGAAGAAATAAACGACCTTTTCTTTTTTAAAAAAATATATTTTTATTGATTTTTTTCAGAGAGGAAGGGAGAGGGATAGAGAGTTAGAAACATCGATGAGAGAGAAACATAGATCAGCTGCCTCCTGCACACCCCCTACTGGGGATGTGCCCACAACCAAGGTACATGCCCATGACCAGAATCAAACCTGGGACCCTTCAGTCCGCAGGCCGACGCTCTATCCACTGAGCCAAACCGGTTAGGGCTAAATGACTTTTTTAAGGAATGTGGCAAGCTGTGGGTTTCATAGTAGTTTTTCTCACAAACACTAATGATAATAGCTCCCAGCAAAGAAACCACAGGGAAATGGGAATGGCGCATCCGGGAACTTCAATGGTCTTCATGTGATTTGTCTAGAACCGTGGTCGGCAAACTGCAGCTCGCGAGCCACATGCGGCTCTTTGGCCCCTTGAATGTGGCTCTTCCTAAGCCTTAGGAATATCCTAATTAAGTTAATAACAATGTACCTACCTATATAGTTTAAGTTTAAAAAATTTGGCTCTCAAAAGAAATTTCAATCGTTGTACTGTTGATATTTAGCTCTGTTGACTAATGAGTTTGCCGACCACTGGAGAATGTTTAGGCAAAGGGAGAGAAGGAGGAGACCTCACATCAGGCACTGGGTGAAGGGCAGTGTGGAAAGCAGGTGGTGACCCACAGTGCTTTGGGGCTGCTGCCTGGGTGATCTAAATGGATGATCCAATGGGTGATCATTGTGGGTGATCTAAATGGATCCTAGGTCTAAAAGAAATGGGAGGAGGCCACATAATCCACATTTTGAGGGTGAAACAGGCTAGTGAGCCAGGACAAGCAGAATAGGGAAACTGAGACAGTTAACCAGCCAACCAGTTTACGGCTAGCTGGAAAATTGCAAAATCCTATCTTCCCTCACCAAGGACACTCAAGAGGAAATGGTTACACTTCTCCCCAACCAGAGGGTAAATAGCTTACATAACCCTACTCAGGGAGACATAGCAGAAATCCAATTAGTGCCATTTGCCAACCACACCCAAGGACCGAGGAAGTTAAGGGAGTACATATCATTTTGGCTCATCAGCATAAAACTGATTGATATTCTATTGAGATCCTCCCCAAGACCTGCCCTAAACTCCCAGCCTTTCAAATCCTCAAAACGAAAGTCGTAGCTCTCAGGCTCCCTCCCGAAAGCACACCCGGGCCTTTCCCATTTTCCTCTCCTTCCCCCACAGGCTGAGTCCTAAACTCTAAGGGAACCCATGCGACTTGCAACCAGGAATCAATGGGTAGCCGCAGCTCCTCCCGGGCTAACCCCTGCACCTGTCCTCAAGGCCCCCTTTCTCTGACTTCCTCTCCGGTTGCTTCTTCTGCCCTAGGCCCTTCCTTGTGTCACTGTCCCAGCTTTTCCCATTTTCCTCTCCTTCCCCCACAGGCTGAGTCCTAAACTCTAAGGGAACCCATGCGACTTGCAACCAGGAATCAATGGGTAGCCGCAGCTCCTCCCGGGCTAACCCCTGCACCTGTCCTCAAGGCCCCCTTTCTCTGACTTCCTCTCCGGTTGCTTCTTCTGTCCTAGGCCCTTCCTTGTGTCACTGTCCCAGCTTCATTAAACAGCCTCTAAAAATCACCTCGACTCGTATTGTGAAATCTTTCCTGCACGAAGTCAAGAACCCACATACTACCAGCGGGCCCAAGGCAGACCCCCTCGGGCCAGGTCCCCTTTCCCATAACAAGGGTGCAACCGGTCTGTTCCAAGGTGGTCTTGTCACACAGCAATTCCAATGAGCATGATGGCACCCAATTCCAGCTGGGACCCAACTCTCCAGCCCTGACCCTAGCTCCCCTGTGGAACCGTGATAAGCAGCCAGTGGCTGAACACAAGTCATGAAACCCGGGTTCTCCTGCCAGCTGTGCTGCAGGACTAACAGGCTGCTCTTCCACAGGACTTGCCTCTCTGTCCCCTTTCCCATCAGAAAATAGAGAGCAGGGAGAGAGCTGTGACCATCCACCGCATATGTGAAAAGAACCCACCAAAACCAACCTGGTCTGGCCTGTCTGCATCTTCCTTTTTTTAAAAGATATCCCAGGTTGGCTGAGCCAAACAACCGCAGGCGACCTGAAAAGGGCACAAGGAAACAGAACTTGCCCTTGAAGGTGAGATCTGCCGATTAAAATGCAGGCCCAGAAATCATCCTCTAACTTAGGAAATACAGCCTTCCCCTTACAGAAAAGCAGCACGCAGCCCATGTAACTCAGCAATAAAGTAATTAGGGAGGCATGCTCCCTCTAAAATGAAACCACCAGTGCTGTAGCATCCAGTTAAATTTAATTACCGCCTAATTTCCTTTACAATAGATGACCTAGTTTTTGGACAATATTCTCAGACAAGAGATTACGTGTGGGTGTAAAACCCTGCCCTCTCTAGAGAAGCAGAGAGACCATTCACAGGCTCACCTAATCCATCCAGATATAAATGTATGAAGGAGAGTGGATAAGATAACAGCCCCACTGAAGAAACACGCTCTGTTCTCACACAGAGGTCAAAGCAATTCCATGGAGACTTGGGAGCTGTTTGTCAGACTTGCTGCCCCCTTCCAGAGGGCAGCCTGGGACATTTAGATGAAGAGCTGGCCTGTGCATCTGCCCCATCAGCTGTTACCTGTGCAGACTTGGCCCACACCCCCAGCTCCCAGGCCCCAGGACTAGGATGGGGCATTAGCACAGAGCAACCCCACACTGTGGGGGCTACAGAGACTCTTAGAAAGTCCTGAGTCTGGTGGGAAAGGGGGGAGGGGGTCCACGGATGCTCCGGCTTGCTGTCCCTTCTCACAAAGTCGTCTCAGGCTGAGCTGAGCGCAATGGATGGTGATGTGTGGATGACAATGAATGGTGACATGAACAATGAATGAGTGACACCCCAATCTCAGGCAGCCAGAACCAAGGACAAAGTCAAATGCTTCTTCATTCAATTTTCTCCATAATTAAAAGTGGGACACAAATAGCATGGGGGGACGTAAATATCTGACCCCAAAGAGCTAAGAGTCTAGGAGGGAAATACGCAAACAGACAATTATAAAGGAGTGTAATTAATTCTATGGCAGGAGAGTACAGCATATTACAGGTGGAAAGGGAGTAGAGAGAGGAAGTGGAGAAGGGGAATCAGCATGACTTCCCAGAGCTCAGGACCTTGAAGCAGGATCTAAAATACAGGAAGGAAATAAGAGGTGTACAGGGTATGGGGTGGAGTGGGAGAGGCTGGATGCCCAGGCAAAGATGTTAGCAAGTACAAATGCCTAAGGGCAGAGAGAGGAAGCAGCAGCTTGAGGACAGGCATGGGGATCTGTGGCGGGACTGGTTGTGGGACAGATGAGGAGCTGACAAGCCAAGGCCAGTGGGTGTAGACTGTGGTGGGGGCACCCCATCCTGCACCTTTGGGGTGACACTGAAAGGTATTAGGTAGGCCAGTGACCAGTCCAGGTGTGTGTTTTTAGAATAATTGCACTGAAATGGTATGATGTTTTGAGAATTACAAAATACAAAAATTTGCTACTCAAGCCAATTATAGAACCAAAAAGGGGGATTGATACAAAAAAATAGTGAGCTGTTGATAATGGTTGAAGGCAGGTGGCAGATATATATAGAGGATCACTATACTATTCACTCTACTTTCACCTTGGTTTGAGATTTTCCATAGTAGAACTATTTTCATCTTATTGGATGAACTATTATTAAAATATCAGAAGCATGTATGTTAAATTCTTTAAAAATGTTATTTATCCTAATTTATTAGCCAAAAATAAGTGGGAATGTGCTTGGATATTTTTTTCTACATTTAAAAAATATCATTGGGCCTGACCGGCATGGCTCAGTGGTTGAGCCTCAGCCTATGAAACAGGAGGTCATGGTTTGATTCCTGGTCAGGGCACATGCCCGGTTATGGGCTGCATCCCCGGTGTAGGGCATGCAGGAGGCAGCCAATCGATGATTCTCTCTCACCATTGATGTTTCTATCTCTCTCTCCCTCTCACTTCCTCTCTGAAATCAATAAAAATATATGTTAAAAAATATATATCACTGGGCTGCTGAATGGAGAGTAAATTGAAAGGAAGGAGAGAGGAGGCCATTAGGAGGCTGAGCAGGGCCCCAGGATGGTGGTGGCCTGCATTGACACAGGAGTGCAGGGGATGAAGGGGTGGGTTTAAAGTGATCAGGAGGTAAAATGGCCAGTGATTGACTCAGCATAAATGAATTATGCATTCAGTCACTCCCTCTGTAAAGATTCAGGGCCACCAGCTCTGTCCACAGGACAGCCAGGGACTGGGGGAGGATGAAAAGGCAGGTCATGCCTGAGGCCAGACCTCAGCACAGTAATCTCTGAGAGCAATACCATGAGATAAGCTAAAAGGGCAAAACCAGTTTTGAAAGTAAAAAGTAAAAGCCATAAGTAAACGTTAGTTTAAAGCATGCTGGAATGAATACCAGTAAAATCGAAAAATGCTGCAAAATAAATTTGATGAGTTGAACAGTGCACACTTTAAATGTTAGAACTATGAAAGATAAAATAAACAGATTACATCATAAAAAATAGGTAATACAATAAAAACTACAGATGAAAAAGCAGAAGTAAATAATATAAGCTAACGGAACATATTAAAAAGATTAAATAGTAAAATAAAATTATTGAGGCTACATAAATTTTGTAAAAGCACATCCTAACTAAAGGGTAACAGGAGAAATACAGGCGGCTATGAAGACACCAGCACACAAGTGAGCTGCCGGGCCACCTGGTCAACCTCACTCTGTCACCATTGTAAAGCACCCTGTGCCCAGCCATACCAAGAACTTGCCGGTCCCCAACTTTACCATGTTTCCTTTAAAGGACTCAATTATCCAACAGGGATGAATTCCACAGCAGAGGCCCCACCCACGGTGGCTTCTTATGGCTTGCCTCCCATTGGAGGTCCCTGGAACTCTTGTCTTTCCTGTGGACATTGTCAGCTTTTCTCAAAAGGCACATAGGTAACAGCAGAGCTGCCCCCACCCCCTGCCCCATAGAATCCACTGCAATATGCAAGGAAGGAAACAGCAGGGCCATTGCATGACCTCAAAGAGGGATGCCTCCCACACCCGTGACCAAGGGGGGCCAATGAAGGAGGCTTTGAGCCAAGGCTTCGAGGGCAGCGAGGCTGCATGGATGGAGGGAGAACAGGACAGGATTCCTGGTAAGGAAACAGGGTATGAGCTAACATACAGAGAGACCATTTCAGCCCTCCCCCACAAAGGCTGTCCTTCCCCCCAAGTCCAGTGTGGAGCACATTCCCTAAACTCAACACTGGGAACTTCGCAGGAGCAGCTGAAAAGCCATAAGGCAGGGCCACTGATCCTGTAGCGAGATCACATCTTTCTCCATGATGCAGAGACCAGCTCCTGGGCGTTCAGCATGCTCTCCAGCCCCCAGCTCCATGGGCAGCCCTGCATTTGCATTTTGCACAGCCATAAGTGTGAGAGGCCGTCACACTCTATTCTCTGAGAGAACATAGCAATTCCAGCTGCCTCTTCCATGAGCTCCTCCCTGTGAAGCATTACACTCCTTAGCGAGGATTTGCCTAAGCTAGTGGTTCTCAACCTTGGCTGCACATTAGAATCACCTGGGAATCTTTTTAAAATCCTGATTTCTGGGCCTCATCCTCCGGAAATTCTGTTTCTTTGTTACTAATGTTGTGGCCCCACCCCATAACAAAGAAACAGAATTTCCGGAGGATGAGGCCCAGAAATCAGGTTTTTAAAAAGACTCCCAGGTGATTCTAATGTGCAGCCAAGGTTGAGGACCAATGGCCTAAGCTCTTGTATGAGCCAATGTTCAGGTGTCAGCCATTGGGATTATGTAAGTCATTACACAAACTTATTACTACCAAGCCAATTGCTGGCCTTTTATTTTTTCAGTTCCAGGGAAAGCAGGGACCTTCTTTGCCTAAACTTCACAGAAGACTTCAGGGAAGGTTCACCAGCTATTCAACCTTGCATTCATCTGGAAGAAGGTAGGATGAAATTCCTCCTGTGTGTTCCCAGAAATGCCAATAACACATACACAGAGAGCAGAGTGAGTGTAGGACAGCCTCGCTGTAACTGGATGTTTGTGTCCCACACCCCAATTCATACGTTGAGATCCTATCCCTCTGTGATGGTATCCTAAAGCACTCCTGCCACCACAATAGGGGGCCTCAATCCTATAGAACTGTAAGACAAAGCTTTTTCTAAATGTTCATAAACCATAAGACTAATCACTTTTTGTCGGAGGCAGGACCAATTCAACTGAGGATTCCTACAGCTAGTGAACCACTGAGATAAACGTTTATTTCAAATAATTTGCAAATCCTAAAATAATTGCAAATAATCATTTACCAGCTCCATGGGCAGCCCTGCATTTGCATTTTGCACAGCCATAAGTGTGAGAGGCCGTCACACTCTATTCTCTGAGAGAACATAGCAATTCCAGCTGCCTCTTCCATGAGCTCCTCCCTGTGAAGCATTACACTCCTTAGCGAGGATTTGCCTAAGCTCTTGTATGTGCCAATGTTCAGGTGTCAGCCATTGGGATTATGTAAATCATTACACAAACTTATTACTACCAGGCCAATTGCTGGCCTTTTATTTTTTCAGTTCCAGGGAAAGCAGGGACCTTCTTCGTCTAAACTTCACAGAAACCTTCAGGGGAGGTTCATCAGCTATTCAACCTTGCATTCATCTGGAAGATGGTAGGATGAAATTCCTCCTGTGTGTTCCCAGAAATGCCAATAACACATACACAGAGAGCAGAGTGAGTGTAGGACAGCCTCGCTGTAACTGGATGTTTGTGTCCCACACCCCAATTCACACGTTGAGATCCTATCCCTCTGTGATGGTATGCTAAAGCACTCCTGCCACCACAATAGAGGGCCCCAATCCTATAGAACTGTAAGAGAAAGCTTTTTCTAAATGTTCATGAACCATAAGACTAATCACTTTTTGTCGGAGGCAGGATCAATTCAACTGAGGATTCCTACAGCTAGTGAACCACGGAGATAAACATTTATTTCAAATAATTTGAAAATCCTAAAATAATTGCAAACAATCATTTCTCTTCTTTTTATCCCATGGAGAAATCAGCAGAGGGTCAGGCATGTTTTCTCGTTAGACCTTTGGGAGTCAGCTTATCATGATGCAGTGTTTGGGGCCAACTTCACCTGGGATGTCCCAGTGATGGGGAAAATAAGACATTTTCGGGGGGCTAGCATCTGAATCTGTGCCAGTAACCTAATGGACATTCTTGATAGCCTATAATTAAGTCACCGCCCCTTTCTCCACAATCTGGTCTTGCAAGACCTGTTTACCTAA
>NW_005354065.1:15941-26264 GCF_000412655.1 Myotis brandtii | reverse complement strand
CATGAACAATACACAACCCTGGAGGGGGGTTATCAGTGCTGGCACCAGGCCAGGCCTTTAGATGTGGTCTCACGGCCCCCATCCCAACACACGGGGCTTTATGCAAAGCCTGCGAAAGGTCCAGAAGTCCCATCCATATTTGGGGGATAAAAGAACCAAAGGGTATACTGTGAAGGGAGAGCTTCCTCCATATTGGTTTGCTCAGAATTTGGAGAGAAACAGGCTCCCCTGAGTCACTGTACTAGTACATGCGAAACATCTGAAAATAAGTGGGTTTTTCCTGTATCAATCTGAATCTGTGCAGTAACCTAATGGACATTCTTGATAGCCTATAATTAAGTCACTGCCGCTTTCTCCACAATCTGGTCTTGCAAGACCTGTTTACCTAAATACTCACATTTTACAGAGGCCATAAACCATGAACAATACACAACCCCCAGAGGGGGTTATCAGTGCTGGCACCAGGCCAGGCCTTTAGATGTGGTCTCACGGCCCCCATCCCAACACATGGGGCTTTATGCAAAGCCCGCGAAAGGTCCGGAAGTCCCATCCATATTTGGGGGACAAAGAAACCAAAGGGTATACTGTAAAGGGAGAGCTTCCTCTATATTGGTTTGCTCAGGATTTGGAAACAGGCTCCCCTGAGTCACTGTACTAGTACATGCGAAACATCTGAAAATAAGTGGGTTTTTCCTGTATCTCCAAGTACTCCTGTGTATTTTTCAGTCGCCTGGTAAATTTTGTAACACCAGCATGAAAGAGCTCCACAGACCTAGAAGCCTGCAGCTGTTTAGATAATCGGTAACCATATTTCCCCCTTGACTATATGTACATCCACTGAATTCATAGAGCTAAACTCAAGTGTTTCAATTTCACCAACATTTACACTATTTATTATTTTATGCATCAAACATATGTAGAATATTTTTATGTGCAAGAAGGAACAATGCTGCATCTAGGAATGCTAACATGAGTAAGATCATAACATAGGAGCCAATGAGGCTAGAAGAACTGTGTATAAAGACAGTTTCCTACATATACTGGACCTTCAGCAAGTACCTAAGCACTGTAGTTGCTGCCTTCAAAAAAACTTGCAAATGAGTAGATACATCTTGAACACTTTAAAAATCCTAAAAATGCATGTATAAAAGTGCTCAAGGACCTTTCATTCAGCTGGGGAGACAGTATCTAATATGGTTAAATGCGTAACCAGTGTGTAGTGTGATTAAAGTATTAAACCAAACAAGAAATAATACCTGATTGTACACAGTTGCCATGAAACTAAAAGGAACTTTAAGTGCAATATGTACAAATTCATAGGAGAAAGAGATCACAACTGCTAAAAGTCCTTGTGTCCTTCACTCACTGACACATATATTTTAATTCAAAGGGAGGGAAATTACTCAAGTTTCTTGAATACTTACTCTTTTCAGGCTTTCTACAGACATGATTTTTACACTTGATCTCATTTCCCCTGCACAACTATATGAATTCAGAGTAATTGCATCATTTTAGAGAGAAGGAAATGAAAGCAAGAACTAGTCGTTTACCTGCAGAGAGAGAACTATAAGTAAGTAGTGAAACTGGACTCAAATCCCAGTCTCTCTGTCTCAAACCCTGCTCTTACACCAGACCACGCACCTCCCTGAAAACTTCTGGTGAGCCGTGGAAGAAGGCACTAATAGGCATGTCGTTATGAGAATAGTCAATATGTTAGCATGTTCGATATGAACACAGATGCTGCCTGATCAGTATCAAATTGAGATGTTTTACTAAACAAGGTGTGTCCTATTTTATTTTCTACAGTCCCTGCAGGATTTTGATGCCAGTTTTAAATGTAGAAAACCCCGAGACAATTTACAGGACCAGTAGCTGGATACAAAGGTGTTCCCATTTCTTGCATCAAGCCCCTTCTATACACTCCAAACCTATTTGCATTGTGCTCATATAAGTGACTGAAAAATGAGCATTTCCATTTGTTTGGATTAATCCTTTAAAGTGGTTGCTCAATGAGTATTTGATGTAGGCTGAGTAGGTGATGGTGATGGTGATGATACCTCGAGTTGCTTTCTTTCAAGTCAAGACCCACTGGCTCTTTCCAATCAAACAGAACACACAGGTGTCCTATCAACAGCTAGAGAACACCTTGTAGTCATCAAGAAGCCACTTATTTTGAAACTAGAGGCCCGATGCAGGAAATTTGTGCAAGAGTAGGCCTTCCTTCCCCCGGTTGCTGGCACCAGCTTCTCTCTGGCACCCAGGACCCAGGCTTCCCTTCGGCCGCCAGCAGGTACCCGGGACCTGGGCTTCCCTAGCAGCCCCAGCTTTGTCCAGAAGGTTGTCTAGAAGGACGTCTGGTCTAATTAGCATATTATACTTTTATTATTATAGATGCCAAACATTTTCTTTATAGCACTTTAGTCTCTGTTCAGGATGCCCTGTCCAGAGTACGGGATTTAGTGGTTCAACTGTTTTCTGTTATGTTATAACTAGAGGCCTGGTGAACGAAATCATGCACCAGTGGGGTCCCTCAGCCTGGCCTGTGGAATCAGGCCGAAACCGGCTCTCCGACATCCCCCAAGGGGTCCCGGATTGCAAGAGGATGTAGGCCAGCCCGAGGGACCCCACCAATGCACCATTGGGGCCGGGGAGGGACGTGGGAGGTTGGCCAGCTGAGGAGGGACCATGGGAGGGTTCCAGGGTGTGTCCAGACCATCTCCCTCAGTCCTAATCGGCAGGACCCCAGCAGCAAGCTAACCTACCGGTCAAAGCATCTGCCCCCTGGTGGTCAGTGCACGTCATAGTGACTAGTCAACCAGTGGACTATCTGACCCCTGGTAATCAGTGCACATCATAGCGAGCAGTTGAGTGGCCTTAGCATATCATTCGCATATTACACTTTGATTAGTTGAACGGATGACCGAACACTTAGCATATTAGGCTTATATTACATAGGATGTTCAAGACTATATTGTCAAGGTGATGACTCAGAGGGACAGGAGTTTTCAAATCAAGCCCTCGGGACTTCGAATTCCATCTTTCTAGTCATCGTGAGGTGATAGGTATCTCAAGATAACTACTTCAAAAGCTGAGAAAACTTCAGCACAAAAAGTGAGCTAGGGCACTCAGTGGCCAATGAATATATTGGTCCCCTCCATTCATTCACACAGATCATGCATGAGGAGACAAGAAGAAATACTGAGTCCTAAGGCTGGATGGGGGCAACCTCTCCTGTGGCTCCATGTGCAGCGTTCATCTAACCAGAACGTTGGCTATGGTCTAGAACAGTGATGGCAAACCTTTTGAGCTCGGCATGTCAGCATTTTGAAAAACCCTAACTTAAGTCTGGTGCCGTGTCACATATAGAAATTTTTTTATATTTGCAACCATAGTAAGACAAAGACTTATATTTTTGATATTTATTTTATATATTTAAATGCCATTTAACAAAGAAAAATCAACCAAAAAATGAGTTCGCATGTCACCTCTGACATGCGTGTCATATGTTCGCCATCACTGGTCTAGAAGCACCCAGTAATGAGGACACGCGTGTCATAGGTTTGCCATCACTGGTCTAGAAGCACCCAGTAATGACCTGGTTGGTGTGTGTTCAGGGACAACAAGCAGGACCTTACCTGGAAAGAACTCAACTATGGCCTCTGAGCAGCAAGAAGGGCCCCTGCTATCTCCTGAGGAAGACAAGACTTTGTAGGTAAAGAAAATCCCAAGGAGACATGATGAACAGAGGAAGAACATCAAGATCAGAAGGAGCAGCTCCCAGGACTTGTCTGGATCCACTGAAAGGGTCAAGGAGCTCGGTCCTCTTTCAGGAAGAGCCAGGCACAGTAAAGCAAAATAGTCTTCTTACCCCTGAGAACAAGCAAGAAAAGTATTTGTTGCCCATCTCCCTCCCAAATTAAGCCAACTACAAGGTCAAGAAAACAATTTCAAAAGCTATATGTTCATTTGGGCGCACTTACAAGTATATAATTGATGTAACATATTGAAAATGATTGCCTGTTTCCCTTTTTTCCTTAAGCTTGGCTTTGCTTTGATAGTTTTATATTAACTGTCTTTGAGTCTGTATTTGCCTCCCTGAAAAAAAAAATCATTATGCTCAGAAAATGTTCTATTCTATTATTTCTTAAGGAACTAATACCATTTTTATAAATGGCCATGATTAAGTCATAGACTGGTGCTTTTGTTCAAGCTCTTTCTCTCTCTCTTTTCTCTCCTTCCTGAGCTTATTCTAATCTCTGACTGCAGCTTGTAAACATCTGTCTAGAATTGATGAGATGACGTCGTTTGGGGTTTGGGTCAGCTCAGCAGCAGAGACTGCCATGCTTAGGAATCGAGTACCACTGATGTAAGGTAAAAACTAACAAACCAAAGTGCAGTAGAGGGAAAACCTCACAGGTTAATCCCTATAAAGCTTTCCTTCACACAAAGCTGAGACTTTAGGAGAGAAATGTTAAAGGAAAACAATTACTAGAATATTAATTTATACGTGTGATTAAAACACTCGAGGTACTGAAAGTAGGGAGCTTTCTGAGGTCCGTTTGAAATGTAATGTGCCAGAGGCTCCCCTAAGTGTCCTCAAGCCTGCCTGCTCCCTCTCTGCCGCCACGAAAGGGTAGAATTTGACGCCACATATTGCCTCACCCTTGCACCTCTGCAGAAATTCTTGCACCCAGAGATTTCAGTGTTTTCACAAATATAAATTAACAAGCCTCATCATCACTTCTCTCCACCGAGATTCCTTTAAGTAACACAGAAATTTACCTCAATGACCTACTCAATGTCGCCTGAGAAGTCCTTGGTGTAGTCTGGCAATGGGTATCGAACGTGTGAAAACACCTGGCAGCCTCATGGCAGGCCCAGATGCATTGCATCCTTTGGCAAGTACCACTGGAGGGAGGAGCCATCTTCTTTCATCTGTACAGCAAGGCTCCCACCTGTTGGCCTTTCCTCAGCCTCACCAAGCGCCCACATGCCTGGAAATCCAGACCTCAGCCCTACACCTTCCTATCTTTTTTTAAAATGTCTTTTATTGATTTGAGAGAGGGATAGAGAGAGATATCAATGTTAGAGAGAATCATTGATTGGCTGCCTATTGCATGCCTCCCACTGGGGATCGAGCCTGGAACCTGGGCATGTGCCTTGACTGGAATTGAACTGGCAACCCTCTGGTTCATGGGACAACGCTCAACCGACTGAGCCACACGGTCAGGGCACGCCTTCCTATCTTATCTGCCCCCAAAGCTTAGTGAGGACAGAACCCCCTCAAACTCCAGCTAATTTTCCCTTTTAAACAAAAGTGAACAAACCTCAGGATCAGAATCTTTGAATAAGAAATGGCTTTTGGCTAGAATATGATATTATGTTAATTATATTTATTTTATGCTTTTCTTTGTGGCAAATTCAGATAATTTTCCAGGTAGGACTGGGATATAGAATTTCATTTTCAATTAATCTATTGAAGTAAGATAAGATTTAAAACATATATGATAAAGGTCATACACAGATTTTTGGCAAAAAAAGCATGAAGTTAATGTACAAATGACTGAAGTTTGGGGAACTGGGCCAGATGATTCCCAGCCTGCTTCGAGCCTACCTGGAGGGTCCACATTTTTTGGAAAATATTTATGTAAAATTAATTTAAATTAAAATAATTTATGAAAATAAATGTCATATGTATGTATTGCTTTTATTTATTTTGCAATCGTTTTCTCATAATAAAGATTACTTATGTTTTTTATTGGAATATGACCCTGGAAAAATCATAAAGGCATAAAGATATGTAAAACACAGAATACCACAATTCAAGGAAAAACATTTACTCTGTGAGTTGTTTTTCTTATTTTGTATTTTTAGAAATATAATTTTGAATCTCAAAATGTTAATACACATGTACCTCTGAATTTACATAAGAGAAATAAAAGGGATATGGTTTTGTTTATTAAAAACAACAATAGAATGATTTTTAAGTATCAAACCTTTCCTTGTGTACTTAAAAGTTTAATTTACTCAAAATGTATATACATGTAATATTCAGCCCCATACTTATCTAGTCATTTAAGCCACATCTTTACTAAATAAAATTTCATTCTATTTCAATCAGTTATAATGAGATGAGTGAAGCTTCCTTTAAATTATGCATTTAAACCCCTGCTTTTCTTACTTGCCAGGGACATATACTTTCCACACTTTGCCTTTCTACTATGGAAGAGTAAAAACAGTTGAACCTCAGAGGAAAGGCAGGGGAGGGTGGGTGGGAAGAGAACAACCACAGAACTTGTATAGCTGCGTTCTAAGTTTCAATCATAGGAAACGACTTTGGCTCTATTGCCGTACTGAGCCAACAGGTATAGGGAGACAATTATCTACTTATAAAAATGGTACAGGTGTTGAAAATATTTATTTACATTCTTTTTCCAAAGCAGAACGTCAGCATGGTATACCACTGTTACCTCAATCACAAACAGGCAAGTCGGTTAGAAAACAACTCCAACACGGACAGTCGTTGGTATTATCTATGTGGTCTCATGAGGAAACAGGCTCAGAAATGTTAAGTAATGTGTCAGGTTCACAGAGTGATGGGACTAGGACTCAAAACTGCGTGTCTGAGGCCAAATGTGTCAGTGCTTTTCTCCTACAGAATGGAAAAGAGTGATATGGCCTCAAAAAGGCGGCATATATGAGAAAGGAAAATGCCAACAGTGCAGATTCCGATTCCCTGTTTTAGAATAAATATCTTCAGTTTTGTTACAGTGGGCATTCAGTATTGTTTTGTGTCAGTTTCAGGTACACACAGTGGGCAATCATGCACCTCACAAAGTGCTCCCCGATATTTCCTGCAGCACCTGGCGCCTACTGGTACCCGCCATGCGTCCTGCTCCCAGCTGCCTCCATCCATCAGCCTGCGGGTTCTGGGTGGGCTGAAGCCGAAGCGGGCTCCTGGGCAATGCCAGGAAGATGGGGAAGTGGTTGCTGCTCACCCCCTCTCCCTCTCCTGGCGAGTTCCCTCTGGACACTGGGGGAAGGGGGGGATGAGCAGGCAGAATGGAGCTGGCTTTCCCTCTCTCCAGTGCTTCTTCGCAGGCTTTTCCCTGTGTTGCTGAGGTTTCTTAGGCGGACTCCGGCGCTCTCACAGAGCTGTTTCTGCTCATGGACAGCTGCCTAATTGTTGATCTGTGTGAAGGGACAGAGGCTGGGGTCCCCTCTCCCCACCTGGTGACATCACCTCCCTAACAGGCTTGGTGAAGGAAGGGACCATCTATTCCCCAGCCCCTGTTCCCTAACAGATGTTCAGTAAGTTAAACCCAGAAATGAGGGAATTGATCAATGTAACAGAAGTTCCTCCACACATTTTTTAAGGCAAAAAAAAAAAAGAAGAAAAGAAAAGAAAAGAAATCTCATAGAAAAACTTCTCTTTCCTATCTTGTCTCTAGTCAGCCCAAATGCCTCCGCTGGTCATCGAAATCCTTCATTTTCCAACTGATTGCTCTGGCAGCAACCTGACCCAGCTTCGCACCTTCCTCCTGCTTCCACACCCCTCCCTGGGGCTCTGTGGTCTGCAAAGCGCTTTACTAACCAATTAGTCCCCTGGTGCCTGAGAGTGAAGCCCCCCATTGTCGGGCTGGCAAATGGGTGGTGCTCCCAGGTAGACTGATCACGCCCACACCCCACTGCTTGGACCAGGCCCCCGCGGACCTTCAGCCCTTCTCCTGGCTGCTTGGCCTGCCATCTTCCGCACCGTTACCTGACTGCAAAGTCCCAACGGACTCTGGACTAGGACTCAAAACTGCGTGTCTGAGGCCAAATGTTTCAGTGCTTTTCTCCTACAGAATGGAAAAGAGTGGTACGGCCTCAAAAAGGCGGCATATATGAGAAAGGAAAACGCCAACAGTGCAGATTCAGATTCCCTGTTTTAGAATAAATATCTTCCGTTTTGTTACAGTGGGCATTCAGTATTGTTCTGTGTTAAATGAAAAGAGAAACCAAAGAGCCACAGGGCACCAAAGTATATAAAGCAGCGGGAGCCACGCACACTCCGGTCCCATTAGGAACATAGGAGGTGATTAAAGGGAAACACAGGCCGCTTTAATGCTTCCACGTTGTAACAGCTGCAGTCTCCCCAGAATCCTCGTTCATGGAAATAAATTCACTTATTGCCCGCAAGCGAGGCTAAAAGTGCGTATGTAAAGGGCCCGCGCCGCTCTCTCAGTTGTTCAGACGATTGTACTAATTAAGCCCAGGTCAGCCGTTCAGTTCTCACGTGGTAGTTTCGCCAAGGATGGCTCCATGCGCAATCCCCCATCTCCCCGCCCAAGGTCAGCCATCCCTCCAACCAGCACCGGCTGTAGGTGTCACGGGTTTGGAAAAGCAACACAAAACCTTTGCGTTTTAAGATATGGTGAGGAACCAACAGCAACATCACTTTTTTATATCATGTTATGCACTCAGTTGTTCCCTCCCCAAATGCATACCGTCTGTGAAGCCCTAATACCCAGTCCCTCCGAATGTAACTTCATTTGGAGACAGGGTCTAAAGAGCTAAGTTTAAAAAGGGGTCACTATTCCAATATGATCGGTGGGCCCTCTTACAACATGATTGGTGTCCCTTGGAGAAGAGGTCTGCTGGTCATCAAAATCCTTCATTTTCCAACTGATTGCTCTGGCAGCAACCTGACCCAGCTTCGCCCCCTCCTCCTGCTTCCACACCCCTCCCTGGGGCTCTGTGGTCTGCAAAGCGCTTTACTAACCAATTATTCCCCTGGTGCCTGAGAGTGAAGCCCCTCGTTGTCGGGCTTGCAAATGGGTGGTGCTCCCAGGTAGACGGATCACGCCCACACCCCACTGCTTGGACCAGGCCCCAGCGGACCTTCAGCCCTTCTCCTGGGTGCTTGGCCTGCCATCTTCCACACCGTTACCTGACTGCAAAGGCCCAACGGACTCCCCCAGAGCAGAGGTCCAGATTTGGCGGGTTTACGCTCAGCGTGCGGGATCCAGAGACTCATTATGACCCAGAAGGTCGTTCGTTCAGTAAAACCACAAAAGCATAAATGAAAAGAGAAACCAAAGAGCCACAGGGCACCAAAGTATATAAAGCAACGGGAACCACGCACACTCCGGTCCCATTAGGAACATAGGAGGTGATTAAAGGGAAACACAGGCCGCTTTAATGCTTCCACGTTGTAACAGCTGCAGTCTCCCCAGAATCCTCATTCATGGAAATAAATTCACTTATCGCCCGCAAGCGAGGCTAGAAGTGCATATGTAAAGGGCCCGCGCCGCTCTCCCAGTAGTTCAGACGATTGTACTAATTAAGCCCAGGTCAGCAGTTCAGTTCTCACGTGGTAGTTTCGCCAGGGATGGCTCCATGCGCAATCCCCCATCTCCCCGCGCCCAAGGTCAGCCATCCCTCCAACCAGCACCGGCTGTAGGTGTCATGGGTTTGGAAAAGCAACACAAAACCTTTGTGTTTTAAAATATGGAGAGGTACCAACAGCAACATCGCTTTTTTTATGTCATGTTATGCACTCAGTTGTTCCCTCCCCAAATGCATACCGTCTGTGAAGCCCTAATACCCAGTCCCTCCGAATGTAACTTCATTTGGAGACAGGGTCTAAAGAGCTAAGTTTAAAAAGGGGTCACTATTCCAATATGATCGGTGGGCCCTCTTACAACATGATTGGTGTCCCTTGGAGAAGAGGAAATTCGGACACAGGCAGAGGAAAGATGGCCATTTACAAACCCAGGAAAGAGGCCTCAGAAGGAACCAATCCTGCCCATAAAGTCAGCCTTCTCGCATGCAGGACTGTGCATCAATACATTTGTGTTGTTAAGCCACCCAGTCTGTGTAAGACCGTTTTTGCAGCCCTAGCAAACTACCACGCCGCATTCCCTGCGACTAACTTTGCAACTCCAACAGAGCAGCAGTTTTTGTAGGTTTGGATCTCTGCTGTATTCCCAGTGTCTAAATAATGCCTGATACAACATCGTCACTCAAACATTTATTGAAAAAAAGATTAAAGACTTACATGACATCAGTCTAAAATGCCATTGCTAAACTCTTTTCCCCTTCCCCTCTAACTCCACTCACGTCAAATCTTGGTTATACAGGGGTGAGCAAATGTAAGGTGACAGTTATTCCTATGGAAAATAATAAAATTAATAAGTAGCCCTCGCCTGTTTGCTCAGTGGGTAGAGCTTCGGCCCAAGGGCTGAAGCATCCAGGGTTTGATTCCGGTCAAGGGTACCTACCTCAGTTGCAGGCTCAATCCCTAGCCCTGGTCAGGGTGCATGTGGGAGGCAACCAATC
>NW_005354065.1:11834-15802 GCF_000412655.1 Myotis brandtii | reverse complement strand
ATAAGGACACATATGTAATACCTTCATCAATAAAGAAAAAGAAAAAAAGAAATGAGACAGAAAGACATTTTTTAAAAGGCTCTGGACCGTGCCAAGCTGTCCACCAGCTTGAGAACTGTAACCGATCTTTGCTCTCACCTTTTAAGATTATCGCTCTGCACTATGTGCAATTCCACCAGCTTGTTATTTATATTATTACATCTCCTGACGACCCTCCGCCCACCATGACGCTGGCCTGAGTAAGAAAACATCTGCTAAAACGACGAAGGAACAAAAGCCATGGGCATGAACTGCAAGATAGGAGACAACTGGATTTCTCTTATGGGATCAAAGAGTCAAAAATCATTCTCTCTGGGACTTGTATGGAACATCAAACCTCAGGACTTAAAAGTGTCACCTCGGGAATAAGCAAACTCCAGAATGTGTGCCCAGCCTCCAACCACTTTCTGAGACTGAAGCTAAATTGGAGGAGCCCATCCACATCACAGGAAACGTAATCAAACAGGCTTTGAAAAGGCACAGTGGGACGTGCGAAGAGAGTCCCCTTTCTCTTTTCTGCCTGCCAAACCTGTGGCCTCTCTGTGCAGAGCAAGTGTCCTTCTAGTGCCACCAGGAGGCCACTTACATTAAACGCCACAGCCCTGCCCTGGCTTTTAGGCTCTGATTGCATAGAGTCGGCCCCTGACTACAAAGGACTAATAATGACCAAATACAACCAAGTGAAGGTGATGGACAACTGTCTGAACGTTTATTGAACATCAATCCACCTGCAACACTGACCCCGACTAGGAATTTACTCATCTACAGGTAGACAGGGGATGCTTTGACACCGAGAAAGAACTGTTTAGATTACTGACCTTTTTAAAAATAAAAATAAAAATAAATAAATAAATAAACTCTGTTTCACATACTCACAACTATAAACCTACTTTTGTCCCCCTCCCCTGCTGTATCTTTTTTAAATGATTCAGAGAATTTAAACCACTGCCACCTGCATTGCGCCATGCCCACTCTGGGCCAGCAGACAGATGCGCAGTCCAATCAGATGCACGTGCATTCAGGAACCTGCTTTCCCTGGATGTGCACCAGCTGGTGCCGAGTTCTGACCTGTCAGACACAGGGGAAGCCATGCTCTTTGTCCAGTTTGGCTGCAGCAAATCCATAGGATAAAGAGTCACTTCCAACCTCGAAGATGAGGGACTGCCCAGGAGCTGAAACTCACCCCAACGCCAGCCTGTCCATCAGCCAAGGGAGCTTCCATCAGTGGTTTCCTCCGTCACTCCCTCAAACCCAGAGAACCCTCCCATTTAATTCAGCAAGTACTTATTGAGCACCTACTCAGTGTTTAGCAGCATGCGAAGCAAAAGGAAGAGGGAGAAGGGATGTAGAAAGCAACGGCCCACCCCTCAAGCTCAATGATATGGTGGGAAGCCAAGGCTGAGATGCAAAAAGAAACCAAGGAAGCGTGTGGCCTGGAGACAGCAGCAGGGAACCTGGGTGGGAGTCAGGAGACCCACGGAGTGTGGGCGAGTTCACTCCCCTCTGCAGCCCTAGGCCTCTCATCTGCACAATCGGGAGGGTAAGCAAGGCCCTCCAGAAGGTCTCCACCAGTCTATGGGCTGTAATGAGACAGGCTGCCTTGTTGAGTTGCAAGGACGAGAGACCCAGCAAGTTACCTCCAGGGAGGGGTGGGTGAAGAAAGTTATTGTCAGATGCACATCGGCTAGACAGGAACCTGGAAACCCAGGCACAAGCAGTTCTGGGGGCAGGCCTTCCTCCCACTCTCCCCTCCCTGGCACTTCTGACTGGCTCTGTGATCTGCACAGTTCTCTTCTCTCTGCCAACGTATGCACAGTTTCTTCTCCCTCATAATCTCATCTGACATGTGGCTTTGGCCGTGACTCTGTCCCGACTCTGTGCCTCAGCAGATCAGTGGTAAATCCTACCCCCAGGTTTAGCAGTTAGGATTCCTGAGAAAGAACATCTGAGTTCTCATGTTCCTCTTTTTATACCAGTTCTTAACCCTAACCCACCATGGCCTGGTGATGCCTGTGTCAGCCCCAGCCTCAGACTACCAGGCAGATGGGTCGGAGGCACAGGGCACCCCTGGCACTAAGCCCAGCAGCTGTGGCTGCAGAGGGATGGCTGGGCTGCTTCCTTACAAGGGAGCATGGGGGATAAGAATTTGGTGGTCAAAGGTCATAATACATGGTACAATAAACACGCGCCTGACAAAGGGACGTTATCCAGATGCAGGTTGGCTTGCCCCATAAATGATGGTATTTTATCATCTCTACCCTCCCTCCTTGCACCCGTAATTAGACTGTACCAGGAGGTGTCTAGGCCAGACTTAAACCTTCTGAAGATGGGGAAAGAAATAGCTCCACAGCCATAACTAATCCTAGGGCTATCCCACTGCTGGGTCATGCTTCTATATATAGTGATGACTAGGATCCGGCAAAGACCCCTGGATTACAAATGAGAAGAGTCCTGGGCCATTTGTGTGACCTTGAGAAAAATTACTTAGCCTTCTGGACCTCAATTTCTCACTTGTAAAATGAGAATACCTTCCTCCATGTCCTTTATAGAATTATAATGAGAAACAAAGAAGAAAACATATTAAAAATGCTCTTACAAGCAGAAAGGTACACCTAAAAAAATTATCAATAACTTTAATTAAGTCAGAAAACACAGTCTATATTCAGGCATAGAAAGAAAAAAAAAAAGACTAGAAGGAAATACACCCAAATGGTCAAGTAGCTCTAGTAGATAATGGCAATTATCTCTAGATGGCAAAATATGTGATTTTCATTTCTTCATTCTATTACCCTATTGTTTTCAAATTTTTCCATAATATAAGTGTGATAGCAGAAAAACACTCTTAAAAAACCTGTGTGTCAGTGAGACCTCAGTTTCTTCCTGGGCTGTGTTAGCTGCGGACATTCCACTGTTGTTTCTAAGTGTCTCGCTTAGGGGCTGGGCAAAGGAAATAAAAGGTCGTCAGCTGCAGACCAGTCATTTCTGCCGCGTGTTAGGGCCCCTTTGAAAGGGTCCGATAGGAGGAGAAGGCGGAAGCCCTGCAGCTGAAAGGATGCTGAGACAGATACTCGCATTTTCATTACCGCTGTCCTTGCTCCCTGCGACTAAGACTTAACTCGGTCTTGCTCTTCCATCTCAACTGGGAAATCCATGTGATGTTCTAGTGAAAACTACTAAAAAGGAAAATAAAATGTCCTCAGATCCTCCAGGAAAGAGGTGTGACATGGAAGGTTAGTGCCAATGTCATTTACAAAGGGGTATTGCATACTGGACCCAGTATATCATCGGTGGTCATCCGGCTGCACTGGTAACAGAAACAAACACTTTCATCCCTGAGTTAAATATCTCCAAGTCCCCGCCATGTGCCAGGTGCTATGCTTCCAGCATATAACAGTGACAACGACAAGCCCAGGCCCCCGCACCTAACACAGTGCCTGGACACACAGGAGCTCCCGACCACGGGTCATTGAATGAATATATGAGCGTCTGCTGCCTCAGGGGCTGTCCTCTCACCCGAAAACGTGGGCAGGGCTGTCCCTAAAGAGATTCAGGACTCAGGGTCACACGGAGGCCAGGGGGTGGGGAACCAGGGGGGAGCCAAAGGTGTGCTCCTTTCACCAACATCACTACCTCAAAAACAGGCAGGTGCACTGTTTATCCGTCTGAAATCAAATTAAAATCAAAGATAAGGGAGCGAAGGAAATGTCTCAAAAGCTACACTGAGCATCCAAGATGGATAGTATATATTAGATGACACTGAGGAATCACTGTTAAATCTTTTTGGTATGATAATGCGATTGTGCTTATGTTTTTTAAGTTCCTGGTGTACATGAAAGTATTTAATTATTTAAGTAACAGAAGTCTGGTATTCACTTTCAAATGAGCGGGGGAGAGGGGACAATGGAAGATGAGGGACTAGGACACAGGAG
>NW_005354065.1:0-11778 GCF_000412655.1 Myotis brandtii | reverse complement strand
TGGTTCCCAGATGTCTGCCCAGGGGAACCAGTCAGGGCGCTTAAAATATATTATGCCTGGCCTGGCCAGCGTGGCTCAGTGGTTAAGCATCGACCGATGAACCAGGAGGTCACAGTTCAATTCCTGGTCAGGACACATGCCAGGGTTGCAGGCTCGATCCCCAGTGTGGGGTGTGCAGGAGGCAGCTGAACAATGATTCTCTCTCATCAGCGATGTTTTTATCTCTCTCTCCCCTCCTCTCTGAAATCAATAAAAATATATATTTTTTAAAAAATACTGTGCCTGTTTCCCAACCCGAGACTATGAAAAGGTCTGGGAGGGCTTCAGCACTGGGAATGTTAAAAGGTCCCCAAGTGATTCTAATACGTAGGAACCACTGAGCTACACTGTTCTCTATGCTTCTGAGTATGTTTGATAATTTGCAGAGCAAAAATATGGCTGTTTTAACACAATGGTGACAAAAGGCAGTTAAGCACCTGGGGAGGGGGAGGGGCAGGGGCCTCCCCGCTCCCCCTCGACTGAGGATGGAGGGCTCCCTGGCCCCCCTCACTCCCTAGCCCCAGGCCCCTCTGCCGGCAGCTGTCTCCCTGCCTCTTGGCTCCAGAAGCCGGATGGGAGCCCGTGTGAGGCGGTGGGACCACATCACCCACTGCCCCACCCATGGCCCTCCCTCGAGCCCCTAAGGACCCTGAGTACAGCCCTTCTGAGTTGGGAAATCCGGATCCCACATGCAGCCTCCTCTCCCTCCCTTCTACTCTGCCCACCCCCACGCCTTCTTTTGTGACATGAATTATCCATGTTTGCCGCCTGCCCGGACAGGGAGGCTAGGGCTCCATGACTGAGATGAATCATGCTCAGATGGACGGAGGTATTTACCGGCTCATTTCCAGCAGGACCTGCAAAGCCCTCTCGCCCGGCTTCGCGGGCCCCACGGCCAGGCCCATCGTGTAGGATAATGCTTTATTTCAGCCAGGATGGCTCGATAGCAGGTTTCATGTTCTCAGCTGTGCTCACTATGGGGATGTGATTTTCCTTCATGAAAATGCTATTATTATAGAACCCCAGGTTCCTCATCCTCCCAACAATAGCTCTCCATTATTTGTGGGGACGTGGTTCTTTGGAGTGGCATTTGCATGTGGTTCTCTAAAATGAGCCAAGCATGGCGAACAATCAAAGGCCTGCATACAAACTGCGACTTCAGCCAGCCTGCCAGACAGTCACCGGGTGCTGGCTAGGACCAGAACTTCACTCTGAATGTGGGAGGACCCCCAAATGAAGCAAACCCAGCAGACTGAGTCCTGGCTTTACACCTGTATCTCCATTAAAGAGTGTTCTTGTCCCTTCATTCTTCTTTAGTTAATCCCTTCTCACGCCGGCCCCTGTCCTGTGTGTGCGTGCGTGCATGTGTGTGTGTGTGTGTGTGTGTGTGTGTGTGTGTGTGGAGAGGGGAGAGGGAGTGGGGGAGGGGGCCGAGGAGGCCATCTCAGCCCTCAAACAGGAAAGGAAATAGCTGGTAGTAAGTGTCCCTGTCTGCCGCTGTTCTAGGTACTTTATAGCAGAGATTACACACTCCAGAAAGGGGGACAAGGGAAGCACGTTGAGTTGGGCATGCGATAGGGTGTGATGGGGACTGTGGTGCACACTCTGTCTAAAAAAGGCAGTCACTACTTAGTTTCAGACCATTGTTTCAAGTACAAATAATGGCTTGGTGTAGCCAAATCTATATTCTTCCAGGAGCTGGAAACCTGGAATTCCAAGGAACATCTCTCAATTTTTAAATGATGGTAAAAACAAACAAACAAACAATTTTTAAGGGGGGAAAAATAGTGGCAAACACTGCATATCCCAAACCACAGTTATGTTTGGTCTGGACCTCTCCACCCCCAGATTCATATCCGTTACCTCTGCTTGATATATCAGCCTCTCTCTCCCCCTTCCTTGAACATCCCTGTGCAAGTCCGTTAGCGTGTTTCTCCTACTAGAAACTTCTGTTAGCATGTTTCTCCTACTGCACTGGAAGTACTCATGGACATATCAGCCTCCTCACCCTCAGAACCCAGCTTGTGACTGGCTTCTTGAATATATGTTTGCTGAATGATGCTGAATGATACTCCTCACCACACCTATAATGCTGGTGTTCTTATACCCATTACACAGATTAGGAAACTGAGCCTTAGACAGGATGTGGGACTTGCCCAAACTGCCCATTCCCACCCATGTCTAACTCCAAGCCTGTGTTCTTTGGGCTGCCCCACCCTATCTCCTTGCATGTCATTTTTCTCCTCAATGCAAACATTTTGTACCTACTGAAAGCCATAGTCCTGGCTTGAGATATACATAGACAGCACATTAAAATCATGTCAAAAGTCCTCCACTTTTCATGTAATACTGGGTTGGTGGTGATGAACTGCTTCAGCTTTTTCTCGTCTGGGAAGCTCTTTATCTGTCCTTGGATTCTAAATGATAAATTTGCTAGGTTGGTCTTTGCTTTTCATTGCTTTGAATATTTCATACCACTCCCTTCTGGTCTGCAAAGTTTCTGTTGAGAAATCAGCTGACAGTCTTTTGGGAGCTAATTTGTAGGTAACTAACTGCTTTTCTCTTGCTGCTTTTAAGATTTTCTTTTTGTCTTTAACCTTTTGCATTTTAATTATGATGTGTGTTGGTGTGGGCCTCTTTGGATTCATCTTGTTTGGGACTGTCTGTGCTTCCTGGGATTATATGTCTGTTTCCTTCACCAAGTTAGGGAAGTTTGCAGTCATTATATTTTCAAATAGGCTTTCAATTTCTTGCACCGCCATGATGCAAATATTGGTACTCTTGAAGTTGTCCCAGAAGCTCCTTACACTATCTTCATATTTTTTTAATTTTTTTCCTTTTTGCTGTTCTGATTGGGTGTTTTGTGCTTCCTTATATTCCAAATCGCTGATTTGATTCTCAACTTCATCAATTCTACTGTTGATTCCCTGTAAGTTATTCTTCATTTTGGTTAGTGCATCCTTCATTCTTTATTGTGGTTTCCATGTCCTTTTTTATGCTGTTGAAGTTTTCACTAAGTTCATTGAGCATCCTTACAACCAGTGTTTTGAACTTTGCATCTGGTAGATTGCTTATCTCCATTTTATTTAGCTCTTTTTCCAGAGTTTTGTTCTGTTTTTTCATTTAGGACATGTTTCTTTGCCTCCTCATTTTGGCAGGCTCCCTGGGTTTGTTTCTATGAGTTAGGTAGAGCTGCTATGTCTCCTGGGCTTGGTAGAGTGACTTTATGTAGTAAGCATTCTATAGGGTCCAGTAGCACAGCTACCCGGTCACGCAAGCTGGACACTCCAGGTGCACCTGCCCCCTGTGTGGTCTGTGTACACCCGCCTGTTACATGAAATGTTAAAGGGTCTTCTTTAAGAAAAAGAAGAAAAAAGGTTTAAAAATATGAACAATAAAATGGCAATAAATACATATCTACCAACAATTGAATCTAAAAAAAAGTAAGTGAAATAAACAAACAAGCAGAACAGAAACATAGATAGAGAACATTTTGATGGTTGCCAGATGGGAGGAGTTGTAGGAAAGTGAGTGAACAAGAAGGGATTAAAAAGTAGAAATTGGTAGTTACAGAATAGTCATGGGGATGTAAAGTACAGCAGAGGAAATATAGTCAGTAATATTCTAATAACTGTGTATGGTGTCAGGCGCGTATGAAATTTATCAGGATGATCACTCAGGAAGTTATATAATGTCTAATCATTGGGGTGTACACCTGAAACTGATATGGTAATGTATGTCAGCTATAATTGAAAAAAATTTTAATGATTTCTAAAAACTCTGAAAAGTCCTCCACTTTTCATCTCAGTGTGTCACCAAACCACTCACTGAGTTATTTACTCTGTGGACTGTGTGATCCTTTGCTAGGTCAAGGCCTGAAGAGGGTCAGCAAATCAATATTTTAAAGATGCCCATTACATCTCCAACAGCTGGTGCGTGTTAACTGAAGTCAGCCGCCCTCCCCCCATCACTTAGGAGTTTCCATCAGGACAGAACATCTATTCTTCTTGGGCTTTTTAATTACTCGGGCGGTGTGTGTGGGGGTGGGGGTGGCGGGGAGTAACACCAACACATTAGCTTTCCCTCTGAATAAAACAGAACAGTTTGTGAACGTTTTTCCTCAACTCATGTGCACACACTCAAAGTCGCGCCTTCCTTAGACAGATGCTCTTGAGTCCCAGGGGAAGGTGGCTGTGTCCACTCCACCATCAGTGTCAGGTAAGGGGAAGTTATTCACCTGGCCCTGAGAAAAATGCATCCACAGGAATCCCAAAGCCTCCTCTAGGAACCTCCAAATCATGCAAGGGCACAGGCACCCCCCAAACCATTCAAGGGCACCGGATCCCTCACACCTGACTAGTGACCTGGCTGGGAACTCAGCTCTCAGCTGCTGACGGCTTGCACCATTGGCTGCCCAAATCCAAGTACCTGGCCTGCCACCTTGTGGACATTATGAGAAAAACACCCCTGGTAAACATTCCAAATTTGGCCCTCTGCCCACAGACCCACTCTGAGAGACGGCTGCGAGAGATGTGAATACAAATGAGAAGGCGATTAATTCCACAAAATTAAAGAAAATGCATGAGGAGGATTTGGGGATCATTTTTTCTCCATATAATTAAGGCTTTATATCTGGGATAATGCAAGTTTCAAATGCCCTAAATTCAAACCACAGATGCATCTTTAAAGATGATGTGGCCCAGTGATTCTACGTTGGTTGAATGTCAGAATCTCTCCTAGGAATATTTTTCAAATGTAAATGTCCCACCCACTCTAATCCATTTACTCAGAATTTATATGCAGAGTCTTCATTCATTTTTTTATTGTGGTGAAAGAAAAACACATAAAATTTACCACCTGACCATTTTTAAGTGTACAGTTCAGTAGTGTTAAGTATATTCCCTCTGCTATGAAACAGATCTGCAGAACTGTTCATCTTGTGAGACTGAAACTGTACTTTTTAAACAAGACCCCATTCCTCTCCCTCCCCCAACCCCTGGAACAACTATCGTACTTCCTGTTTCCAGGAATTTGCCTACTTTAGCTACCTTGTGTAGGTGGAAGGAATCATGCAGTACTTGTCTTTTGTGGCTGGCTTATTTCACTTAGCATAATGTCCTCAAGGCTCACCATGTGGTAGCATATGAAAGGATCTCCTTCCTTTTTAAGACTGAATCATATTCCATTGTATGTGTATTCCACATTTTGTTTATCCATTCACCTGTCAATGGACATTAGATAGCTTCTACCTTTCAGCTATTGAAAATAATGCTGCTTGGAGATGCAAAATATCTCTTTTGAGACCCTGCTTTCAATTATTTTGGATATATACCCAGCAGTGTATATATCCAGACCATACAATAGTTTGGCACCTTTAGTTTCCCAGGCCCCCTGGGTGATTTGGATATACAACAGAACCACTAATGTGATCCCACCCCTTCACCACACAGGGGAAACCCGGGTCAGGGGGCAGCAGGGAGGGCATGTGAGAATGCCACTGGTGAGGCTTTGCTCCATCCTCCCCTATCTAAGAAATAAACTTGGAGTTCTGTGTCGTTCCAGTTACTCAGTCTGCATATAGCCTGGAAGAAACAGACAATAAAAAACCAAGTAATTTCAAACAGTGATTAGTGTTATAAAGAAAACAAACCAGGTTTCAAACCAGAGTGACTCAGAGTGGGGGCATGTCAACACTGACACTTATGTAGCACTGACTCTGCCCCAGACACTGTCCCAAGGGCTTCACTATATTAACTTGCATAAATCATATGAAATAAAGATATCATGAGCCTCATTTACAGATCAGTAAAATGACACAATTAAGCGCTTGCTGAATATTACACAGCCAGCACACAATAGAGCCAAGAATGAAAGCCAGGCAGCAGGGCTCTGAAATTCCTACTCAAGGCAGGCAACATCTGAGCTGATATCTGAATGCCAAGGAGGAGTCAGCCAAGCATAATTCTGGGATAGAGCATTCCTAGGCAGCAAATGCAAAGGGGCAAAAACCAGCTTCCAGGACTAAAAGAAGACCAAAGTGACTGAAGCAGCAGGTAGAGTCAGAGGGGCGGGGAGAGAGAGCACATAAGAAGGCAGGGTCAGATTATAAAAGATCTTAATGGCCATAAAGAGGAGGTTGGATTTTATTCTACTGACGCTGGAAATTCACTGGAAAGTTTCAAGTAGGGTAGAGACTTCTGCTTTTGCCTTCCTCCTGATATCCTTCCTCAGTAATATATATTAAATATGGTTTATAATAAGAAACCAAAGTCTGGTGGATGCCCTGAGGGTCCAAGTATCCAAGATTCTGTGTCCTTGCACATGTTTCACTAATACTCCATCCATGGTTAGAATCTCTGAGGTTAGAGGATCACATTCATTTCTCTACACACAAGCATCCTCGCACTGAGGCCACTGTCTCAGCAGCCATTACTTGGCCGATGGCCTGTGTCCGCCTTAACTGCAGACTCTGTAATTTGCCTTTACCTCACCACGCTTCCATCACACCTCATGGCCTTGGAACCAGCACTTGATTTTCAGGAGATCTTATTTCCCACCACAGGGGGACAACATTATTTGCCCCCACTTCTGGAGGTCTGTGAAGACCTGTAATTGCTGCAGATGAGTTAATGAGTATGAATTAGAAACGGCAGCCCAGTCAAGGAAAGAAGAGGCAACCAAGGAAATAGATGTTAGTATTTGCACCATGAAATATCACTTACATCTACACAAAATGGAGAGGATTAAAAGAGCTCTTTACATGAAGCATCTGCCCATCGCCATTATCATAAGCCTTTGTTCCCAAGGAGGCGGGCCTGTCAGGAGCTGTTCATCCCTGAAGCCTGAACAATCTTCGTCGTCTTTTATCTTGAGCAGTTCACCTCCTCACACCAGAAAGCTCTAAATCAGTGCGTCGTGGCATTAGGAAGGTTGAGAACCACTGTTCTACATGCTTTGCTGCACTGAATAATGTTTTTATCAGGGTGGGCACTCAATGCAGTGCCCTTTCCCAACAGCACTGTTTTCCTTGTCGATTTGCCTCTGTCCTCCCCCACTGGATGCAGTCCTTGTGGGACAATAAACCAAGGTGCCTGCTCTTCCACAGTAGGATCTGGGGTGCTCTCAGGAGGCTCCTTCTGTTCTGTCCTTCCTCTTACCAACTTGGTACAGGGTGGTCACGTGACCTTAGCATGGCGTAGTCATGTGACCTTGGCTCAGCCAATGGAATACTTTCTTCCCTGGAGTGTTGAATCTTGGCCAAGTGACACAAGGTAAGAAATTAGATCACTGATGAGCTCAATAAGCAGGGCCTGCTTCCTAGAACTTCTGGAGTCCCCTTGACAAAAATATGCTAGAAGTGACTTCTGCCCACACCTCACTGACTACCTCAACGTCAAGGAAAACTAGCAATTGAAGTTGTTGGTTTTGAAGTTGGGCAAATTGCCATATTCAAATATATAGGAGCCCTCTCCTTAAAAAAGAGAGAATGGATATTGGGTAGGCAACTAGCAATCTCTTTCACACACTGCTTTCTTGACAATTACTGAAGCTTCAGAAAGATATTGTGAGGACCCTCACTTACTTTTCCTCAACCTTTCATGGTCAAGCTTGTCTGCAAAGATCCTCTAGTCTAAATTCTGATTATGAGGGAAACTTTCTATTTCCACAGATCCGACTTTCTATCATGGTTCTACCACATCTTTACTAAATGACTTTGAATAAGACACTTGATTCTTCAGGAACTTATTTGCTTCAAGTTAAAACACACCTCAATCAAGGAGGACTGGCCTAGACCAATAACAACCCACAGTCTCATCTAATTCAAAGATGATGTGAAATTAACATTTTCAATCGTTGAAGTGCCTGAGTGCCCTGTAAGAGCGCCAAGGTAAAAGAGATGTGTAATGGACATAAAGTCAATGGGACTTTGCAAATTCTCCTCAGACGGTGCCCCCCGGAAGAGTTTGAATTGTACCTCGAGCTCAGGCAGGAATTTGTCTGCCTAGATGTCCTTAGAAATTAGAGATGGAAATCTACTAGATCCAAAGCCAGGGTGAACTCACCTGACGCAGCTGGGAAGAAAGGGAAGAAATTGCAACTTTAGGGCAAAAACATGTCTTTGCCCTGTTGGGAGACGAGTCTCCATGCATCTCTTGGTTCCTGCACATATTGCAAGCAAAGGCACTGACTGTTTTTGTTCCAGAATCCCTTTTCCAGGGTGTCTGTAAACAGGACAGCCTTGGGAAACAGAGATAGTATCTCCCTCTCTCTCCGGAGAAACAGACAAGTTTGCTTACTAACCATATAATCAAGATAACCTCTCCCTTTGGAGATAAAGGCAGGCAGGCTTACTGCCAATTATAAAAGATTCAGGTTCCCTAAGTTCAGCGTACCTCTCCTGTAACACATGCCTTTCACGTGTAGGTGTCACCTGGCCCTATATATACTCGGGCTACTGCTATTGTGGAAGTAATCAAGTTTGTTGTCTCTGAGTCAGGAGTCTGCTGGCATCCAGGAAACTGTGGCTAACTAACTGGCTGGCTTGCTAATTGCAAGTAAAGTAACACCCCAGACCCTCCACAATCTTGATGTCTCTTTCCTCTTCGTCACTTCCCCCCACTGTTTCCCCGGCCTACCTCCTGCACATAAACACTGTGCCCATAGCTCCAATTATCTCCCAGAAAATAGAAATATTTTTAACACTTTCAACTAAATTAGAGAAATCTCAGAATAATTGCCTGCATGTTATTAAGGACTCTCTAGTTGCAGAACTAATTCCTCCAGGCACTTAGCCCCTTAGAAGTCCAAACCTTTGGCATGACATCCTTAAATACTATTTGCTCAACTCATGGAAGTCAACCACATCAGCATAAAAAAGGGATGGTGTGTCAAACCCAAAGATCCCCCAGAGGGACCAAGAGCCCGGGAAGATGTGTATTTCTCTCCAACATTCATCTTCCAAACATTATCACTGATGCCTAATTTTTTTGTTTAAAGAATTGGGAAGTTAAAGGAATGAGATTATAAATAACAGGTTAAGCTGATGGTGGGTGAAACGGTACATGCTGTTTAATTTTTCAATACTAAAACCTTTGGTCACTCCAAATACACACAGAGAATGACCAGATAAGAAATAATCTCATGCCCAGCAATCTGTTGCCATCTGCCAGGACTACAGCAGAAGTAAAACACCAAACAGTAATAGAAAAGATAGCCATCAATTCTGCCAGTTCCATTTATTTCCCACCCATCCGCGAGAGTGTGTATTTTCAGCCATCAAACCTCATCATGACCCTTCTTTCCCTTGTGATAGAAGTCAGGAGCAAAAGCCACCTTCCTCAAATTCCATTTTCCTCAGAGAAATAATAAAAGACTGTTTATTTCCATGAGCACATCCACATTAGCCAACACCCTCGGCTCTTCCTCAGAGAAGGGTTTTGCTGTAGAATCACCAACCATTAGAACTGAATAGAACCTTGGAAATCTCTTTGCTCAAACCCTCAGTTTCATATGAAGAAATGAGGCCTGGGGCAGGGTGTGGGGGCGTTACAGAGCATCCAGCAGTGTCTGAGTCCTAGCCATGGCTCTTTCTACAACACCCCACTGACACAGGGCCTTTGCACTTGCTGTTCCCTCTGCCTGGAATGCTCTTCCCAAGCCATATTTCCACAGAGTAATCCTTCACCCCCTTTAAGTCTTGATGTAAATGTCTTAGTCAGCCCTTCCCTGCTATCCTATATTTAAATTGTACCCATTCACTTGCTATCCCCTTCTTTGTTGTATTTTCCTCATAGAACAATCGCCTTCCAACATCCTACATAATAAAAGCCTAATATGCTAAGTGTCCGGTCAACTAGTCGGCCATTCAACCAATCAAAGCGTAATATGCTGATGATATGCTAAGGCTGCTCAATCATTCACTATGATATGCACTGACCACCAGGGGGCAGACAGTCGACTCATCTACCAGTTGCTATGACCTGCACTGACCACCAGGAGGCAGATGCTCCGACTGGTAGGGTAGCTTGCTGCTGTGGTCCGGCCCAATTGGGACTGAGCAAGACAGGCCAGACATGCCCTTGAGCCCTCCTGTGGTCCTTCCCTGGCTGGCCAACCTCCTGCATCCCTCCCCAGGTCTGATCATGCACTGGTGGGGTCCCTCGGCCTGGCCTGTGCCCTCTCACAATCCAGGACCCCTTAGGGGATGTCAGAGAGCCAGTTTCAGCCCAATCCCCCAGGCCAGGCTGAGGGAACCCACTGGTGCATGAATTTGTGCACCGGGCCTCTACTATCCTATAATTTACTTTGGATCATGCACCTCATAATGAGGTTTTGGTCAATGACAGACCACCTCTACAACTGTGATCCCAATAAGATTATAGTAGAGCTGAAAAGTTCCTATCCCCTGGTGACATAGACCAACACATCATTCACATGTTTGCGGTGATGCTGGTATGAACAGACTTCCTGCACTGCCAGTTGTATAAAAGTACAGCACATACAAGAACAGTAGGAGGCTCCACCATCTAGGTTTGTGTAAGCACACTCTTTGATGTTTGCACAATGACAGAGTTGCCTAATGACACTTCTCAGCCCATATCTCTGTCATTAAGTGGCATACGACTGTATCTGTTACTGTCTGTCTTCCCATACCAGGATGTAAGCTTCTTGCAGGCAGGGACTTCTGTGAGTTTGGCTAGTCAGCATTGGTACTCAATTAATGTTTGTTGGAAAAATGAATAAAATGCCTCAATGAATCTTCATGTAAAGGTCATAAATCCAAATTGCTACAGAGAACAGGTAGGAATCACCACCAGTGGGCTCGGGACTGTGGCCAACCAGCGAGCTCGGGCCACCACCCAGAGAGGACAGCACTGCTTAGCACCAGTAATCACTGCCGTATGGCGCTGTTGTTTTCACTTCTATTTTTTAAGAGAAACTTGAAGTTGAAATTTGGGGATGAGAGTGTGAAATCTACTGGGTTTTATATGAGAAGAAAAAAATTTTAATTGAATAATGAACATACTGTTCAAAGTGAGTACACTGCTCAAATGGCAGAGGTTTGTGACCTCTCCTTGACCCAAACTGGAAAATGGTACAAAGGGGTTGAGGAGGAGGAAATGGGGGCATCAGAAGAGTCCCCTCTTTCTCTTCTGGGTGTTCCTGCATTGCTGGGAGACAGGAACAGATGGCTTGGATGTAGCCTGAAGGGCCAAGAGATGAACTGAAGAGTTTGTTCGGGGAGGTTCATTGCACACCAATAGTTCCCCAAATATCATGGAAAGTCTCGCTCTTAAAAGATGAAACTCAAGAGATTCCTCAATATGCATTTTGTGAAAAGCGCTCTGTCCCCAGACAGCCTTGGATGAGTCTTGGTTAAATGTTAACACTTTGCTTTGACAATTTCCTGAGACAATAACAGAGTCAAAAGCTTTGCCTAAGTGGACAGAGGGCATCTCCATCACCAGGGGAGAATCAACTAGATCAGCCAGGTTCCCCACGCTCCCCGGGCCAGGTGGCAGCTTCTCAGGTGCAGGATGGACCCAGGGTCTCCCTGGGGCAGTCAGAGCTGAGTCAGGAGGCCACAGCCAGGTGCACCCAGGACCAGCAGGGACTTCACTGGGACCTCATCCAGCGCCCATCCCTGTGTCATCCTCAACCCAGACTCCAGCACAGTCAATTTGCTGGCCCAGCAGGCTTCGTGCAGGTAAGTGCACCCTGGTGGGGACTAGAAACTTC
>NW_005354064.1:0-1165 GCF_000412655.1 Myotis brandtii | reverse complement strand
TTTCCATGGTTTTGTCATCCGTACCTTCTCAGGGGCTTTTAAAAGGCCTGTCAAGGCAGTTTCCTTTTGCACCGAAGAGCACATACGCTATAACGGGTCCTTCTCAGGGGCTGTGAGGAGTGTCATCCGTGTGATGAATAATCTTTCCAGCAGGAAACTGCCGCCTGGTTGGCATAAGTGCCTGATGTACATGGTGCCGGCACAGAGTTGGGCTGGTCCGCATTTCCGGTGGGAGGACCTTCCAGTGATGTCTCTGGGCGGCTCTTCATTGTTAATTGAAGGGAGAGTAAATGTAAATTTCTCCCGATCTTGGAGAGCTAGAGGAATGGTATAGAAGCCATCCTTTAAATTGGCAGTTCTCAACCTGTGGGTGGCGACCCCTTTGACGGTCGAATGACCCTTTCACAGGGGTGGCCTAAGACCATCCTGCATATCAGATATTTACATTATGATTCATAACAGTAGCAACATTTCAGTTATGAAGTAGCAATGAAAATAATTTTATGGTTGGGGGTCACCACAACATGAGGAACTGTATTTAAAGGGCCAGAAGGTTGAGAACCACTGCTTTAAATCTATGATAATAATGGGCCTGTCTTTTGGGATCACGGCCGGAGATGGACGTCCAGGTTGGAGAGAACCCATGGGTTGAATATCGACATAAATGACCCTTGAATCATGTGAGAGCCGCAGTTGTTAGATTTGGGGGTGATTACAAAAATAGGAGAATCCAGGGGCTGTTGGAAGGGTCTATGTGTCCTACATCCCTTTTTTCTTTTACTAATAGATGGGCTTGTTGTAACTTTTCTCCCTTTAGGGGCCCCTGCTGTACCCAAATAGGGGTTTGGCTTAACCAAGTCAAGGGTAGGGGAGGTACAACCACAGTGGCCACTCCTAAAGAGGCGTCTGTAGCATTAATCCCCACTGCGAAAGGGGATCACGTCCCCATAAATTGACTGGAATCTGTATGATTAGGGGCTGCATGTAGCCAATTTGCCCACCTGGCCCTTTACAGCCTACAAGTTGAGAACGTTGCAATGTCTAGGAAACTTCTCCTATTCCCACTATCCTCTGACCTTGCTTCACCGTGAGCCATGACGAGGGCCAATTGAGATGACTAAGTATAGAGCAGTCGGCCCCAGGAGCTATGAATCCAGTGAATCTT
>NW_005354063.1:0-1337 GCF_000412655.1 Myotis brandtii | reverse complement strand
TTGAGTCTGACATTTAAGTCTTTAATTCATTTATTCTAGTATTGGGTGTTAGAAAGTAGTCTAGTTTAATTTTTGAGCATGTGTTTGTTCAGATTTTCCAATGCAATTTATTGAAGAGACTGTCTTTATCCCATTGTATAGTCTTGCCTCCTTTGTCATAGATTGCTTGATGGATAGGTGTGGGTTTATTTCATGGCTCTCTATTCTATTCCATTGATCTATGTGTCTTTTTATGTCAGTATCATATGCTTTTTAAAAATTGAATTTATTGGGGTGACATTGTTTAATAAAATCATCTAAGTTTCAGTTATACAATTCTACATACAGTACATCATCTGTATATTGCATTTGTATTTACCACTCCAAGTCAAGTCTTCTTCCATCACCAATTATCCCCTCTTTACTCTCATCTACCTCCTGCATTTCCTCTTCCTTCTAGCAATCACCATGATATTGTCTGTGTCCCTGAGTCTTTCTTCTTTTTCTTTGCTTAATCCCTTCACCTTCTCACCCAGCTCCCAACCCCCTCCTCTCTGACACCTACTATGTTCTTTTGATTATTATAGTCCTGTAGTATTGTTTGTTATCAGATAGCGTAATACTTCCCAAATTGTTCTTCTTTCTCATGATTGCTTTGACTAGTCAGGGCCTTTTGTGGTTCCATATAAGTTTTAGTACTATTTTTAGTTCTGTGAAAAATGCCAATGGTACTTTGGTAGGGATTGCATTGAATCTATAGATTGATTTCAATAGTATGGATATTTTGAAAGATTGCATTGAATCTATAGGTTGATTTTGATAGTATGGACATTTTAACAAGGGTAATTATTACTATACATTAGCGTGGTATATGCTTCTATTTATTTGTATCTTCTTCAATTTCTTTCTTTAATTGCTTATAATTTTCTTAGTACAGCTCTTTTACTTCTTTAATTAAGTTGATTCCTAGGTTTTTGGTGTGTTTTTTAAAAATGAAATTTTAAATGAGATTGCTTTCTTAATTTCCCTTTCTGATGGTTCATTATTGGTATATAAAAATGCAACCAAACTCTGGCCTTGCGGCTCAGTCAATTGGAGCATCGTCCCAGGTCCATCCCTAGTCTGCAGGTATGGGGAAGGCAACCAATCAATGTTCTCTCTTACATTTCTCTCTCTCTCTCTCTCTCTCTCTCTCTCTCTCTCTCTCTCTTTCCACCTTCCTCTCTTTAAAATAAATAAGCAGCCCTGGCTGGTTTGGCTCAGTGGATAGAGCATCGGCCTTTGGGCTGAAGGGTCCCGGGTAAGATTCCGATCAAGGGCAATGACCTGGTTGCGGTCTCGATCCCCAGTAGGAGGTG
>NW_005354062.1:0-846 GCF_000412655.1 Myotis brandtii | reverse complement strand
TATTTAAAATTAAATGAGTGTGACTATTCTTGTTTAAAAAAAAAAGAAACAGTCTGATTGTCACAATTTTGTTTCTAGTCCTCAGCGAGACCCCTTCTTTCTTTTTAAATGATAATTACAGATTATCATTTATTTTGAAGTTTAGGAATATGTTAGCTTAGCCATCATGGCCTTGGGGTCAGTCTGAGGTATGTTTTCATCCAAATTTTGCCAGCTTTGTAATACTGGATGAGTAATGTAACCTTACTGGACCTCAGCATTCTCATCTATATAAAGAGAATATCTGTTTTGTAGGAAGGTAACAAAGAACATTAATTTAATGCATTTAAAGCAGGGGTCCTCAAACTACGGCCCGCAGGCCACATGTGGCCCGCCGAAAACATTTATCCGGCCCGCCGGGTGTTTTTGCCGCCGCTGCCTGTTGCTTAGCAGCCGACTAGGTTTTTTTTAAACTATAGTCTGGCCCTCCAACGGTCTGAGGGACAGTGAACTGGCCCCCTGTTTAAAAAGTTTGAGGACCCCTGATTTAAAGTATCTAGTACAGTGCCTCCAAAACAGAAGCCCTCTTTCATGCTCTCTATCACAGCCCAGATAAAAGAGGGATGGTCTGAAGAATGAGGGTGTTTTGAGTCTGCTGGATGGTTTGGCTTCTGCTGGATGGTCTTGGACAAATCTCAGACATTCTATGTCTCAGTTTCATCATCTAGGAAATGAAGGGGCTCTCTAAGCACATGTAGTTCCATGACTTATGGGCAGAAGACAGAGAGAAGTAGCCCATCTCGCAGGGACTTGAACTTCATGTGAGGGAAAACTTCTGGATAAACATGAGGAACAGAGACTCTCTGT
>NW_005354061.1:348139-356296 GCF_000412655.1 Myotis brandtii | reverse complement strand
TGGCTAAAGTTCAACACTGCACCTCCCAGGGCTGAGGGAGAGGGGGCCGCAGGGACTTCCATTTCAGACGGTGCGGCCACTTGGGAAGACAGCCGGGCGCTTTCTTAAAAGCTGAACATCCTGCACCGCGATCCGGCAGCCACGCTCCTTGGCATTCACCCCAGCGAGTTGAAAACATGTCCACACACAAACCTGCACACGGATGTTTAGAGAACCTTTAGCCACAATTGCCAAGACGTGGAGGCAACAAAGGTTTCCATAGTTTTTATCAGAAGAATCTAAGAAAGACACAAGATGGCGCTATAACTCCACACGAATGCACGAATGTATGTATGTGAGACACACCTCCTCTCTCTCTCTCTCTCTCTCTCTCTCTCTCTCTCTCTCTCACACACACACACACACACACACTCATCCCAGGTTCACCTGACAGCCCTCAGCCTTTCAAGACAATTTATTGTTCTCACTACCTTCTTGTTGTTGTTTTTTGTTGTTGTTAATAAAAGTCAAAATGGTAACCAGTTTACTGTCAGTAAGACATTTTGTTATTAGGAAGACTCATAATTACTGTGATTAGTTCCCCCGTTGAGCGGTCTGGAAAAGTTGTTTCCATGAGAGCTTTGATTTGTAGTTCAAGCATCCGGCCACCAGGGGGCAGTGCGGGAGCACGGGTGTCACAGGCCTGTGATGGGAAATGCCTGGCCTGGCCTGGTGGTGGGTCCGGAGCACTGCTTTGGGTGCAGAAGGCAAGTGGCTCGTGTACAAAAGGAGACTGTACCCTGGCGTTAGCACCAGGAAGCACTCGTTCCATCAAGAGTGAAAAGGAAGGAATGTGTTTCTAGAGAAAAATTGATGCAAATTTTCCTGCTTAAAACATTATTCCTCAGTAATAGAGTAGTTCCTCTCCACAAACTCCGGGGAGATCACTGAGATCTCCAGCTGCGTGTAGACATCTCCATGAAGAGGGCAGAAGAGAGAGGCAGGGGTTCTGCAGGGCCAGGCAGGGGAGAGAGGAGCCGCTGGGGAACGTCCGGTTTTGTGACTTGGACCCTGAGGCGGCCCCAGCAGGTGCCGCGTGGACCCGGAGCTCAGGCGCGGGCCTCGTTCTCTGGCCAAAAGAATAGCAACTCATGTTCATCTTTCACTTTATCTTCTGTGGCTTCGTGTTGTAGTTGCAGTAAACCCAGTCCTGACCCCCCCTGCTTGCTCCTCCGCGGTCTCCTCGAGCCGCCTCTGGCTGTGGTCCTGGCTTTCTGTCCGTCCACAGACACTGCAGACTCACCCCTCCATTCGAGCCGCTGCGCTCCCTGCTCTCTGCCTCCGTGTTCCTCCTCCGCTCGGCTGCCTGCCTTTTCTCGTTCCTGCGTGGAGTCTGTCGCTGTCTCCTCCCAGGCGCCCTTCCTGCTGTCCTAACCAGAGTGTCCCCTCCTCCAGTCCCCTCCTTCCCATGGCACCGCTGTGTCCTTCCCAGCACGTGCACGATCGGAAATTGTGTCTCTGTTGCAGCGGGATTCGCTTCAGATGTAAACGCAGTTTAACAGGGAGAAGCAGTAAGAGAACCCGCGGGGCACACTCGTGGTCTTCATCACGCGTTCCTTCCCAGCACGTGCACGATCGGAAATTGTGTCTCTCTGTTGCAGCGGGATTCGCTTCAGCTGTTTAACAGGGAGAAGCAGTAAGAACCCGCGGGGCACACTCGTGGTCTTCATCACGCGCGTCACTTGTTGGGGTGGAAAGTCCACGTGTCCATGGCCAGGGTGCCAGTGAGAAGGGACAGTCCCCGGATGCGGATATTCACGGCGTGTACTTTGGGGTGGGGAGCCGGGTCGGGGCTTCCGTGAGACAGCTCAGTTCCCTGGCCGGGGGTGGGCTTGTGGGGCGGGACCTCCTCGGGACATGGGCCCTGCTAACTGGCCTGTCCCCCTTAAGCTCACCCAGAGCTCTCGCTAAGCTACCACAATCAGGAGGACGTGAGCAAGTCGAGGCCATCGGCTTTCATCCGCTAAATGCAGCAGCACAGAGGCAGGGGCCTGTCTGTCCGCCCACCACAGTACGGTGCCCAGGGCAGGTCATCAGACACCTTCGGGATGAATGAGGGCAACAGCATGAGTGGTGGTGGAGTGGACAACTACAGAGAGAAGGGCGTGGAGAGGAAAGGCCGGGTGTCCCTGAAATCATGTCGGGTGGACTGGGCCTTCTGGGCGGGCAGGGTCTGCGTTGGTGGTAGCACCGTCCCCAGCGCAGAAGCTGCAGGTGGCACCCGTCACTCATGTGACCCCAGCCACAGGGTCTTTCCATGGTGTTTGAACCCGCGCCCGTGCTGACTGAGCGTCACTCATACGTTTCTAACCGTCCGCTGGGCTTGGCTGCTCTTGAATCCGAGGTTGCTCTTGGGTATTTGGCCCCGAGTTCCCGACCGTTTTTGTAAGAGGAACAGGTTGGAATGTGGGGGAGACATGTCCACGCGTCTCCTCTCCATTCTGACTGTTCTTTTCATCTCCAGCATCACCACCCGCCGGATTGGCTTTGGCAACAAGAGTGACGATGAGGCCATTTCCACTATATTCAGGTCAACGTTAGTAATGCTTACTGCATCCTCATCCATTTGGTATGCTTCTAACTTAGCGAAATAGGAAAAAAAAAAGTGTCAAATGAGAGGAAATTATGTGTCGAGCTGAATCCTGAGGAGAGTGACTAATATGACAACGTACAATACTCACCCAGCACTGGGCCGTGAGGACTTCTCACTATGACAGACTTCCTCGTTCTGCTCACTCCCTAAAGATAAGTCCTTGTAACACTCACAGGATTTACACTCAGAATGTCAACAAAAACTATAAAGTAGGCAAAACAAGACCTTGGCAGTCTACACCGTGACCCATTGCCGGCATCATCTTTCTCTACCAAAGTCATATCTATTATTAAGGGCCTTAGGGACTAAAGAATGACAAGTAATGGGGAAATTACACAGATTAGCTCACTGTATTTCCACAAGTCCAAGTCATGCATGGCAGTAATTTCAGAGCAATTTTCTTCAACCAGTGATTAATTTAAGACACTCTTAAACACTAAACTTTTATACCCTTGGCAAATTTTTTTTCCTACAATTCTCTTCAACATTATCTTTTCACTCCACTTCCTGTTTTTTCCTGGGCTATAAAATGACTTCTTCCTCTGATCACCTCCTACCCATTAGTGAAACCACAGTCCATTTATTACTCCTCTCACATTTTACACATTTGTTTAACCTCATCTAACCACACAGCTTCAACTCCCACTTAACTATAGGCTTTAAGCCAAACAGTGAATAACTTTTGCAGCCACATATCAAACTGGACACGCCTATTCGCTGTCCTACCAGCTCCTCACACTCAGCCCCGTGTCTGCTGTGCCCACCACCGAACCCTTGGTGTTTTCTCCTTGCGGCATAGGATGAACATCACCCACTTTCTAGCCTATAAGCATAGGAGTCCACCCTCTCGCTGACAGCCACTCTCCATACCCAGTCGGTAAGCCTCATAGTATATGTTTCCTTAAGATCTTTTCTTTCCACGCTTTCATTCTAACCACAGTAACTGTAGCCTCGGGTCTGGTTTCTCTAAAGCTCAATGGCCACTCACTTGTTCACCCCACCCGGGAGCAGTGCTCCTGAATCACAAGGCTCTTCAGGATTTACCTCAAGGCCACTCTAGGCCTTCAGTATGAAATGTGGCCTCTTCATTACTTAAGGCTCTCAATTGATGACCCTGAAACTATAGGGAGTATGTTGGGATAGACTCAAATAATTTTAAAACATTTTTATGGATTTCAGAAAGGAAGGGAGAGAGAGAAACATCAATGATGAGAGAACAATTGATCAGCTGACTCCTGCATTCCCCCTACTAGGGATCAAGCCTGCAACTTGGGCATGTGCCCCAACCAGGAATCGAACCGTGACCTTCTGGTTCATAGGTCAATGCTCAACCACTGAGCCATGCCGGCCAGGCTCAGATATTTCTTATCAAATGTTTCTTAGCTATGAAAAATGAATAAGAATCCTATATAATAAAAGGCTAATATGCAAATCAACCAAACAGGCAGAACAGTCGCTATGATGCGGACTGACCACCAGGGGGCAGATGCTCAACACAGGAGCTGCCCCCTGGTGGTCAGTGCGCTCCCCCATGGGCTCCCAGACTGTGGGAGGGGGCAGGCTGGGCTGAGGGACCCTCCCCCCCCCCACTACTCCTCCCCCTGAGTGCATGAATTTCATGCACCAGGCCTCTAGTTTAGGAATAAAAGCTCCATGCCTGAAAGACATGAACCTGATCTCCAGAGGAGCGGGGAGTGTGTGGGAGACCACGGTTAGTGTGGCCTCAGTAAGACTTCAGCTGCAGTGGGATGAGCCTGGACGGGACACTTCCATGACCTTAGCTTCCGTTTCCTCGCGTGGAAATATTATCTCCCTCAGACGAGCCTTTTGACAGTGAAATAACATTGGACATAAAGTTCCCATCTGAGAAACTGCATAACTTATTAGTACTTAGCGTTGGACGTTTATACCAAAGAGTAAAACAGCAATAATGGCTTTAAGTAACAGCATAAGGAAGTAATAATAGAAACACCACAGGAGCCACACAGAACCCGCCGGGAACCGGTGCTGACAGCACCTGGCGGGGGGAGTGTCTGGGAGGAGAGAGCCCAGGCCGGCAGCCTTACCGGACGCAGGGCCACCGACCAGACACTTCGCTCCTCAGCTTCCGACAGAAGGGCTTGCCTCCGGGAGACAGGAACATACGGCTGTGGTTTCTGTGGTCTTCAGTCCAGGGCACCGCTCACTCCTGCCGCCGACAGCCAGGTCAGAAAGCACCCCCAGCCGCTCCTGCCATTTCTGAGGAGTCTGGGGGGATGGAGACACCCACTTTCGGCGGGTGGTACCCCTGCCCCCCAGATGCCCGGGCCTGGGCTGGGTGCAGAGGGCGGTGACGGTCAGAAACTGCCATTGTGTCCACTGAGGACGAGAGAGCTGATAACACGGAGGCTTCTCGAGGTCATTCCGTCCAGCATTTCATCTCGTGAGGAGGAAAGCCAGGTGCAGACCCGCTGCATTAGACAAAGTCACGCCGTGGGAAGGCAGGCCGGGAGGGCCCAGCTCGCTCAGGCCTGGTCCACAGCCGCCTCCAGAGCGGCCGCTGCCCCTGCGGGACTGGGGCTGGATGTGCAGGTGCCCGTGCCCCTGCTCTGTGTGCTTGTCCAACAGGACACCGTTGTCTCCCTGCGGGACTGAGTTTGCTGCCCCAGCAACGAGGATGTGGAGGTCGCGCTCATCAGCCTCCCGGGCATCGCTGTTTCCTTCCTCCTGCGTCTGATGTACCACACGGGCCTCTGTTCCCTTCCGGCCTGAGCTGGGGACAGCCCTGCCCACCACTGGGAGGGACAAGCAGTGAGGATGAGGTGAATGAAACCTGTGTAGCTCCCAGAAAGTCCTGCCACCCTCCCTCCCTCCTCCTCCTCTCCTTCTCCTCCCCCTTCCTCCTCCTCCCCCTTCCCCTCTTCCTCCTCCTCTTCCTCCACTTTCTCCTCCTCCTCCTCCTCCTCCTCCTGGGGGAGTTCATCCAGGGGATTCCCTGAGGGAGTCAGTTGCTATGGACAGTGCTGCAGCTGGGCTCGCTGCAGGGTCTGGGCATCGCACAAAAGCTGGCGTTATCTGCTGCTTTGAGATGGTTGGAGAGGTTAGGGCCGTCCAATATTAAGCCGGGGACTAGGCCACGCCAACAGCTTAATAAGTTTCTCATTCATTAACTCCTCAGGACTGAGTTAGTTCATCCGTCACTTATTCAGTCCTTACATTCCAGGAATTCTGTTAGGTCCTGGGGACACACTGTCCCTGCCCTTAGTCTAGACAAGTAAACAAGTGGTTGCAGTGCACGTGGGTGCCCTGATGGGGTGAGGCGGCCACAGGGATGGCCCCGTGTCAGGCCGTCACTGCTTCTAGAGGCTTGATCTCTTGTTTCTCTCTCTTCGTTCTGCTTTGAATCTACATCCCCTGCTTTCTTCCTGGAGTAACCCTGGAGCCGAGGTTCCAGGCTTTGCATCTTTCTGGTCCAGCGCCCCATCGTCGCTCCTCGTTGGTTTCTTTAACTTGACCTCCTTCGTGATTCTCAGCTCTATCCAGTCCTCTGAACACGGAGTCCGCCCGTCACAGCCGTGAGCATGTGACTCCCTGTTCTGGGCCCAGCTCGGCACCCCCGCACGTTCCCCGGGGCGTTCCCTCCCAGTCCCCTCCAGGAGGCAGGGCCAGTGTTGGACAGATTATCTAACTACTTGGGGATTTTGTGGACACTGTCGACTTGGGTAAGTGATCATCTTGACAGTAAAAAACTGTGCTAGCGCATCGTCATTACCATGGGGGTGTGGGGTTCAGGAAGAGGGCAGTGGAGGCAAGTTCACCAGGAGTGTGTGAAAGTGTTTCTATGATTAGCAGAGAGTGCGAGAGTCAAAATAGTCTGAGGAACATGTCCAAGCACCAACTAAGCTATTTCCGCAATTTAGAGACGAGGATACATGAGCAGCAGGATCGGAGCTGGGGGGTCAGGTGGGCCAGCAGCTACAGAGAGGAAAGAAGGGGGAACGACAAGAACAGTGATTTTTTATGGAGTCCTCATGACGCACTGGGCACCCGTTTAATCTTCACGGGGCCCCGGGAGTGGAGACGATTGCTGTCCTCGCTTTAGGTTGTTGGTGCAGAGTGTGAAGGAGCTCGGGCAGTCAGTGGGAGAGCCAGTGCTCCGCCCCAGCCTGCCGACTCCAGAGTCCACAGCCCGGCTACTACCCCCCGCGCCAGGCCGGCGATGAGAGCAGAAGGAGGCTCACTGAGGTACTGGGGCTGCTTGCCCGTGTCGAACCCGTTGAGAGAAGGAAGCGATGGGCTTCCCTGGTCAGTAGAGTTGGTGATGACCCGCTGCTGGCAACCCAGGTAGGCAGAGGATAGGGGATGGCCTGCAGTCATGCACCTGTACAGCGATGCATCGCGAGGACCTTTCCGTCAACGACAGACCACAGGGATGATGGGGACCCAGAGATTACAATGGAGCTGAAACATTGCCGTTGCCTGGTGACGCCGTAGCCATCACAACATCGTAGTTGCGAAGATTGCCAAACTCCACCAGGATGGGCTGAGATGGCGAACAGCCTTTACCTGGGGTGGGTGAGGGTGACGTTAGGAGGCCGAGAGGTGATTCCTGAGGACTTGACCGATGAGGAGCTGTTGGAACTGGACCAGGAAAGCGTAACTGAAGAAGCACAAGAGAAGAGGAAGCTGCAGGAGAGAAAAGAAAAGAACCCCCAAGAAGTTCACGGGGAGGGCTTAGCGGCAGCATGTGCAGACCTTCACAGGCTCCTTTGAACGTCTGAAAGCATGAGGACTGTTCATGGTGCATTACATGCTCGCAGGCACGTCTGTGATGAAAAGAAAAGGAAGAAACCGAGCCAACCACCAAGGCCTATTTCTGGGAAGAGTGCCCGCTCGGGGAGCTCAGGAGGCCCCCAGCAATGCTCCCGGGGGGCCTTGTCCCCAGGAGAGGCCGCTCCACGCCTGGCCCCTGAGCCCTCCCAGTGGGACCAGGTGAGGAGGGGGAGCCCTGGCCCTGACCCTGGCCCTGACCCTGTGGAGGCCCAGGCTAATGTGTGTGCCTTTGTCTGTTTCCACCAAAAAGTTTAAAAGTAAAAATCAGCCCTGGCTGGTGTGACTCGGCTGGGTGGACATCCTCCCGATCGATGTTGTGTTCTCACATCAATTTCTCTCTCCCACTCCCTTCCTCTCTCTCTAAAAATCAATAAACTATTCTTTAATAAAAATAAAATTTTAAAAATTTTAAATAGGGAATAAGGATATAAAGAAACATGTTTTTGTCCTCCTAAAAAATGTGTTTGTATTTAAAACTGTGTTACTACAAAAGAGTTGAAAAGTTAGAAAAAAATTTTAAAGTTTACAAAATGAAAACATTACAGTAAGGTAAGGTTAACTTATTACTGAAGAAAGAAAATAAAGTCTACACATTTACTACTGCCTAAGCGTGCAGTGTGTATAAAGTCTACAGGCATCATACAGTGTTTATAAAGTCTACAGGCGTCATACAGTGTACATAAAGTCTACAGGCGTCATACAGTGTACATAAA
>NW_005354061.1:343021-348083 GCF_000412655.1 Myotis brandtii | reverse complement strand
ATAAAGTCTACAGGCGTCATACAGTGTGTATAAAGTCTACAGGCGTCATACAGTGTGTATAAAGTCTACAGGCGTCATACAGTGTGTATAAAGTCTACAGGCGTCATACAGTGTGTATAAAGTCTACAGGCGTCATACAGTGTGTATAAAGTCTACAGGCGTCATACAGTGTGTATAAAGTCTACAGGCGTCATACAGTGTGTATAAAGTCTACAGGCGTCATACAGTGTGTATAAAGTCTACAGGCGTCATACAGTGTGTATAAAGTCTACAGGCGTCATACAGTGTGTATAAAGTCTACAGGCGTCATACAGTGTGTATAAAGTCTACAGGCGTCATACAGTGTGTATAAAGTCTACAGGCGTCATACAGTGTGTATAAAGTCTACAGGCGTCATACAGTGTGTATAAAGTCTACAGGCGTCATACAGTGTGTATAAAGTCTACAGGCGTCATACAGTGTGTATAAAGTCTACAGGCGTCATACAGTGTGTATAAAGTCTACAGGCGTCATACAGTGTGTATAAAGTCTACAGGCGTCATACAGTGTGTATAAAGTCTACAGGCGTCATACAGTGTGTATAAAGTCTACAGGCGTCATACAGTGTGTATAAAGTCTACAGGCGTCATACAGTGTGTATAAAGTCTACAGGCGTCATACAGTGTGTATAAAGTCTACAGGCGTCATACAGTGTGTATAAAGTCTACAGGCGTCATACAGTGTGTATAAAGTCTACAGGCGTCATACAGTGTGTATAAAGTCTACAGGCGTCATACAGTGTGTATAAAGTCTACAGGCGTCATACAGTGTGTATAAAGTCTACAGGCGTCATACAGTGTGTATAAAGTCTACAGGCGTCATACAGTGTGTATAAAGTCTACAGGCGTCATACAGTGTGTATAAAGTCTACAGGCGTCATACAGTGTGTATAAAGTCTACAGGCGTCATACAGTGTGTATAAAGTCTACAGGCGTCATACAGTGTGTATAAAGTCTACAGGCGTCATACAGTGTGTATAAAGTCTACAGGCGTCATACAGTGTGTATAAAGTCTACAGGCGTCATACAGTGTGTATAAAGTCTACAGGCGTCATACAGTGTGTATAAAGTCTACAGGCGTCATACAGTGTGTATAAAGTCTACAGGCGTCATACAGTGTGTATAAAGTCTACAGGCGTCATACAGTGTGTATAAAGTCTACAGGCGTCATACAGTGTGTATAAAGTCTACAGGCGTCATACAGTGTGTATAAAGTCTACAGGCGTCATACAGTGTGTATAAAGTCTACAGGCATCATACAGTGTGTATAAAGTCTACAGGCGTCATACAGTGTGTATAAGGCTACAGGCGTCATACAGTGTGTATAAAGTCTACAGGCGTCATACAGTGTGTATAAAGTCTACAGGCATGTCTAGCCCTGTCCTAGGCCTTCACATTCACTCACAGACCCACCCAGGCAGCCCCCAGCTCTGCAGACCCCGCTCATGGTCACTGCCCTTGGCAGGTGAGCCCCTCTCGTTCTGCAGGCCAACCACTAGCCTCTCCCAGCCCCCCTCCCAGGTGCTCCCAGGTTCCTCCTCAGGTCTAGTTTCTCTTCATTTCTCCCTTTTTGATCATACAGTGTGTATAAAGTCTACAGGCGTCATACAGTGTGTATAAAGTCTGCAGGCATCATACAGTGTGTATAAAGTCTACAGGCGTCATACAGTGTGTATAAAGTCTGCAGGCATCATACAGTGTGTATAAAGTCTACAGGCATGTCTAGCCCTGTCCTAGGCCTTCACATTCACTCACAGACCCACCCAGGCAGCCCCCAGCTCTGCAGACCCCGCTCATGGTCACTGCCCTTGGCAGGTGAGCCCCTCTCGTTCTGCAGGCCAACCACTAGCCTCTCCCAGCCCCCCTCCCAGGTACTCCCAGGTTCCGCCTTCTCAGGTCTAGTTTCTCTTCATTTCTCCCTTTTTGATGATTTGTTGTTGTTGTCTTAATCCACAAATTGTGTGGTGAAGGAAATAGGTTAACATGAACACACAGAAATCTCGCTGTCTTGGCTTAGAGAAAGTGACGGGCCAATAGAGTGGGTGTTTGTGGGTCCATTTTGCTTTGGGAAGATTCAGGGAGCTTTTGTTAAAAAGCCAAACTTTGTGAAAATGTTTTTATCCGATTAAGAAGTTGAATATCCTGAATTACTATTGCCTAGAGTGCTGGTGCCATGTGGTTGCTGGGCGGGGCAATGCCTGAGGGAGGAGATGCGCCTGGTGTGATTCAGTCAGTCATCTAAGCAAACCGACTTCCTGTGAGTAACTCGGACCAACCCGAGTGCTGGCGAGGGGGTTGGGAGCTAAGGAAACAGACTCGTGGCCTCGGACCCGGAGCTCCTGCGGTCTGTGCCCTTGACGGGGGTGACTCGCCGCCTGCTTTCAGCAAGACCCGAACTCCCTCCTCCCTTCCTGCCTCACGTGTCTTGTGTTTGAATCTTCCATACAATAGTTTAAGCTCTTACATGAAATTTTAAAAACAAAATCACCAGGCCTAGGCCCAGGCCCAGCGGCGTGGCTCAGTGGTTGAACATTGACCTATGAACCAGGAGGTGATGGTTCAATTCCCGGTCAGGGCACATGCCCGGGTTGTGGGCTCTATCCCCAGTGTGGGCCGTGCAGGAGGCAGCCAATCAAAGAATCTCTCCCATCGTTGATGTTTCTCTCTCTCTTTCTCCATCTCCCTTCCTCTCTGAAATCAATTTATTTATATATATAATAAAAATCACCCATAATCCTAACTCACTAAAAGAACTGTATTAACTCTTTAGTGACTATTTAGGGTCTGTCCATAGCCATATACACAGCTGTGCACAGAGCCTTCCGATAGCATCTCAGATGTTCCTCATGTTATTACACTGTATTCCAGATTACGGTTTTACAGCTAAATGTGTCACTGAGCTGCTGTCCTAATTTTCTTAACCACCCCCTTCATGTTAGATATGGGGGTTGTTTTTGTTCGTTTCATAGTTACAGATAATCTAGCAAATTCATACTTCCATGGACCCAGCCTTTTCTCCTTTCCACCATTTCCTTCGCATAGATTTCTAGATGTTAGCATACTGGTCCAAGTTCTATAAATATTTCCTTAGCTGCTTAGGGCTGTGCGGCTTATACCACTGCTTCATCTCACGCACACACTCTGTTGGCACAGGTTGCCCAGTCTTCTGCGGTGTTATTATTTTAAGCATTCTCCTGCTTATACAAATTTTACATTTGCATGGAATGTAAATGTTACTTTTCCCTTCTGCCTTATGCTGCTTCAGTTCTTAGAATGTTCTCGTCACTCTAAAGTCCTGACAAACCCTGGCTTCTTGCTGATGCATCGTGACTTTCCAAATACCTCGTTCTTGATGCACTTGGAGGTCATTTGAGCATGGTGACACATTTATTCTCTGAAACAGTCTAGTTTTAACCCAACATCACTACATTTTCTTCTGTTCTCACTCATTGTCCAGCCATGTTTCCTCACCCCACACTCATCTAGGTCAGTTTCTGGGCTCGAAGGCTTTTCCACTCGTATAGTTTTCTATTTTTCATCTCTATCTCTTTGCTTTAAACATGATATTTTATAGTGTGTTTGATACCTGGTAGAGATACTTACCTTTTATTATAATTTTTCTCAAAATATCCTTCTCTTCTATCCCGACAACCTTCCCTTCCATGCCACGTGGGCAATTCCTGAGCAAACTGGTGGGCCACTTTATAACAGTTCCACCAGCATTTCCCTTCGCTCACCTTCTTGTCTTTCCACCAAAGTTGTGTGGCCAGTTCCCAGCTCCAGGGAAACCCCTGTCCAAGGCCTCAGCTTCTCCCCCTCAGCGGCCTGGGCAGCGCGACTGGAATCGAGTGAGCGCTGAGCACCATTATGACAAACTCCTCCTCCTGAGCCTGCAGGATTTGGGTTAAAAGGTTGGAGTTGGCAGGTACAGGTAAAGCCTTGACCAAAGAAATCACGGTGTATTCCCCCATCTACAGCCGTCGTATACGCCATGTTAAAAATCCTAGGCCAGACTCTCAGAGACATGCCCTCCCAGGTCTAGGATGGCATAGCAACATGAGGAGCCAGGCAGCGCGGACAAGCACCTTAAGAAGTCCTGTTAGCGAGACGGGGACTGTGAGAGGGAAAGTAGGGAGGGGAAGCAAGGGAGGGGACAGGGACAGACAAGGATTCCCGTCCCCACAAAACCATCTGTCGGGTTTTCAGACATGATCTTTGTCAAGCGGGCAAACACCCTTCACAGAAGTAATGCCCCCAGCTCGCAGAAGGGGGCGCTAACGCTCTGAAAAGTGAAGTAAACTTCTCAGGAGAACTTGCCTGGTGGAAGCAAGACCAAGCCCTGCTCTGCATCTGCTCGAACATGCCTGTGTGGTGTTCTGGCCAGCAGGTAGAAAGGGGACTAAAATGCTCACTCTAGCTCCGCAAATGCCTATCTTGTTGAATGAATGTGTTGCCATAATTCCACATGTCTCATCTCCAAATCCATAAATCTAGCTACCTGCCGGCCATTTATTTTTCTTCTCAGGTTTTGTGTGTGTGTGTGTGTGTGTGTGTGGTTTGGTTTTGTTAATCCTCCCCCGAGGATATTTTTCCATTGATTTTTTTTTTTTTAAGAGAGAGTGAAAGGGAAGGGGAGAGACAGAGAGAAACATTAATGTGAGAGAGATATATTGATTGGTTGCCTCCAGATATTTTTCCATTGATTTTTTTTTTTTTAAGAGAGAGTGAAAGGGAAGGGGAGAGACAGAGAGATACATTAATGTGAGAGAGACACATCAATTGGTTGCCTCCAGCACGTGCCCCGAGCAGGGCCGGGGATTGAGCCTGCAACCAATGTACATGCCCCTGACCAGAACTGAACCCAGGACCCTTCAGTCCACAGGTTGACACTCTATCCACTGAGCCAAATTGGCCAGGGCTACCTACCTGCCATTTTACAGCCTGTTGGTGTCGTATAGGCTCCTCAGACTCAACGAACTTGCCCCCAACTGCTTGCTCCTCCTGGTGCAGGGTTCTTATCAGGA
>NW_005354061.1:341423-343006 GCF_000412655.1 Myotis brandtii | reverse complement strand
CCTGGCTGTGCAGGTCGGAAGCCAGGAGCCATCCTGGGCCTCAGTGGTTCCCAGCAGCGCCCACTGCTTCCCCTTCTCTGACCGTCCCTCTCCAGCCCCACGTGATCCTCCCAGACCGCGGGTTCTTCCTCACCCATCGGACTGCTCTTCCTCCGGCTCATTTCATCTCTATTGTTTGGAAGAATGGAATGGCTTTCCATTGTGGGGAGGGGAATGAGGACATAACGTTCAGAATCCTCCCCTCCCCTTCCCCAGCCTCCCCTTCCCAGCCTCCTAGCTCGCAGGCGCACATGGCAGGCCTCTTACCCCTCAGACCTGCCACCTCCTTCCAATCGCAGACTCAGGACGCTTTCCCCATGTACTTAGCATCTCTGACCTGCCTTGTGATGCATTTATTTATATTTTTATTTATTTTTTATTGTGTTTTTGTTTGTTTTGAGAGAGAAAGGGGAAGGGAGAGGGAGAGAGATAGAAACATCAACATTGATCGGCGGCCTCCTGCACGCTCACTACTGGGGACGGAGCCCGCATCCCGGGCATGTACACTGATCGGGAATCGAACCAGCGACCTCTTGGTGGACGGGATGATGCTCACCCCCTGAGCCACGCCGGCTGGGCTATCGCTCACTTATGATGCTCATGCTTACCGTCTGCCTCCCTGAGCTGGGACAGAAGTGCGGAGCACAGTCCCTCTTTAATCTGGAGGGGCGCTCCCGGGCCCAGAGGGCAGACCGAGGAGGCTGCTTCCTGCAGAGTGTGCCAGCAGAGCCCCTCCAATCGACACGCCTGCAGAAGGCCCTGCCTTTGCACTGAAAGAGGTAAAATTCAGTTAAAGTCCCACAGAAGCCGTGCTGCACTGTTAGGGTTACACCTGGCCAATGGCATCACACGGAGGAGTTTCAGGAGACATGTACTAGTAATTACACTTATTCACTCCTCTTATTGCTGCTCGAGGCTCCAGGCTGTATCTCCAACACGCCTCACGGCAAGGTTGGGTCGTTAGGGAACATGCCAGAACACTGGCCCAGAAATGTGTTGTTTTCCAGAATTGTGCAAGCCGGGGTGGCATTCCAAAGCCTCTGTTTTTCATCACTGATTAAAAAAATAAAAACAAGAGCTGCAGTTGCCCGCCGCAGCCTCCAGGGGAGGGCACGCCTGCCGTTGCCCTGCCTAGCACCTGGAGGCCGAGGACGTGGGGCTGAGCAGTGTTGGGACACGCAGGCTCCCTTTCTACTAACTTTCTTGCCTCCATCAGCGAGCTCCCCCCACCCAACATGGGTGCTGCAGCATCAGGACAGAGACCCCCTGCCTCCCCCAGAATCCTCAGGCTGCGCTCACAGATGCAAATGTGGTCCCGGCCACGTCAGCCCCTGCCACCAAAGACTGTGCTTCTTAGGCAGATGCCATTGTGTGCCTTTCTACCCAGTGCTTGGCACAGAGCTGGTGAACAGTGAACCTTTTCAGGACGGATGGGTGGATGGATGGATGGATGGATGGGTGGATGGATGAATGGGTGAGTGAATGGATGGATGGATGGATGGGTGGGTGGATGAATGGGTGAGTGAATGGATGGATGGAAGGAT
>NW_005354061.1:339881-340230 GCF_000412655.1 Myotis brandtii | reverse complement strand
CGGCCAAGTTCGTCTGTCTGTCCTGAGAAAGGCGACTTCTCAGCCTGTCTCCTCCCCTCTGAGTCCACGGATCTCCACCAGTTATGTTAGCGAGCAAACACATCAGGTCTTCATTGATTTGTTCACACCGAGGTGGAGAGAACTGGCAGGTTTTAACTTCCTGGCCATATATTTGCACTAAAAACGATTCCTGAATCAGTGCGAGGTCTGAGGGGCCGTCTCCAGGGAAGGTTTCCAGGCCCTACCTGTGCTCAGACCAGGGCAGACTCCCTAGCCAGCCGGCCCCTATGGGGACTGGGCGAGACGGGCCGGACACGCCCTGGAGCCCTTCTGCGGTCCCTCCCAGCCC
>NW_005354061.1:337363-338384 GCF_000412655.1 Myotis brandtii | reverse complement strand
AACTCTGCCACCCAGACTGGAGCTAATGCGCAAAGCCCAGACTCCCGATGGCACGGAGGGTACAGATCCCATCGGGCAGGTTCACCAGGCCCCTGGGGCCGGGCTCTGGGGCTGGGGGAGCTGAGGGTCGGAGGGGAGGGGCGGGGAGGGGAGAGGAGAGCCGTGAATCATTTCCTGGGGCCTGAGGACAGCTCTGAGGCCGGCCCAGCATCCGTCCCTCCTGGGAAGCAGCAGGGCCGCTCCGCCTTAGGGCTCAGGAGCCAAGACTCAGCTGGGCCGGGGGTCATCTTCATCCTGCCAGGGGCTCGGGGGCTCGCTGTGACCACTAGCCAGCTGGGGGCGCCCTCCTGCTGCCTCGACATGACTGAGTATGGAGGTGGGGAGGCTGGGTCCCCCCGGGAGAGGGCGGTTTCGAGAGCGAGGACTCAGCTGTGTGGCGGCACAGGCCGGCCGCGGGCTCCCTGGGACGGGCTCTGGGAGGAAGTGGCCGTGGGAGGTGAACATGCCCAGGACGCTCCTGAGCATCAGCCAGGGCCGGCGGGGCATCTGGAGGGTTCAATCGCTTTGTGATCCGGAATTTGGCAAAATTGGAAGCTCACATTCACAGCCTGAGAGGAATTGTTTAGCCTCCTCCTCAAGGTGAAATAGCACAGTGTCCACGGGGAGAGCACGTGGGAAGACATGGCTGGACAGGCAGGTCAGCTGATGGTGCCACTGAACTTACCACCCAGTTCTCTGGGGGCTGGAGCGACTGATCCCACCTTACAGAGCTTTGCACAAGTGGAAAGGCGGTGCTGGCAGCGTTCAAAGCCCACCCGTCTCACCCCCTCACCCCTCCCCTGAGCCAACCCCTCTCACCCCCTCACCCCTTCACTGAGCCAACCCCTCTCACCCCCTCACCCCTCCCCTGAGCCCCCGTCTCACACCCTCACCCCTCCCCTGAGCCCACCTGTGTCACCTCCTCAGTTCCTGAGACTGAAGGGGAAAAACACCCAAGTTTTGGGTGGGTTGTTTTTTTTTT
>NW_005354061.1:335372-336548 GCF_000412655.1 Myotis brandtii | reverse complement strand
AAGAAAGAAAGAAAGAAAGAAAGAAAGAAAGAAAGAAAGAAAGAAAGAAAGAAAGAAAGAAAGAAAGAAAGAAAGAAAGAAAGAAAACGTAGAAGATGGAACTTGGCCGCCCGGCGTGGCTCAGGGGCTGAGGGTCCACCCAGGAACCAGGAGGTCAGGGCTCCATTCCTGGTCAGGGCTCAGGCCCCCTCGCGTTTCTGGCTCGATCCCCTGTAGGGGGCGGGCAGGAGGCAGCCTGTTGATGTTGACGTTTCTTTCTCCCTCTTCCTCCCTCTCTCTCTAGAAATCAATAAAAACATACACACACACACACACACACTCACACACACACACACACACACACACACACGATGGAATCCAGGCCCTTCCTCCCATTCCTTTCGCTCTTCAGCTGCGGAAACCAGGTCTCACAACGGAGATGAGAATCGGGCTCCTAACGTCATGAGCAGAAGTCTCCCCCGACGTGAGTCGCCGGACTCAGCCCTGGCCTTCAGATCCTTTGTGACAGAATCTCAGGAGCAGTGAGCGCTCTTTGAAAAACAAGTTGCCAAAAGCAAACTCGAAGCCGGGGCTGTTTTTCCTAGTTTTCATAAAAATAAAAGTCCTAGGAAACAACCGTAAAGGTGTGACTTGGTTCCCATTCAAATCCCCAGGAAAACACAGGGGAGAGGTTTGCGGGAGCAGGAGCCCCGGAAAGTAAGGGCAGAGTCCACGCGGACCAGACCCGAGGCCACGTTGCTGCAGGAATCATCCCAGCTGGGCCCGTTAGAACCCAGTTGATGGGTAACACGGGCTTTTCTTCCCGAGCCCGGGCCGGATCCGGGACTGAGAGCGGCCTGAGGAGCCCAGGTGGTCCCCAGCCATCCCCCAACCCCTCCCCCCAGGGAAGCAGCCCCGGGGCCTGCAGGGGCCGATGCCACAGCTCGGCCTCCTCTCTCTGCAGCTCGCCTCATGCACACCTGCCCTCAACACAAACTCAGCAAGTTCTTTAGAAGGAGACCCTCCCTCCCTCCCTCCCTCCCTCCGACAGCAAGCAGCACCTGCAGCCAGGCAGGGGTCAGAGGCTCAGGCTGGGTTCCGGGGCGGGACCAGCGCGGAGGTACGTGGGGACAGGTCTGGGAGGTCCTGGGAGCCCACCTTCGCCTGGGGCGCCCCGGGGGTGGGGGCGCGGGGCAG
>NW_005354061.1:321692-335159 GCF_000412655.1 Myotis brandtii | reverse complement strand
GCCAGATGCTGCCCGGCGCTGGCTGGGTGGCTCCGCCTGCCGCCCACTCGCTGCCCTCTCATCTGGTTTCTGTCCCGCAGGCTCCTCACCAGACCCTCCTCCTCCCTCACCTGGTGCCCGTGACACTGTCACCCTGTGACCCCCCCCCCCCCCCCCCCCCCCCCCCCCCCCCTCCCCCCCCCCCCCCGCCCCCTTTTTTTTCTGCGGCCCAGGTCCAGAGCCAGGCCTCTGACCCCGGCGGGGGGTGGGGGTGGGGGGGTCACACAGAGCTGGACCAGGAAACAGGCCGTGCAGCACTGAGAGGGAACAGCACTCAAGGGGTGGAAGGGAAAACTTTCCCCAAAATGGATTTGCTTCAGGAAACAGGGGGTTTCAAAATACAGGGAGTCGTGTCCCCCAGAAATGTACACACACTTCAAATAATTGATTCCAATCGGTTAAAACTGAGAAGGAAGAAACGTCAGTTGAGCTATAGCTACCAGCTGTGTGCGTGCGTGTGGGGGACCCTGTATTACTGCTCTGTCCTTGTGAAAAAGACACCTGGGCCCGAGGCAAGGGGAGGCGGCCATCCGAGCCCGAGGGGGCGGGTCTGAGGCTGCAGACTGTCCTGTTGGAAACGGGAAGAGGGCCGAGAAGTGGCCCCAGGTCCGAGTGGAGGCGGGAGATCACGGGGAACACAAAACGGGAAGAGGGCCGAGAAGTGGCCCCAGGTCCGAGTAGAGGCAGGAAGGAGATTGCGGGGAACACACCAGAGGCCGCGCGAGTCTGTGCAAACCCCATCCGTGAGGAACCGCTCTGCGCAGAGGAGGAAGCTGAGCACAGGAACAGAATAACCGAGTCCAGGGGAAATGAGGAAAGTGCTGTGTGCAGGCAGCATCTTCCCCCAAGCTGGGGTCGGGGGATGAGAAGGAAGCGACCACGCAGGCGAGAGTGAGAACCATCAGCTAGAGGCCTCCTGTCCCATCGTCTCCCCATGAACTGTCACCAGCACCCACGCCCGTTCCTCACAGAGCCTGGCCCAGCACCTCCGCCAGGAAGGCTCTCTGATTCCCGATTCCCTCCCCACGGGGCCTCTCGCAGGGGCCGGCGTCGACCGTGATCATGAGAGCTGCCCTGCCAGCTGGGGTCCCGGAAGCAGGTGCCAGAGCGCTTACACGTGCAAGCATTTGATTCTGGGGAAACGCCTGCGGGAGGAGCTGGGGGTGGGGGGCGTGTGGCAGCAGGTGAGGCAAGGCTGGCTTCAGGGGAGGAGAGGGAGGAGGGAATGGGACATCCCCCAGTGAGCATTCGGGGCGGGACTGGCGAGTTGCTGTGAGGCTGGTGGGAGGTCCTGGCATCCACCTTGGCTCGGCCCCCCAGGGGCTGAAGGCCTTAGAACCTGCCCGTTCTAGTGACAGGCTGGAGGGCGGTGTGCCTCCAGGTGAGGTGGCCATGAATTTCAGAGCCCGGCACCCAGTGACGCCCGCTGCAGGATCTGTCAGACACACTGCCGTGGCCGCCACTGTGTCCATGACCGTGAATTCGCCCGCCTGTTACCGAGCCACGAGGCACTGAGTACACAAGGCACACGCGCTCCCAACACACAAATGGTAGCGACTGCAGCCCAGTCTGCAGGGTGCAGAGTGGACAGGGGAAGGCCAACATGGACACACACGGTGGCCACACGCCGTGCACGTGTGAGTGAGGAAGCACGTCCCAAACTCTGCAGGCGCTCAGCGGGACAGCGCGGGACTCTGCCGCAGTCAGAGACGTGGCTGCAGATACAGCCGCAGCGAAGGTCAGGATGGGCCTTAGAGCAGGGGGGACATCCAGCCCGCGGGCCACAGAAGGCCCGAGAAAGCATTGGGTCTGGCCCTGCCGAGGCATTAGGGGTGAGTTTATTAAATGTTGGACCACATAGAGCGGGCTGATTTGTAAGTTGATGATTTTGTATGGCTTCCGAATGATGTTATAAATATCCAAATGGCCCTGGCGGAAACAAGGTTCCCCACCCCTGCCTTAAAGCATGCCCAGCAGTTCACCAGGCGGAATCCTGTGAGAGGAAATCCCTGAGTGCGGAAGCCGGTGGGTTTATCTCAACTGCCTGCAGCCCCTCCCTGGGGCGTGCCTACGTCCCACCATGAGAATGTCAGGCTTGACCCCAGGGAATGTGAATGCAGATGGCACAGGCACTTCCGGGTGTGGCCTTAGCAGCCGGCCTGGGGTTTGCCATGCTCTCTAGTTCCCTGGCCACCCAGCGTCCAGGACTCAGTCCCGTCAGCCTGCACTCCACAGTGAGGTTGACGTGACTCGGAGCAGCCGCTGTCTTACGGGGACACGTGGCAGGAGTGAGAAGCCCACCTTTGTGTGTATAACACAGTGGGGTGTGGACCACAGCAGAACCCAGCACCCAGGCTGGCACACTGCCCTCAGGAGGCACAGACATGAAACAGTGTCAGGTATTCAGGGACCCCCTCCCCACCCCCCACACCCACCTGGTGGCCGGGATGTAGGCTACATGATGGGCAGTGATGGAGGGGAGGTAGAATTGCATAACAGAGTCTTCCTTTTTTTTTTTATCCTCACCAGAGGGTATGTTTTTAGTGGAGAGAGAGAGAGAGAGAACTGAAGGGAGAGAGAGAGAGAGAGAGAGAACTGAAGGGAGAGAGAGAAAGAGAAAAACATTGATGTGAGCGAGGAACATCAATTTGTGGCCTCCCATATATACTTTGACCAGGCATGGAACCTGCAATCTAGGCATGTGCCCTAATTGGGAATTGAACCCAAACCCCCAACTTTGTGGTGTATGGGACCGCACTCCAACCAACTGAGCCACCCAGCCTGGGCACTGGAGTCTTTTTTGGTTGTTGTTAATCTTCAATGGATATTTTTTCCATTGATTTTTAGAGAGAGAGTGGAAGGGATGGAGGGTAAGGGGAAGAGAGAGGGAGAGAGAGGGAGAGAGAGGTGAGAGATACATACCCTTGACTTTGAATTTTACCTCTAACACTTGGGGCTTTAACCAATCTGGAATCCACCTTTTCGTATGGAATGATTCGGTTGGGTTTTCCACACCATAAGCCAGTTTTCCCAATGGAACCTGTGATCCAGCCACTCTTTGCCGTGTGATGTGTGGCCTATTAAGTTCCCTTTTACACCCTCCGCCCTCCGAGGCCTCTGTGCCATTTCATTGGTCTTCTTGTCTGTTCTTGTGCCAACACCGCAGTGTTTTAATACTGTGTCAGTGTCTAATTGGACAAACCCCTCTTCTTTCTTCTTCTTTTTTTAAGTTGAATGTGTTATTCAAAAGTGTGCTCTTGAATTCAATGTCTCCGTGTTTACCTTTCTGCTGCTGCTCCTGTCTTGAACACAGAGATTCCTTTAAGTCAGTGTTTCAAACAAACAGCCACGCACCCCTGCCTTCGTGTCTGAGAACAGGGCTCTTCACCCGGTGTTGTCAGGACCTGTCCTCCAGGCAGCGGCTCCGTCCCGGCCTGTCACTCCCCGCTCTGCTCACCTCCTGGCCCAGGCGGCTGACGGCAAGAAGGCGGATCCTCTGCTGGGAACCTTGTCTTGGATTTCTGGGTGTCTTTTCCTTTTTCTTTTAATTTTTATTGATTTCAGGAGGAATGGGAAGGGAGAGAGAGAGAAACATCACCAATGAGAGAGAATCATTGACCAGCTGCCTCCTGCACGCTCCCTACTGGGGATCAAGCCCAAAGCCCCAGCATGTGTCCTGACCTGGTGCCTCCTGCACGCTCCCTACTGGGGATCAAGCCCAATGCCCCAGCATGTGTCCTGACCTGGATCAAACCGTGACCTCCTGGTTCATAGGTCGATGCTCAACCCCTGAGCCACACCGCCTGGGCTGGGGTCATTCTTTACAGAAAACCAGCTTAGAGACTCTGCTCCTGGTCACCTAGTGTCACTTCTACGGGCAAGTTCCCAGGGCCACGGGCGAGGTTATTCACCAAGACCTCACCGTTGCCTCTTCACAGACCAAGAGTTGGACCTTCTCCTTGATTCTCGGGTCCCTGCTGCCGCCATTCCCTGCCCCCCGTGGCTTCCTTCAGTGGGCAGAGCAGATAGAGGCTCAAAGCGGTCAGTCCTGAGAATGGTGCCCAGATACGCGTGCTGTTCGTGTTACACATGACGGATGCTGGTCGACAGGCCCCGGAGGGAGGGAGCCGTGGACCGGGCTGGGGCCTGACTCAGGCACAGCTGGGAGCTGTGTTCTTGTTCACTGACAACACCAGGCAGCTTGGCTTCAGAATGTATGTAAAACAGGGCAGATGTCAGGGTCTAAGGCAAGTATTTCGAGGACAGCCCGGCTCTGAGCGCAGGAAAGGGCCTGCACTGGGCCGCAGTGACCTAATGCCCCCGTGGGCTAACGACTAACCGATTCTGCACACACAGCTGCTGGAGTCGGAGCCACGGAGCTGCCGCGCTGTTAACATAAGCCACGCGCCGTGCAAAGGTTGTTTTTCATTAAAAGTTAATATCTGTGTGTTTTTTAACTAAGAGCTACTTTTCAATCCCTTGTCATCAATTGGCAGTTGCAACAGAGAAAAGAGATGATCATATTGCTTCTATTAAGAAGGAAAACGAATTTACCAAGACACAACAGTGCAGAAGACCACCGATAGTGCGTCTTTTAAGGAATATCCTGCAACTATTTCTACTGTTCCGTGATTCCTCCACCCCCAGGAAGCAGCCACTGACGTTTCTCAGTGTTTCCTGATTTCAGGAGTGCACACTTACCCAGTGTCAGACAACACTGTCAGTGAGCGCGTCGCTCTGTGATTGAGTCGGGCCTGGCGTGTGTGTCTGAAGGGTCCTTGAAGTTAGTAGGACATTCTTGATGTTTACAATACCTTGTTTGCAGAATGTTTTCTTATCGGAACCAGACAGCGCCCATCAGCCAGTATTACTAACGACCAAGCTCACACAGCCCTCCCAGCGCCCTCTGCTCTGTGGATCGCCTCCTGACACGGGGATTCACAGCAGAAATGGAAGCTGAACCAAATCGCGGCAGATGGTCCCTTAATGGATCTCTTGGGATGGAATTTTGAGTGGGGCTCATTCCTTCCTGGAAATCTGCAAGTGCACGTGGCTTTTAATGTGACCAACAGCACGCGTGACAAGTAGCAGTGCGGGCGACCAGCACAATGTTTACGATGGCCAGTCTTTCCCTGTGACCTCCAACACTCAAAAGGCTCTCTTCCCCCACCCTGGCCGCACTCCCCGCGGAGAGCCGGAGCAAGAACCATGAGTACTGTGCGCGGCAACTCGAGATACGCAGAGGACACACAGGCCCTCTCACGTGGAAAAACAGGCGCTGTGGGCGCCTTTCACGCCCCATCATCGCACACAAAGCCCTGGGAGCCGAGGGCTGCGCTCGCCGCTCAGCTCTTTTGTACGCAGGCGGCTCAAAGGGAACTTGACATCAGCATTCTAACCGCCTCTTTCAGAAAGAGCTGACACACAGCGACAGCCCACTTGGCGCGGGCCTGCGTGTCAGTCACCGGGACAGGCCCCGAGGGGAGGGACCCGCGGCTGCACTTGCTTCTAACGTGTTGAGCTTTGGGTTCCTGGAGGGCCCGCAAGCGAAGGTGGGCGCCGCAGCCTCGAAGACGGCCTTCTAAGGTCAGAGGTCAGCTCCGAACCGGAACTACCACTGTGGCTGCAAAACGTGCCTCACAATGAATGTGTGTTCTCCCTCCACAAACGCATGCGTCCTTTCCATCGTCCCCCGGCGTCCTCTCTGTCACTCACTACCTCATGCCCAGGGAGCCAGTCTGTGGAGCGAGAGCGGAAGGGGCGGGGCGGGGGGGGGGGGCCAAGGCTGACTGCGATGTGCATTTGGACGGCAGTTTCTTCTCTGGGGAGAGACCAGATCCCAGGCTGAGGAGAAAGAGGGGGGGGGGGGGGGGGGGGGGGGGGGGGGGGCCAAGGCTGACTGCGATGTGCATTTGGACGGCAGTTTCTTCTCTGGGGAGAGACCAGATCCCAGGCTGAGGAGAAAGATAAAGTAATAATGTAATGAAGACAGTCATGGCCGTCGGTCAGGATCGGGGGGAGGAAGGGAGATGCCTCATTCTTCGGTGTGGGCAGCTGATGAAGAGCGTGTCCTGGAAGCGCATGGCGAGCGGTTCTCGGCCTCGGCCATCTCCCCGGCTGGCAGCAGCTCCCCTCGCCCACCGGGCACCTCGCTTGGCGTCACACTGGCCGGTGTTTGGGGGGCGGCTCTCGTCCTCTCCCGGGGACAAGTCCAGGCCCAGGGTGTGGGCTCCCAGCGCCTCACAGAACACAGGCCCCTGGACGACTTGGGAGGTGACGGTGTTAAGCCCCGCCCTGGGTTAAAAGAGGAGTAAATGGGACCTTTTGTCGCTGCCTGACTTACCCCAGGGCAAGCCCTCTCCATCCACACCCACAGGGTGTCCTGTTTCCCTCAGACCGAGCGGCCCTGCTCCGACCCCATCCGAGGACCTGGTGTGTGAGCTCCCCTTGGAGGCACGTGTGTTAGTTTGGGTCCCTCCGGAGCCGCGCTGAGCCTGATGCTTCCTGCTGGTGCTTCACTGGGAACGTGGTCCCAAGACACGGTGCCCAGTCGGCTCCTGGTGTGGCTCAGGCCGTCTGACCTCCCGGGGGCTTTATGGACTGTGTCTCCAGGGGAGGGAAGTGGGGGCGCGCATCCACCTCCATCGCCGTGTGCAATGGAGGCTCCCACAGGCGTTAGCTCCCCCGGTTCTGGGCTGGGCATGGTGGGTGCAGAGTGGGTGGGCTTGGGCATCCCTGCCACAGCGGTGGGGAGGCCGGGCAGGAAGTGAGAGGGGCCTGGGGCGGGACCGGGTGAGGGGCTGTCAGGTGGCCCCTGCACAAAGCTGACGGCAGCCGTGGGGGCTGGCCTCTCTGTCCATGGCTGAAGGCAGAGGTGGGCCTGGGCCAGCCTGAGGGATGCAGGGAAGGTGCCCGTGCAGACACCGCTGTGGACACCTGTCTGTGGAGGACGGTCCGGCCGAGGGTGACTGACATTTGCTCTTGCAGATGCGGCCGCTAGCCCTCGATGGCCTGAATCCCACGTCGGCGACGGAGGCGATCCCCGCTGGACGCAGCCCCTGGTGAGTCCTGCCCAGGTGGCCCCTGGGGTGTCCACACAAGGGAAGGTGTTCATCAGGGTTCCTCTTCCTCTGCGGGGCTGGGAGCCTCTGTCCCCAGGAGCCTGCCCACACGGCAGCTCCACCTCTCGGCCGTTGTCTCCGAGGCCAGCGAAGGACCCCTGAAGCGAGGGCCCCTCACGCAGGCCCACCTGGCTGCCCTGGTCCCGCTGCTTCCCGGTCGGTGGTCCACGGAGCTGCTGGCTCTCCGAGGCTATCGAGCGGGTCTCCGGCCACAGTTTCTAGTTGTTTTAGTGGCTGAGTTTGTCCACGTTACTTATATTGATTTTACATAAGCAAAGTCACCTTTTAAGCAAAAGTCACGAACCAGCAAACCTCAACATAAGTTACCAATGGGAAGCATTTGAGAGATATCAGCTTCCTCTTCATAAAAACATCCCAGTTAAAAATGAGATGGTTTGAAGCGCTCAGGCTCAAAGATGAAAGAAATGACGGTTCCAGTTAGAGACGACTCGGTGCCATCAGATACTGTGAAAGGGTCAGGCCGGCCTTCCCTGCAAAGAACCTTGGCGATGTTATTAGTAATAATGGTGTCACTGTTCATACATGTTGACACAGTAATTCTACTTCTGAGGAATCCATTTCTTCTAAGGAAATAAGCTGAAATGTGAACAAGTATTTAAGCCAAATATATTCAACCTCGGGTTATTTTTCATAAAGGAAACACTAAAAATTCCTTACAATATAGTCAGAGACAATTAAAGCACAATCTGTGAATGTTACTTTTAAAATTACATTTACCACCCTAACCAGTTTGGCTCAGCGGATAGAGCATCAGCCTGCAGACCGAAGGGTCCCGGATTCGATTCCGGTCAAGGGCACATGCCCGGTTATGGGTTCAATCCCCAGTGGGGGGTGGGCAAGAGGCAGCCGATCCATGATTCTCTCTCATCATAGATGTTTCTATCTCTCTCTCCCTCTCCCTTACACTCTGAAATCAATAAAAAAAATAAATTAAATAAATTACATTTACCAAGCTGCCATCTGTGTTCAAATAATACTAGTTCTCAAAGGCAGAGTTTAAAGGATATACAATCTGAATTCAATCACTCTAAAAAATGCATTGGGAAAACTCTTAAAAAAATATCTCAGATGTTAATATTGGTTTTCTGGGTGAGGAGCTGAAGATATTTCTTCTCTGCGTTTTTATAGTTGTAACCGTTTCCCAAATTTTCTGCTGAGTACGCTTGATTTTTTTCATTAATTTTCTTCACACCTCATGGCAAACAGTATTCCATATACTTTACAAATGTGGCTCAGACTCACAGGAGAACAAGTAACTTTGCCCAAGTTTGCTGTGAAGCTTGGAGCTGGGCTCTGAGCCCAGCCTGCACTCAGCTTCCCCCTGGTCTTGTCACCGCCCCCCCTCCCTGCCCCTGTCCACCACCCACCACCCCGCTCTGGCTCCCAGCACGGTGGGTTGCCAATACTGGGGACCGGTAATTATTTGTTGGTTTAATATAATTTGTTTAGCCCCTGAGGATGGCTGATTTGCATTTCGCTCTTTAGATGGATCTGTGACACACTCTGCCCGCCCCCCCCCGGGGGTGGTCGGGGGTGTTTGGGCACGGACTTGTTAGTGTCACTTTCCTGTCCTTTCAGGGGCTCTCGCCCGCGGGGTTCTCTGGCAGCCACCTCCCATCACTATGGCGTCCCCCTCAGTGTCGAAGCGACATCATTAGCAGCTGCACTGCCGTCCTTGTTCAGCTCAATGAAAGAGCACAAACGGACTTGGACTTGGCATTGAGCGCGGGCCAGGAGGGACCTGCTCCCCTCCCAGCCGCGCTGTGCACAGGCCCCCCTGTCCCTCACCCAGCGACCCGTGGGCCTGGCGGCCAGCCAAGCCATGAACGCCTTGAACTCGGCCCTGGACTCGATTTCTTACTGAACCGAGAGAGCAACAAAACAGAACCAGACGAAACACCCAGGGCACCATAGCGGCGCTGCGTCCTGGTCGCCGCAGCAGCAGGTACAGGCTTTGCTTTCCCGGGCGCACAGCCCCGGAGGCTTCCTACACCTTGTCCGATCCCTGCCCCATGAGTCAGCTCAGCGCGGGGTAGTTTTATGAGTCATGTCGGCCTGGCCGGGCAGCTCCGGGTTAGAGCGTCAGCCCCATACACCAAGGATGCGGGGTTTAATCCCCCGTCAGGGTACATGCAAGAACCAACCAATGCGTGCATAACAGCAAATCAATGTGTCTCTCTCTTTCTTCTCTCTCTCTCTCTCTCTCTCTCTCTCTCTCTCTCTCTCTCTCCCTCCCTTCCTCTTCCTCTCCCTCTCCCTCTCCCTTCCTCTCTCTCTAAAACTCAATAATCATATCCTCAGGTGACAATAAAAACAAGAGTCACACATGTGAATGTGAAAAGAGCTAGAAGAGGCCTGAAAGCAGAGCCACATGTATAGGGAAAGCGAAGAACTGAAAACCAAGTGGCTTTGGAAAACGACAAGTTGTAGACCTTCCCAACCCGCTGTGTGTCATAGCACACACACAATTAACGCTATGGACGGGGCACACGAGGGTGGGAGGCGGCTAGCTGGTCCGTAGATGTGGGTCAGACCTCAAGGTGGCTCTGAGATGCTGGGTAACCTGAGCGCCCTGCCCTCTGCCTGTCACAGGCATCACCATGTGCATCACCAGACGCCGTAGGAACAGAGGATGGTTTGGAGCAAATCGTTGGAGAAATAAATCGGTCTTTCCCTGTACACGCAATATATTTATCTTTTTTCATCCGTATATTGTACTGTGTGTTCTCCACCCCAACCAAGCCTCCTTCCATCACCATTTACCCCCCTGTACCCTCTTCCACCTCCCCACCCCCTTTCCTCTGGCAATCACTGTGCTGTCATCTGTGTCTGAGTTGGTGCGTTTGGTTTTTTGCTTAATCCTCCCCCCCAAACCCCTCCCCTCTGACAGCTGTCATCTTGTTCTCTGTATCTATGAGTCTGTTTCTATTTTGTTTGTTAGTTCATTTTGTTCATTGGATTCCACATATAAGTGCGATCCCATGGTACTTGTCTTTCTCTGAGTGGCCTATTCCACTCCAGGTCCCTCCGTGCTGTTGCAAAGGGTTAGATTTCCTTCTTTTTAACAGCCGAGTGCTGCTTCACGGTGTGAATGTCCCACAGCTTTTTTATCCATCATCTGCTGATGGGCACTTGGGCTGCTTCCAGATCTTGGCTATTGTAAATAACGCTGCAGTGGACATACGAGTGCACATGTTTTTTCGAATTAGTGTTTTGGGTTTCTTCAGGTATATTCCCAGAGTAGAATCGCAGGCTCATAAGGCAGGTCCGTTTTTAATCTTTTGAGGAAACTCCATACTGCGTTGCACAGCGGCTGCACCGATCTGCATTCCCAACAACAGCGTACGAGGGTTCCCTTTTCGCCACGTCATCGCCAGCACGTTTGTTGATTTATTGATGGCCATTCTGACAGGTGTGAGGTGATATCTCACTGTGGTTTTAATTTGCATCTCTCTGATGCTTAGTGACTTTCAGCATCTTTTCATTTGTCTACTTCCCGTCTGTATGTCCTCTTTTGAGAAGTGTCTATTCCGGTCCTTTACCCGTTTTTGAGTTGGATGGCTTGGGTTTTGGCGTGTTGAGTTTTATAAGTTCTTTATAAATTTTGGATAGTGACCCCTTATTAGATGCATCATTGGCAAATATGTCCTCCCCAATGCAGTGTTTCTAAGGCAAAGCTAAGCACAGGTTTTATTGGGGAAGAGAAAACAGGTGTGGGAAGGATGTGATGTTGGCGGGACACTTGTCATTTCTTATCTTTCTTCCATTTTGAATTTTGATGGGGGGGGGAATATTATTTACCCACATAGATAAATACAAAATGCACACTCTGTTGGGTTGTGGATAAAAGGGAGTAGAGATTCACGATCTCTTTAATTATGGAACAGTCAGGGCTCTTGTACTATTCTGTGTCCTCTGATGATATTATCAAGCATAAGTGCAGCCTTAAGCAAGTTAAATCAGTCACGTTTTAAACAGTGGACTGGACCGTCTAGTGCTATTTCGTATAATGCTTATCTGTCACGCTCATATGTACACATATGTTAATCACGGTGTTCAGGACCAGCACCCTCAAAGGCTCCAAGCATTGGACCGCAGTGTGGAAACGCCTTAGCATCTGGAGAAGGGTTTTGACCTCAACAGTTGTTGTTTTTTTCAAACTTATTGGCAAAATGTCATGACCAAGCCAACACCAGAGAGCCCACCTGCTTCCCGGGAAGCAGGCCAGGAGGGAAGGCAGAGCGGATTGGTGAGTGTCAGGACAGACAGGCCGTGTCCAGAGAGGAGGGAGGCTGGGAGCGGGTCTCTGAGGAAGTTGCAACATCATCCCCCGTCTGAGGTCATCTTGTCCTCGGATCTCAAGGTCATTCTTCCTGCTGAGCTGAGGCCGGGGCTCCCCCAGGGAATCGTTGAGCGAACATCATAGACGCTAAAGAGGGCCTCATTCAATCTCTTCACTTTGCAGCTGCAAAAAAAAAAAAAAAAAAAAGTCATGGAGGTTGAATAAATCGCCTGGATTAGTTGCCAGCTAGCCCAGAAGGCCGGTCTCTGCATTAACCCTGCATTTATGAACTCCTCATTGGACAATCAAGGCCCCAAGATTCCAGGACCTGGAGAGAATGCGGACTCAGGAGAGCCTTCAGCCCACACGGTGAAAGATGGCCCTTGCGGACAAGGTTCTGTAGTCCTAGCAGTTTGAGAATCGATCGAATTGACCACGTGTCAGGTACTATTCTGGGTCCTGGGGATCCAGCTGTGAACAAAACAAGAACCACTGCCCCTGGGCGCTTCCATTCTCTGAGCATGTAGAGGTGGGGAAATTTTTGAAAATGAATAAGCACTCCTATCGGCCTATCGTACAACGTTTTATCGCACACATGGTGGCTTTCTTATGCTACGTCGGGGTGCTCACACATTTGTCTCCTTTTAAACTTGTTGAGCAGAATACCGTACCAAGTCGGTCCCGGCTGTCATATCGAAACCCTGTAGACGGGGTGGCTTAGCCAGGAGAAATCCACAGCTCACTGTTCTGCAGGCTGCCAGTCCGAAGTCGAGGTGCAGCCAGCGGGGTGGCATTCGGAGGCCTCTTCTCTTGGCTTGTGGGCGGCTTCCCTCTGTCTGTGTGTCCACACGACCTCTGTGTGCTCAGGTGACAGCTGTCTCTTCCTGGTCCCATGGGGACACCAAGTCCGTCCTGGAGGCCCAGCCTCGGGCCTGGCTCAGCCGCCAGCCTCCCACAGGCCCCACCTCCAGATGCCATCACCGTGGGCGGCGGGGCTTCCACGAGGAACTTGGGGAGGACATGGACATGCAGTCCCTAGCGATGCTGTTTCCCAATCATTGCATCGCCCTCCGAGCTCAGCAGGAGCTTCCTGTGTAGCAAGTTCCCATGAAGTGATGGGATAGTGTTTCAGAGAGAGCCACCTGGGAGCATTAGAGCAGGCGCTGTGGGCACAGCCCGGGCCCGAGGAGCGGGCTGGTGAGGCCCAGGGGACGCTGAGCCTTCTCCCGGTGCGTGGCCGGAGGAGGATGGCGTTTCGTGGTTTTGGCACTGGCGCCTGCGTTGAATTCAGGAGGCCCTAAGCGTCTCGGGTCAGCGTTTGCCAGTGAATGACACCAGCTGGGCAGCCAGAGCTCTTCACGTTTCTACCCGGCACCTGTGAGCATCCCATTTGCCGGTGACGGCACCTCTGCCTCTGGGTCTACGCAAAGGACTGGAACCCTCATCTGTGTGTCTCCTCCAGTCGGGGGCAGAATTCCCAGGAAACACGACACAGTGTGCTCTGCTGAGGCACACACACACACCATACACACACACCATACACACACACACCACACACATACACACACACCATACACACACACATACACCCGCACACCATACACACACACACCACACACATTCCACTCCAGCACCTCCAAGAATCAGAGCCACACGTCTTCCAGCCCCATTCCTGGGGGGCCAAGGAGGCAGGGTTTGTAACTTGGAACGGGACCCCATTTGGGAAAGGTAGTTAATTCTTGTGTTACCATCATAGAAAGACCTAGAATTTAGAGAGGGCCTTGAAGAGAATCATTACCCCTCCTACCACACACCACACACACCACACACACACACACACACACACACACACACACACGCACCCCTGCCTCTCCTGCCCCCACGGAAAGTGGCTGTTCCGGATGCAAGCGGTGAAGGAGCTCTCGCTGTGCCCAGCACGGCCAGCTCCATGGACGTTTCTCCCCGGGCCGGGTGGGCGGGAAGGGCCTCTGGAGACCATGCACC
>NW_005354061.1:319401-321651 GCF_000412655.1 Myotis brandtii | reverse complement strand
ACCAGGGCCCCCGGGGCCTCAGGGTGGGCCCGGCCCCGCCCGCCCTCCAGGCGCCCCGAGGGTAACGAAGAATGGCCCTGGGGTCACATGCTGTTCACTCGTTTTCCTATTTGACTGTTCACTCAGGTCCTCCGTGTGCACACGTGCTTCCCAAACTCGTTCCACAGCTGAACGCAGCACGTGCCACGCGCACCAGGGGACACGTACAGTCACACGTAAGCGAGGAACACGCAGCTCTGGTGTCTGCATAGAACGAAAAGTTAAGAGAAAAACTCTCTAGAAGAAACTGCAAGGGACTGTGGGCAGCTCTATAAGGTCACATGTCATCTAAGTCCGATGTGTATCCTACGAAATCCATCCACAAAGTGAAAGGGAAAATAGGGGAAATACACGCAATCCTTTGATGGATCCGTGGTGAGTGTCTGTAGAGAAAGGCGTGCCTACGTGGTGAGGAATTGGCGAGCCTCCCCTTCACCGGGCGCCTCGGGCATTGCCGCCGCCCCTGCAGCAGGACTGAGGGGCCACGGAAACAGCCTTCCCCTCACCACACAGCCCGCTGCCCGCGCCGGAGCGTCCGACGTCCTCCCCTGGCCTCTGCCTGCCGCATCCTCACCCCATGCTGATGGCTGATGGTGGCTTGTCCACGTCCTCACCGCATGCTGATGGCTGATGGTGGCTTGTCCACGTCCTCACCCCATGCTGGTGGCCGATGGTGGCTTGTCCACGTCCTCACCCCATGCTGGTGGCTGATGGTGGCTTGTTCACGTCCTCACCCCATGCTGGTGGCTGATGGTGGCTTGTCCACATCCTCACCTTATGCTGATGGCCCACTGTGTCACGCACCCATCTGATGAGGGACATCCAGTCAGGTTCAAGGCCATCTCTTCCAGACTGAGGGTCCCATAGACCTTCATCCTACAATCACACGCATGGGCTCACACACGCACATACATGTGTATATAACAAATCTATGAGCACAGCGCCTGGCATGCATTTAAAGTTCAAATAAGTTCCTCCTTGTTTCCAGCGTTGTCTTGGGTGAAAGTCCTGTTCCTGTAGGAGGAGAAACCCCGGAGGGCTGGATGGAGGAGGAGTCGTCGGAGGTGAGCTCAGCTCAGAGGATTAGGGACGGCAAATGCCACCAGGCTCACAGGCAGCTGGGCCTACAGACAGGAGAACGAGAACACTGTCTCAGAGCAACGGAGGGAAGGTTCCCAGGCAGGGCTGTGGGGCCAGACCCGTCCAGGGCCCCCTCAGGGGCGCCACTGGTGCCGGGGAAGCGCACGTGACCGCCATGGACAGATGTCTCGGTGCCCATGTCACCACACACCTTCCGCCCACACTGAGTGGAGGCACAGCGGGAAAGGCCAGGGAGGGGCAAGCGGTCCTCTCCTCGGAGGTGTCGTTATAACTTCATCTGACATCTCACGGTCCCGCAACCCGCCAGCTCCCCTGTGCCGCCTCGGAGCAGGGACGGTCACGATGTGGGCAGGGCCGCCTCTCGCCGGGAGGGTTGGAAACGCGCAGGAAGTCTCCCGCCCACCACAAACCAGCCTCCTTCTCGCAGGAGGCCATCCAGCCTGAACTCAGCTGATCCATCAGCGAACACATGCTCTTGACTTCGCTCTCAAGAGGCACAGGGTCAGGGTCAGGGAGACTCCGGGACCCACGTCATTAGGGAGTGACGGGCTGTGGTCTCCTCGCTCACGGACAGAGCAGGGCAGGGACACAGATGTTGCACGCGTGCAGGGCCCGGGGAACGAAGGATTTACTGCCCGGGCTTCCTACTGGAACAACAGCACAATGAATTCCACATGCGGCAGAGAGGATACGGTCTCTCCTGAGACGCGAGTTCGGGGAAGATGGTCAGAACAGGGAGCGATGAGCACGCGGAGTTTCACAACCATGGGAAGGCCGGGTGCTCCGGGCTGTACAAAGGGGAACTTTCTAGATAATTCATCCACAGCGTCCCGTCCCTGCTGGCCGTTTCTCCAAGCCGACATGCCCATGAGTCAGGCCTCGTCTCCACGCCTCCGCAGTTGGAGACCCGCCCACGCTGGTCTCGTCAGTCTCCCCTGAGAGAGGTTCTCTGCCTCCATCCACTAGGGCAGTGGTCGGCAAACTGCGGCTCGACAAACCGCGGCTCGCGAGCCACATGCAGCTCTTTGGCCCCTTGAGTGTGGCTCTTCCACAAAATACCGGCTCTTCCACAAAATACCGACTTCTGCGCATGGGCCACGAAGTTTCAAT
>NW_005354061.1:314361-319150 GCF_000412655.1 Myotis brandtii | reverse complement strand
GCTCTTTGGCCCCTTCAGTGTGGCTCTTCCACAAAATACTGGCTCTTCCACAAAATACCGACTTCTGCGCATGGGCCACGAAGTTTCAATCGCACTGTACGTGTGCGCCCGCACATGGTATTTTGTGGAAGAGCCACACTGAAGGGGCCAAAGAGCCACATGTGGCTCACGAGCCACCGTTTGCCAACCACGGCCCTAGGGAAAAAGAGTTTGGCCAATTAAAGCCCACCTTTCTGTGGCAGAAACGGCTCCATGAGCAACAGCCACACAACTAGCAAAATGAAAGGCAATGGAGGCTGCTACTCCACTGTTCAGAGCGTGGCACCAAGTGACCTGGTTAATTACAAAATGAAACTAAGGCCCCGTTCAAATTCTGGCCCGCCTTCCCTTCCGCTTCACAAGAACATGCTTTCTGCACAGCGCAGCTTCATGATTGAAGCGAGAGATCGGGGTCCATGAGGGCGCTGCGCTAACATCGGGACAACCTCCCCTTGGCACCTGCCACAAGTCCCTGCGGGTCTAGACGAGGGCTTCTCACACTTTCTCTTTGGGGATTTTAAAAAGACTTCGATTTTCTAAATCGTGTTCTCGAATGTGTGGTGCACAGAGAAAAGGAAAGCGTGAGATGAGCGCGTTCTGGCGTGTGTGTGTGTGTGTGTGTGTGTGTGTGTAGAACAGCAATAGGACTCCGTGTCCATGTCACCCGGTTTAGGAGCTGGAGGTCCCCAGCACCGTAGAAACGCCCCCCCTCCCCCGACTTGGTCTCACCCCTCTGACCCCTCAAAGGCGACCGCTGTGCTGAGTGCTGAGTGCTCCATGGTCCCTCGTAGCTCCGCGGGTGACCCTTCCATGTCCGAGTGTGAGCGTGATGGGTGAGCCTGGGGGTGTTTCTCGGGAAAGGGCCATCTTGCCAGTGTTGGTCAGGCGCCCAGATAAGAAGGGCTGCCCTGCGTCCCTCCCCGGGTCGTGGCATGGCTTCCCTTTCCCTGAGACACAACGAGGTGGGAAGTAAAAAGTTGGAGCTTCCAGAAAGTCTGGGGTGTGTTCCTGCAGGAAGGTGGGGTGCGGGGAGGCAGGCTGTGTCTTCTTCTAAGCTCAGCATAACCAGCCTCCAGCCCTGATTCGGAGAAAGCGCTTCTTTGGGTGACATGAGTGAGCTCAGCGATTCGGGCAGCAGGACGTGGAAGGCAGAGCAGGAAAAGTCTGGCTTTCTTCTCCCTCGGCTGTGGTTGAAGTTCACCGTCATCTTCAAACCACCCTGGGGTGCCCGTGCTTCTCTCGTCTGTGGTACCTTCTCTTTCCTAGTTCCCGAGTCTTCTCCCGGTTCTGTTTTGTTGTTGTTATTAATCCTCACCGGAGGATATTTTTCTGACCAATCAGAACCAAATCTGGGTCAACTGTGAAGAGCCAATGGCTGCCTAGGAGGTGGAGCTTTTGACACTGACTGGCATAGAAACTGACCAATCAGAACCAAATTCGCCAGCAGAGGAGTTCAGTTGGGGGCGAGATCAGGCTTGCAGGGAAGGGCAGTTGGGGGCGATCAGGCAGGCAAGCAGAGGGGTTAGGGGCAATCAGGCAGGCAGGCAGGTGAGTGGTTAGGAGCCAGCGGTCCCAGATTGTGAGAGGGGGCCCTGATTGGAGTGGGTGCAGGCTAGGCTGAGGGAACCCCCCCACCCCCGTTCATGAATTTTGTGCACCGGGCCTCTAGTATCTAAATAAAGAGAGGTTTACATGATAAAGATGATGAGTCGTATGACCTCCTTGCTCAAAATTGAGTTAAGAAAGTATGAAACACAGAATGTCATCTTGCAACTATGAATTCCAGCGATGCGTTAGCCTCTGCGAATGCCACCGTCACTATGAGTCACGTTGCTTTGGGTCGTTGCGCTATTTACTGAGCAAATGTGCTTGAGTTTACAGCTGCATAAGAACCCTAAACGTAAAGCATGTGTACATATGAAAACAACATAATGGCCATAACCGGTTTGGCTCAGTGGATAGAGCGTCGGCCTGCGGACTGAAGGGTCCCAGGTTCGATTCCGGTCAAGGGCATGTACCTTGGTTGTGGGCACATCCCCTGTAGGGGGTGTGCAGGAGGCAGCTGATCGATGTTTCTCTCTCATCGATGTTTCTAACTCTCTATCCCTCTCCCCTCCTCTCTGTAAAAAATCAGTAAAATATATATTTTGGAAAAAAAAAAGAAAACAACATAATGGAAATAACATGTCAGCATGGGAGACACTGGGGGCCTTTTCCCCGTGAAATCAGGGCCGCGTTCCTGTGCTTTTGGGAGCGTGTCAGCAGCGAGGCCAGAGCATCGCAGCTCTGGTTGCTCACGGCGGCACCCGCCGGCCGGGCTCAGGGCGCGTCTTCCCGAGCATCTGGTGAGTCTGTGATCGAGACACACAGGGCCACCTCCCCCACCCTGGGCCCAAGGGTCTGAGCTCAGTTTATTTCATTCACATTCTCCCTTTCAGACGAATTACTTCCTGTCTTGTCATTTCTATGCCTTTCACCTCCTTTCCTGCAGTTGGTTTGATTTTTTCTCATTTCTTGTGAAACATACTTAAGTGATTTGTATCCATCCCTTTAAAAAATAATCAGAGCCCGGCCGGTGTGGCTCAGTGGTTGAGCATTGACCTGTGAACCAGGAGGTCACGGTTCGATTCCCGGTCAGGGCACATGCGCAGGTTGCGGGCTCAATCCCCAGGGTGGAGCGTGCAGGAGGCAGCCGATCCATGATTCTCTCCCATCATTGATGTTTCTATCTCTCGCTCCCTCTCCCATCCTCTCTGAAATCAATAAAAACATATTTAAAATAAAATAAAAATCAGATTACTGAAAGCAGGGCTTTTACATTCCATGTTGAATAGTTAGTATTTTTTAAACGCCTGTTTCCTAAGCCAGCTGGCATTGGAGTTTTAATTTGGTCTTTGACATTGGCCACTTCAGGGGGCTATGACTGGACTCCCAGCAGGAAGCTCTGGGTCCGGGATGGAGCTGTGGCCGGCAGGACGGGGCTCGGTCCATCACACAGTCCGCCGCTGCTTCCTCTAAGCTCCCGAGTTCTGAGCCAGAACCCTCCTTCCAGGCTCCGCAAAGCCCCTTCCCTGGCCCCGCTCCACGGCCTCCCCTGGCGGAGACCAAGCAGACAGACCCTCGACGGCGGGACGCCCAGAGCTGTCAGACACGCGGGTGAACGGCTGCGCCCGATGCAGCAGGATGGCGGCACCTGAACCGGTCAGCACACCTGCTCCGGGCCTGGCTGCGCCGGGCGTGGGGGTGGCCAGCGGCACTGGCCGCTCCATCTGGTCTTGGCAGGACACACTGGTCAGAGCGGCGGGGACCTGGGGAGGAGCCTCGGACGTGTCTCCATCACTAGATGGGGGTTCTTTACGCAGAAAAATCGAGAGTTCGGTGTCGTCCTAACATGTGGTGACGATCGCGGCCTCTAGCACTAAGCCCGCAGGGCCAGGCCTTGGTCGTGAGCTGGGACGCCTTGACCAGCAGCCTCTGGGCCCCGCAGCATCCGAATGAGAGCGGCCGGAGGGCCAGTTGCTGTTGCCAAGTGTGGCCAGAAGGTCGAAGGCGCCTTTGGGCAGCAGACGGCCCAGCACCCGCCGGCCCTTCCAGGTGGAGACAGAGACCAGCCACGGGGCTGCGGGAAGCCCTGTCCACAAGGAACAGGGAGACAATTCCCATCAGGTGGCCTTGCTCTGCCTGTGAGACGCTTCAGGGTAAAATCAGAAAAAAAACAAAAACAAACATCTACTGGAATGAAGAGGAAGAACGTGCCTATGAGAACTCGGAAGCTAATGACGGGACAGAACAAATTAAAATGAGATGAAAGACACAGACTGCATCAGACCTCGTTGATTTCCGGAGGAAAACGCCACCCTCTGCCCTGGCTTCCTGCACCAGAGTTTTGCGACGGGCAAGGCCGATGTGCTGCCAGGTGGTTCAGTCGTCAGATGCCAGGGTGTTGTCGAAAGAACTCAGCGTAGAGTGAGGTCATGAGAGGACGGAGAGAGATCGCGGGCCCGGAGGTGGTGAAGATGGCAGCGCTGACCCAGGAAATGGGGGGGTGGGGGTGGCGACGACAGGAGGGATGGCTGTGTGGGGAGGAGCTGTCCCTGGACAAGGGCAGTGGCCGGGCCAGCAGGAGGGTTACTGATTAGAACCAAACAAGGTTGGATCGAAGTGCGAACATATTGGAGCTGAAGGGGCACGGGGTTGCGAGAAGCAGAGAAACCTTCGGGGCCTCGGGGAAGGTGAGGATCTCTGTGTGGCGGGTGCTGTGTCATAAATGATGCACGTGTTGCCCTTGGGAAGGAGGGTGGGGAGCCCGCTAGCCCCCGGGCGTGAGGTGCACACACTCGTGTTTGCCTGGGAAGGCACCGGGCGGTGAGGGTGACAGGAAGGACCCTCGGCCCCAACCACACTGCTCCACCCATCACCCCTGGACACAAACAGGCTGGGAAACCTTCCCCTTTTGTGGAGCTGAGGATGCCTCCGATCTCTCCACAGGAAACAGTTCTCATTTAAAAAGGGGGGGGGGTGGGGAGCTAGGTGATAGGGAAGTGCCGGTAAGAAGAAAACAATGCCTCCAAGAGAGGCTGGGAACAGTCACTCCGGATTTCAGCTGAGATCAGCCTGGGCCCCGCCCTGTGCATACCTGGGCTGCGCCTCTGGAGGGGGAGGGGGCGGGCGTGGCCCTCAGGGCGGGATAAGTCCAGGCAGAGACTCTCCCTGTGTCCCTCCAACTTCCTGCTCTAAAAGCTCAGGGTGA
>NW_005354061.1:312126-313806 GCF_000412655.1 Myotis brandtii | reverse complement strand
AGTTAATCTCTTTCTGTGAACAACTCAAGACGACCTGACAGTACAACTGAAACATGCGCTGGAACTGGATAAAGGCCTTGTCTGTGTTCCGGCCCGAAGACCCGGGACCTGCTGTTTATTTTGACTTCATCCCTGTGTGTGCGTGTCTGCGCGTTTTCACTGACAAGCGAAGCAACAACGTTTTTAAACTCTCCCTCTCGTTCAGAGTCACATCACCCTGGGGGTGGGAGCGAGGTCGGGGAGAATGTGGCCCGGCCGTCAGGGGCTGCGCAGGAGTCTGACGCCCGCCCCGTGGCTGCGGCGGCCACACCTGCGCCCTCGCGATGCGCCCATTCTGGAGGGGGAGGTGTGCTGGGGTGTCGGGAGTCTGTGGGTGCAGCTCCGAGCTCGCTGGCTTTGACCACGCCTTTCAGTCATCCACCTCAGTCATGTTCATGTTCGGGACACTTGGGATGCGATTGCAAGGCCTTGAGCGCCAGGCCGAGGCGGCCTCCTGCAGCCAGTGGCCAGGTGAGGCAGCGACTGTGGCATTGGAGACGTGTAACTTAATGTGTATTGTCTCATCAAATATGAATTCAGTGAGTGATGTCCGTGGACGTGGGAGAGGAAGGAAATGGCAAAAAGTCTCTTCTCCTTAACGCAACAAGGACGAAGGCAGAAATGGGCAGAAGTGACATTTTCGGAACTCAGGAAATGAACCGGAATGTTCCAGCAACGTTGGGAGTGTTTCTTCCAGGCAAACTGCGGGCTGTCCGGAGGAACAGCGGCGGGTTGTATGGCGCTTCCACGCGCCCTGTTCCTGCCCCCGCCCCCCCCTGCCCGGCTCTGCAGGAGGCTGGGGAACCGACAGCACAGCTGGGCGGTACACACCCGGCAGCCAGTGGAGGGGGAGCCCGTGCCCAGGGATGCCATCCTCCGACCTGCCCACGGGGCCTCGGGGGACCTACTTGCCAGGCTGTCTTCATTCCCCTGACTCAGGGTCAGCGGCTGCCTAGAGGGTCTTCTCCAGGGTGCTCTTCAGAACCTTCACCTGTGGCTGCCGGGGTGCGGGAAGCAGGGGGGTAAGCAATGGGGTAACCAAAGGGCTTCAGAGGTAGCTCTGGGGAGGGGGTGCCCACAGGAGCCATGTGCAGCGCTAGCGAACCCCACAGGCGATCGACGGCCGTGCACACGCCCCGGAAAAGCTGAGGAAACCCCGAGCAATCGCCTCCAGCGGATTGTGAGGCTCTGTCCAGCAGGACGCAAAGGACAAGGCAGAATTGTAAGGTACCTGGCAGAGCATGGAAGCTGTGCGCCAACACACATACAAAACACATACATGCACATGCATGTGCACGTGTGCGCACATATATGCATAGACATGGACACATGCACACGTGCATGTGTGCGCACATACACGCACGCATAGCCCCTTGGAAAAGACAGGGAGATGCATACTTTCCAAGCTCACCAAGCAGAAGGCAGAGTCCACACATATGCTTCAGTTTGGGTTGGCACGTGACCGGCACATGACATATGAAGTCTTTTTCCCACTTTCTCAGTCAGACCACCAAGCAGCCCTTTACCAGTAGCACACACACGGGCCGCTGCCGTATTTGCTGTGGCACAAGGACATGTTCAGTTTGCTCCCTGAGGCGTGAGGGGAGCCACACCAGGCTGGCCTGGCGAGGGGTAGTGCTG
>NW_005354061.1:308669-311518 GCF_000412655.1 Myotis brandtii | reverse complement strand
TCCCTCAGCAGGAGGCCCCAGCCCAGGCGAGCGCTCGGTGTGGGAGGACTGTCGGGGGCGCTCCTGTTGCAGGTGACCAGGACCGCGCGAGCTGTGACGCTGTGAAGTCGGGGAATACGGGATCAGCCCGCAGTTCAGTGAAGAAGAACAGGTCAGAGTTGAGCAGGTGTGTGCTGTGCGCCTACTACGTGCCAGGCCAGGATCAGTCGTCTCATCCTTGACGCCTGTGTTTCTCTCACCACGTGATGTCAATTCCGTCCGCTCTGCCTTCACTGGTCGTTCAGAAGTCACGCTTCTCGTCCTGGCTGCCACCCCTGCCGTGAGCCGGCGGACACTCCTGAGCTATCGGGAGGACCCCCCAGCCCATGGCCTCACCACCACCTTGTGCCTCCGCCCGTCCACCTCGCAGCCCACACGGTGCTCCACACGTGAGTCAGTGAGGAGATGCCCTTGCCCAAAGCGCACCCATGGCTCCCAAAGGGATGAAAAGTAGAAGCCAAATCTCATCGGTGGCCTGCAGGCCTCACAGGATTGAGGTCACGTTCCCTTCAGTCCATTTCCTGTTGCTCTCAGCACACTGCCCTCCAGGCACCCCCCTCCCTGCCGGCCTCCGGCACGTCCTCCACAGGGAGCCGCTCAGGGCCCTGCCCGTGCGTCCCCACCGGCACCATCCGCCCTCGGACAGCACACGGCTCAGCACGGGTCACCGTCACTCCCTCCAGGAGGCCTGCTCGGCAGCTGCAGAAACCCGTCCCATGGCCCGTCTTGTTTGATCCCTATCCTCACCGACACCCCGACCTGGATTATTTTGAACTAAATATCAGCCATTATCTCTTTTCACCCTTAAATGTTTCAAAAGTTAAGGTTTTGGGGGTTTAAAAAAATAACCACAATACCTTTATCACAGCTAAAACATTAACAATTTCTTAATGTTATCCAATATCCAGTTAGTGTACACATACCCCCAATGAGCACTTGAACAATACTTTTTTTATGTTTGTTTCAATCAAGAATCTCTCTTAAGGTTTAATTTAAATCTATTCTCTCTCTCTCTCTCTCTCTCTCTCTTGCTGTCTCTCTGCATCTCTCCCCTTCCCTCCCTCTCCTTGTCTCTCTTTCCCTCCCTTCCTTCCTTCCTTCTTTCCTTCCTTCCCTTCCTTCCTTCCTTCCTTCCTTCCTTCCTTCCTTCCTTCCTTCCTTCCTTCCTCTTCCCCAATTTATTTGATGAAGATAGTGAGTTGCTAGTCCTGTAGAATTGAACATATTCTAGATGTTATTGACTGTGCACTATCCTCTATATTTCCCAGAAACTCGTAATTAAATCTAGATTTTTGATCCAGTTCAATTCAAATATTTTTAGGTATGTTTTTATTGATTCTTTAGAGAGAGAGGGAGGGAGAGGGAAAGAGAGAGATAGAGCCATCAATGATGACAGAGGATCATTGATTGGCTGCCTCCTGCATGCCCCCTACTGGGGATCAAGCCCTCAACCAGGCATGTGCCCTGGCCGGGAATCAAACCACTGACCCTTTGGTGCATGGGTTGATGCTCAATCACTGAGCCACACCCGTTGGGCTCAAGTTCAAGTTTTTATCAAGAAAATACATGGGGGCGATGTTATGTAGTTCCATCGCCAGGCACACATGTTAGCCCGCCTCCCTTTGGGGCCGTTGGCGGACAGTAACGTGACAGTTCCAGCGAGGCCCGGGCCTGTTACTCATCAGGGGCGGAAAGACGTTGATATTCAGCTCTACGTGTCCTTCCTCAGGCTCTGTTTCCTGGAAGAGACAACAGGGAGTCAAGAAGCAGTCGTCCAGGGGGGGGGGGGGGGGGGGGGGGGGGGGGGGGGGTAATGCAGACAGCCTTGGGGATACCAGTGCTCCAGGAGAAATAAATGAGAAGCCGAAAAGGAACGTGAAAAATAAAAGTCCTCAAGGGGAGAGGATGCAACAAGAAAACCAACACACAAGACACTTTTCAACAGCGGGACGCGGGCGCCGTGCCAGATGTCACCAGATACCCAATGAGATGAGGGACAGAACCATCTAGAAACAGCAGCAAGAAAGTAGGCGCCTTCCCACAATGCACTGTTGTATTTGAAGAAAGGAACGGGATTCATGTTCATTTACCCCTGATGTGCCACCTGCCGCCTCCTGGCTGCCTCCTGTGGGGTCGCTGCCACGGGGAAGCTGACTGTGGGCTGCTGGGCAGGGCCGGTGCGTCCTGCCCGGAGGGCTGCCGTCCGAGTGGAAGGAGCCGTGGGCAGTGGGCTCTCGCTGTCCCGTGATGGACCCACGGCCAGGATGGCGGGCCAGTCTCCATGTGAGACAGGTGAGCCCCTGGAAGTCGCCATGGGCAATGCCGGGCGATGCCGGGCAGTGTGAAAACTGCTGCGGAAGGAGTAGTTGTGCAGCAAAAGGAGCAAAGGTGATAAGAAAAATGCCATTCCCTTTCTCGTCAGTTTACGATAAGACAACAACATGAACCTGCTTCCGCATGACAAGGACCAGAGAGAGCCTAGCCCCAGCCCTGCGTCTTGCCAAGTGGATGAACTAAGGCAAATGACGTAAGACCCTGAGCTGTTATCATTAATTATTAATTATTATCATTTGCATAAGACCTGTACAGTAGAGATGGCACTTCCCATCTCAGAGTTTGTGTTTGGAAAAAATAGCTATTTTTTAAAAAACGATCAAAGAACTACATCTGAAATGAACGCTCTAATCCTAGAGCTTTTAGAAGTTTAAACAACCAGCCCAAAGGTCATAGCCGGGTGGCGGCTGGGCAGTGAGTCCGCTCCACTCCGAGTAACCGTCCTGGCACCGAGCCCCTCCCCATAACCCTCTTCC
>NW_005354061.1:301513-308552 GCF_000412655.1 Myotis brandtii | reverse complement strand
CCCCAACTCCCCGGGGCCGTAGCAGCATCTCTGCCAGCTGGACAGTGAGCTGCGGAAACAGAGCCCTGAGCAGCCTGGAGCTCCAAGAAGAGACGCACGGCTGAAGGACCAACGACACAAGGAACATGTCTTCTTCCTCTCGCCCAGCCTCTCCCTGGCCAGCGGCAGGTCATGTAGAATCTCCCACCAGAAAGCGGCCCGACAGGACTGCGGGCAGAGTCCCATCGGTGCTCGTGTTGTTCTCGGAAGCCACGCTCTCGCCTGGAAAGTCTCCCTGTGCCTTTTACCAGGACGTAGGTTCAGAGTCGGACAAAGACAGTCCCAAAGTGGTGGAACCCAATTTACAAGAGGTAAGACCTGGAAACAGCCCACGTGCCCATCAGCGGACGAGTGGATAAAAAAGCTGTGGCACATTCACACTGTGGAATACTATGCAGCAATGAAAAAGAAGGGTCTCTTACCATTTGAGACGGCGTGGAGGGACCTGGAGAGTGTTATGCTAAGAGAAATAGCCAGTCAGAGAAAGACAAGTATCACATGATCTCACTCGTATGTGTAATCTAAATAGCAAGTATCACATGATCTCACTCGTATGTGGAATCTAAATAGCAAAATAAACTGATGAACGGAGTGGACCCAGAGACTCTAGGGTGGTGAGGGCCTGGGGTGGGGTGGGGTGGAGAGGATCAATGAGGGAAAAAGGGGGGCATGTGTAATATTTTCAACAATAAAGATTTTTTTTAAGGTGATGGAACCTGGTGAGCCAGCAAGGAAATAAATTCCTCCCAAAGACCCTGGACTCGGTCAGAATTCTTAGAGCCACGGGGCTCCGGGGACAAAAGGGACTCAGCGATGAGCACCCCGGGGTGGGAACTGGAGCCCACACAGCATGACGGCGCGTGAGGTTTCTCATAAAAGTGTGTCTGGAAGGCAGGTAGGTGCTCTTGAGTCTCACAGCAGCTAATGGCAGGGCAGGGAGGGGCGTCCTGGTCACTGGGTTCCAAGGTCTGGGCTCTTCTCCCCGTGATGGTCACTGTAGGTGTCCACTCGCCTGGGCCGCGGGGTTAAGTGTTGTTCCAGGGCATGGCCCTGCGGGTGTTGCTAAAGGAGATGAGCATTTGAATGGGTCAACTGAGTAAGACTGACCTCCGGTTCTGCCCACGTGTCTGTGAGCTGGACACGGTCTCCCGCCTTCCGACGCTGGGCGAGTGGTCACTGGACGACTGTGCAAAAGTAAACGAGGTGACTCTGACACTCCATCCAGGTGGCTGCAGGGGAGCGCTCGCTGTGCACTTGTTTGCATTTTCTGTATGTGTAGCTGCTTTCATAAGGTGTTAGAAAAAATCGCATCTTTATGCAACAGAAACCAATGAAAAATTTAACAAGATACCGTCGGCAAAGGCATTGAAAAACATCAAATACCCAAATAAGTCAAACAAAATATGTGCAATGCCTCTACAGAAAAAGCTGCAAAGCGTTGTTGTCATAAAGAGTGATTTATGGTATCCGTGGACCAGAAGATGAAATATTGTAAATATGTCACCGTTTTCCTCCAGGCGATCCATCGCAGCAATGAAATCCCCGCAGAAGCCCAGCAGGTGGGGGAGCGTGTGCGGACGTTGACAAGTTGATTCTAAAATTTACTTGGAAATACAGAAGGTCAGGAGCGGGGAAGGCAACCTTGACGGGGAAAGCAGGGACGGAGGCGTGGCGCTGCCCGTGGTCAAGGCCCAGGACGCAGCTCACAACAAAGATAACGCGGACGTGATAAAGACGGGCAGCCGGCCAGCGGGTGAGCGGAGAGCCCAGAAACAGACCCCACAAACACGGCCACCAGGGCGGGGTCAGTGCTGACCCTCACAGAAACATGTCATCTTGGCTCCGACCTCACATCGCACAGAACGAAGATCAGTTCCAGATGTCTCGTGGAGAAGCGTGGAGGGCGAAACCATGAATCTCGTAGGAGAACCCAGATGAGAACATCTTCAAGATTTATGGAGGCAAATATCTCTTACATGGGACACGCACACAAAAACAATGAATTGGACCACATTAACTTAAGAGAATCTATTGCTAGGGATTGAGAAGCACGGATTGGTAATTACACAATAGTCCCGGGGATGCGCAGCACAGCGCAGGGAATATGTCAATAACCGTGTAATAACGACGTGTGGTGCCAGGCGGGTACTTGACATGTCGGGGGACCACTTTGTGACACAGGTGATTGTCTCAGCTCCGTGCTGTGCACCGGACACGCTTACAAAATAATATTGAGTGTCAACTGTAATTGAAAAATAAAATTTAAAAAAAGAAAATCTATTCTTCGAGGTGCCATTAGGGGAATGACACAGAAGCTACAGAGAAGAGATGCTTGTATCACATATTTCCAACGGAGAGCTCGCATCCACAACATACGGAGAACTCCAGGTCAGCCAGGAAAAGACACATCCCGTTTTTCAAAATGGGGGTAACATTTGGTGCGGCTCCTTAAACTCGCTCACTCTTGTAGGTTATGTGACGTTTTGTTAGGATTCTATCCTAGAAGTTCCCTTCTGTCCCTTCCCCTCGTTCTGTTCAGTAGACACTCCTCGATGAGTGGTCGTTTTAGTTTCTTGCCTATTAACTCACCTGGGGTTTCTCTCTACCTGTACAGGGTGGTGGTGGTGGGGGGGGCGTGTGATAAAACAGCCAGCAGTGTTAAAACATGGGCCCTTCGGATAAAATGCCGGGGGTGTTGGGGGCGTGGAGGCACCTCTCTGTTCTCTGCTTTTCCAGCACCGAAGAGAGAGAGGCACCTGATTTGATGGCACTTCAGCTCAGAGCTGCAGTCACTTTGCACCTGCTGGTGTCGGCAAGCTAGGGGAACCACCTCCTTAAAGAATTCCAGATAGTGCAGCCGGCGTGGCTCAGTGGTTGAGCGTCGACCTATGAACCAGGAGGTCACGGTTCAATTCCTGGTCAGGGCACATGCCTGGGTTGTGGGCTCCATCCACACTGTGGGGCGTGCAGGAGGCAGCCGATCCATGATTCTCTCTCATCATTGATGTTTCTATCTCTCTCTCCCTTTCTCTCTGAAATCAATGAAAATATCTATTTTTTAAAATAAGTAAATCTGGTCTGGAGACCTGGCCTGCCCTGGGCTCCCCTCACTGACTCAGGAAGGCCGGGGCCCCCAGGACCATGGCGTCAACTGAGTCCTCTACCTCATGAGACACGATGGGAACATGCCAGCATCGGGACAGATACGAGGCAGGTGGAGAAGATGCGTCCGGGAAAAATCTCACCTGGCATCTGAGCAATGCCACCCAGCCGCTGACGCCCACACCCGCCTGGCCCTGGAGTGGCAGCTTCCCTACCAGGCAGAGGGCAGGTGGGCGAGACCCAGGGACGGCGCTCTGAGAAGAGGGTACGTCGGCGCTAGGATGCCGGGCCGTCTGCTTGGACTTTTCCAAGTTTCGTTTGTCCGCGTTGGTCATACAGGATGCGGGTTAAGGACACGCGTGGGCTCTAGAAGGAAGCTGTCTGGGCAACTTACCAAGCCCGGCCTTTCCTCAGGCCTCTCCGTACAGGGCCAGGCCCCAGGCCCCTCCCGTCTCCCTTCCCCAGGCTGTAACTGACACACACAGACATCGGAACTGTGTCCCGGGGGTTAAATGAAGTCAATTGCTCAGCTCAGTGTCTGGCCCACGCTTACAGCGGTTGTTCTAAGATTAAAAGAATAAATGAGACAAGTCCGATCAGGGTAGCTCATCTAGAACCCTGATTAGTCATTCACTTGGGGGGCAGGGGTTGGGCACATTCATTAGCTAAGCGGGGCGTCCAGGGGAAAGGGGTTCGTGAGGTGCCTGTGCTTTGCCCTGCTCCAGATTGTTCCAATCCCGTTTCCATGGGTTGCGACAGCACACCTGAGCGTGCCCTTGGAATGTGCCGACCCACAGGCCGATGCCAACTATTCCAGCTATGTGTCCGCAGTTCAGCGCACGGCTCTCCTCGCCAGCGCGAACCCACGCCGCCCGGTCCCAGGGCGGGACACACGCCCGGGAACCTCCGCTCTCAGGACATCCTGCTCCGTCTCGGATCGGGCGGCGAACACCTGCAAACACGGGTGAGTCAGGCGGAGGGCTGCGAATTACACACCCAGAAGCCACCGCGTCCGGGCTGGGGTTTTTAGAAATGGCAGACGGAGCGGTAATTGGGCCTCTTCATAAGGAGGCCAATGATTTCCAAAAGCCTACACTTACCCAGCGGACGCGGCAAAGGAGACCCTGCCCCACACAGGCAGAATGTGGGGCAGCTGCCCGGATACCCAGGTGTGAGTCTCACAGGCTCAGAGGGGTTGGGAGGGCAGGTGGCAGTTTGGGGTTGGGAGAGACTGGGACTGACCTTGGCAAAGCCCTTTAATACCACCCATGTCAGTCCTAAGTATTTCAGTATTACCAATGCAACATTCCATAACAGTACATTGACAATGAATGCTTCTTTCATTGTTGTTCAGTTAAATTGATGCTACTATCCCAATATGGCAAACGAGCTCCATTGTTTTGTTGCAGAAAAGAATATACCTTCTACAGAGTTATATTCCTGACACAGAAATGAGTATGGCATTTGCTTGTAGCTCAAGCACTTGCATGTTGCATAAACTCCACAATTATTAAGTTCTGCATCCTATAACTTATTTCCATTTTAATTTTTTTTCAAATATTGAGGTTGATAGCAAAATGTTGCAATTATACAAATACTACAATAATCATCTTTTTACTTTTAAATAAAGGCCTCAGTTTAAATTCCCAGAAGCAGAGTTCTGAGCAAAAGGTAACTGTGTCTGTCAGTGTGCATGTCTGTCTGTTATGTCCGCCATGATCGATGCTGCTGAATTAATTGCAGGAAGCACTATGTTGACTTGCATGACCCGATAAGGGTGAGTGGGGCCCTTCGTCTCCAACACGCCAGCTGTTGTACCATCCCACGAAGCATAAAAGGCATCTCATCGGTCTTTTATGTGAAATTTTATTTGGGAATACCGATGTTGACCATCGTCCAATGCTTGCCTAGGAAAAATATTTTCTTCTGGGAAAAATTTCTACAGTGAAGTTTGGAGACCTCATTGGACCCTCCTTAGTTTAAATAACAAATACATTTCCCACAGAACCTAAAAACATTTTCCAACTTATTTACTCTTTTGTCAATTATTTTGCTTGTATGTTTAATTATTGTTTTACTAGAGTCTCCATGCATGACATTTTTGCACTGGGGGGTGGGAGGGGAGCAGTCCCTCAACCCAGCCTGCACCCTCTCACAGTCCGGGAGCCCTCAGGGATCTGACTGCCGGCTTAGGGGAGCGGGCCTAAGCCATCAATCGGACATCCCTAGCACTGCCACGAAGGCGGGAGAGGTTCCCACCACCACTGCTGCCCTTGCCAGCTGTGAGCCTGGCTTCTGGCTGAGTGTATGCCCCCTGGTGGTCAGTGCGGGTCATAGCAACTGGATGTTCTGATGTTTGGTCGATTTGCATATTAGCCTTTTATTATATAGGATAGTCTCATGATTTGCGAGTCAGCGGTGCCGGCACTCCCACTCTTGAAAAAGCCCTAAAAAAAAAAAAAAACTAGTGAGAAATGAACAATGTGACAGATAATTTGAGGAACATCAGAGAAATAAAACTGAGACAGTATCAAACTGCAGAAGGACAAATCTACAATCTGTGAGAGAAGGAACAGGATCTAAGGGAAATTAAGGGAGGCGGGGCCCTGTCAGTCCCTGCAGAAGCTTACCCCTGGAACAGGTGCTACAGTGAGCAAAAGCCAACGCCGCCATAGCTGGTTGGGAAACAACGCCAAAGGGAAGCCACAGTCCCCGCTAGCCGACCTACCCACACACGTCCTCCTATGAATTACCGTGATCTGTTCATCCATTCTGCTCTCGATGGCGGACGTTTGGTTGTTCCTAATCTGGAGCTATTGCGGTGTTGCTGCAAATACTTTGTGTCTTGTGCACGTGGGCATGAGTTTCTGTCAGGTCTAACTCCGGAAGTTAAATTACGGGTTCACGGGAAATGCCCTTTCAACGTTAACAGATAGCTCCCACTTGCAACGGCTATACCTTGCTGATTCCCACCAGCAGCGCACAAAAGCAGTCCCCTGTTTCGTTTGTCTATTCTTTTGCTTAGCATTTGTCAAGTTCAACAAAGACTTGTTTGAATATTTGTACCTAAGACAAAAGGATTTCAGAATTCTAAACTTCACAATAATTTGCTATGACTTTACCAGTATCCTCAGAAAAGAAGGGCCCACATATCATACCTTGGGTGCCCAGTTCTGTGTTGAATACAAAGAACAAGATCAGTGAGAAAAACCCCAACATTATCCTGGAAGTCCTTTTACTTCTTTTCCCCATGAAACGTAAGAGCAATTACAAGAAAACCTGACAGACCCTGGAAGCTTAATGCGAGTAGCTATCTTCTTACAACCAAAGTCACCGGACTGTAACAACGCTTGTATGTCAGCCGTCTTCCCAGTGGGAACGGGTTGTTTATGATGCCTTCACTTGAGTTGTGTGTGGGCACCTCAGGAAACAGTGGCAACTATCCAGTAAGTTCTTCGTGGCCACTCCATCACGGTGGTCCGAGCCAGCCTCGGTCACGTCTTCCAGCTGATTGTGGCCACAGTCATTTCCGATGACTTCCGCCTTGTACGGGGCGTTATTATTTGTTATCCAACTCTGCGTCAGCACCCTGCCAGAGCAGGAGGGCAAGGCGACGACGAGGTCATGGGCACTTTCTATTAAAGAAGAAAGTGCCTGGCATTTTGCTCGCTTCTCCTGCCTCAGACCCTTCAAAAGCCGCCACAACAAGATGAAAGGGAAAGGGGAAAACACCATTTTATGAGTCAAAGTAATTTCCAAATTCCATATGGCAAGCAGTGACACATACGTGCTGAGTCCTACACAGTCTGGGCTCAAATGTGGGTCCCCATGAAGACCCACCTCAACGTAGGGGACCATTGGGGGAGAAAGACTATCAACTGACCATCGCTATTGGCTC
>NW_005354061.1:296823-301483 GCF_000412655.1 Myotis brandtii | reverse complement strand
TTAAGAACAGAACAGGAAGAAGTAACAGACAATATTCATGGTTCAGCAAAGCTTTTCTGAAATAAAGAAATACTTGGTTATGCAGGTTGTCCCAGAATAAACACATTCAAGAAAATGCACAGCAAGACACAGCCAGTGAAATTGCTGTACTTCCAGATAAGGAATCATGAAAAATCCAGGTAGAAAAACAAGTTACCTTGATGAGGGGGTGGCGGGTGGAGAGTCAGGTTAACTACAATAACAAGAAATGCCAAAGACAATGGACCAAAGGCCATCAGAACTGCTACACACTCAGGTTGTCCTTCAAATAAAAGGCCAAGAATAGTCTCAACCAGGTAAGAATCTAGAGACTATTTCACCAATAAGATATTTTAAATAAGATGTTTAAACAAAAGGCACACAACAAAAGTGCTTAAGGAAATCCATCTACCAATCTAAATATTGCATTCACTGGTGTTGAGCATCCCATTTATTTTAAGTATATAACTATGGGAAGAAATCATTGTAGTAAATAGTGATTAACGGAAAAGATATAAATGTTATTGCCCAGGACATGTAACCCCTTTGTGAAAGGTGAAAAGTGGAATAATATGGACCTGGTGACCAAGATGGTATTTATTTTAATGAAAAATGTTTTTAAGAAATAGAACCTTACTCAATTCATTTTCATCAATTCAACAGTCATTTTTTAAAATATATTTTATTGATTTTTTTTTTTTTTTTACAGAGAGGAAGGGAGAGGGATAGAGAGTTAGAAAAAATCGATGAGAGAGAACCATCGATCAGCTGCCTCCTGCACACTCCCTACTGGGGATGTGCCCGCAACGAAGGTACATGCCCTTGACCGGAATCGAACCTGGGACCCTTGAGTCTGCAGGCCGACACTCTATCCACTGAGCCAAACTGGTCAGGGCTCAACAGTCATTTTCTTTACGTCTTTGTAGAAGATGCTATTGAAGTCAAACACTGCAGGGTGCTAGTAACCTAGGTTTTCATTTATGTATCAAATAAACAAGAGCACAGAGATGTTTAATTTCTATGAGTAGTTGGAAATTTTCCCGGTCATTAAGAAGCAGACATTAATTTCTCACCTTATCTTAATCTCTGCGCATACAAACTCATATATTTTCACTCTGGACTTGGCGCCACACCAAATGCTCTTGTATTAGCAGGGATACCTAATCTACATCTTTCATTGAATCTATGTCTAATATTTGTACAGTTGACCTGCGTGTCACCATCTATTTACATGGCTTAATTGTGTAATAACATAACTGACCATCACAGAGTCCTGGAGTTGGCACCCACCAGCCCCGTCTTGCCCACAGTCCGAGCCATCCTGGCGTGTGGTCGCTGGGTTCCTGCAGAGGCACCTCCAGCTTCAGGTAGGTCTCCATCGCCAGGTGGTCTATTCCCCATGATTGCCGGGTTCTTTGCAATCTAAACAGATGGTTATGGATTGATCTCGCTGCTCTGTAGGCATACTGTGTATATTGTATGCTAATCACTTCTTTGTGTTCAAATCGCTTGTGAGGTTGCGAATGACAAAGTCTATTTTGATCACTTGTAAGGAGAGGGAGTCCTGGGGGCTCTTCGTGGGAGGGATGCCTAAATAAATGGTAGAGCCCAGGAAGTACTGCCACCGCCAAGTAATATGAAAACGGGCCTTGGGGTTTTTGCTGCTCCCTGGACCTCGACATTAGGGACTTACGGGTCTTCCTCTCTCTTCCTCTCTGCAGCACAACCATCAACCCCCGACTGACTGCACATTTCTCTCGTTTCAGTTCAAATGAAACAGGGAGATTTTTCAAGAGTTCACTGCCTCCGGGAAGCTGGTGGTTACACAGTGAGTACCCAGTGAGAGGGAGGAGTTCCGTGGGAAGAGAGGTGGGAAGGAAATCTCAGTATATTCCCACTCGAGGATCTATTGGGATACCTTTAATCTTTCTCACTCCATTAATTTTCTCTTTCCCACTGTCGCCTCATGGACTATTGGTTGCTTGTGAGCTGCCCACGGGCAATGCCTGTATTAGCGCTATGGCTCTTCCCCAGGGTCCGCAATGACACACCACACATGTGGGCACTTAATGCCATTTTTTATGACAATGAAATACGGTTTGAACCACTCTCACAAGTTAATAACACACGAGCATTATATAATTGCGAAATTGCCCACACACCACATAAAAGAAATATCATTCTGAAGACAATATGGGATGATGTTTGTGGAGTACTTAATCCAGAAGACACACCCCGTGGCCAAGTACTGTTTATGAAAACCTCATGTTGTGTTTCCTGGTGTGTGTGTGTGTGTGTGTGTGTGTGAATGCATCTGTGTTTTGGAACTTATATGCTTGCGCTTTTTTTATGGTTTTGAAAAATAAATAGAGTGGGGTGGGAACAGAACCAGGGACCTGTCTCACCCTGAAGTGACTGGCGGCTGAAAACCACATTTTTATACAAATATTATTACAGAAACTTGCTGTGTTTGTTCAATAGGAACAATATTTGAATTTCGTCACCCCAAGTGACTACTGTGCTCCCAGGAGAAATTCAATGACTTCTCAGTTAGGAGACAGACTTGGAAACTAATCCGAGATGCTGGGGTTCTCTCCCCGACCAGCAGCGGGTGTGAGGTGTGAGGTGTGAGGTGGGGGGGATTGCTCAGCCTCTCCGAGTTGTACTTTCTTTGTCAGGAAGAAATAAACGTTCACTCTGAAGAGTGAAATACTCTCCTGTGTGACAAACACTTTCACTGGCTAGTACACCATGTCTGGACCCTAGAACACAAATCCAACTGTTCCCCAAATGTTCACCAACCTGCAGATAGGATTTAAAAATCAAGGTCCAATGGCTCAATATCTCACATGGGATCTCAGCTACCAACACATCCCTACTCACCTCCACCCAACTAACTCAGGGAGGCCCAAGGGGCATCCAACCCTCAGGACCAAGCATGTGCCACCCGGATGCCAGCCTTCACATGCCCATGGCCACCTCCACGGTTGTCCTGGGCTTCGCTTACGCCCCATCTCCCTGGGTGTCATACGTCCACTGGCCCTCAGCGCCTGTCCCTCTGAAAGAAGGTGGCCCCCACCCGGGACATTTCCCCAGGACTTCCAACGGGCAGACTCTCAATACACCCAACCCTCTACACCAGTGGTTCTCAACCTTCCTAATGCCGCGACCCTTTAATACAGTTCCTCATGTTGTGGTGACCCCCAACCATAAAATTATTTTCGTTGCTGCTTCATAACTGTAATTTTGCTACTGCTATGAATCGTCATGTAAATATCTGATATGCAGGATGTATTTTCATTGTTACAAATTGAACATAATTAAAGCATAGTGATTAATCACAAAAACATTATGTAATTATATATGTGTTTTCCGATGGTCTTAGGCGACCCCTGTGAAAGGGTCGTTTGACCCCCAAAGGGTTCGCGACCCACAGGTTGAGAACCGCTGCTCTACACGCATGTCAGGCGTCTTCTCCAGCCGCCCCCCACACCGCCAGGGAATTGCCTTCTAGAATTACAGTTCTGAGTTAGAGTCGGTATTTCTCTCTCGCTTGCAGAGACAATACTCAGAGAATACATACAAGTTCCTTAGCAGGGGACGCACCATGCCCATCACGACACGACCCTGTCTCCCTGTCCGGCTCTGGCTCCCACGATGTCTGTGCCTGGAAACTTGGTGCTGGCGATGCTGAAGCTCGCGGGCCGCCCCCTGCATCTGGGCCCGGAGTACGCTCTTCTCGCTCCCCCAGCCCGTTCCCAACGCGGGGCTGGTCCTCACCCTCCGCGCACACCCACACCGAGAGGGTCTCAGAGGGGGCTCAGCTCTGCTTCTCCGCACTCTATGGTTCATCCGGCACATTCCTGGCGTGGCCTAACCAACTTCATGGTTGGTTCGCTTCGCTTTTACGCTGGATCTTTCGTACTAGTCTTCTCTTCAGAGGCTCCGCCAGTTCGTAAATTCCTTTGGAAGTCCCTGCTGCCTGGCAGTGGCTGGCACATTTCTGAGATTCGGTGAGCAGCTGTTGAAAGAATGAATGAATGAATGAATGAATGAACAAACAAACGAACGAATGATATTCATCAGAAGAGCCTGACAACAAGGTGCCCATCGCCACAGTCTGGGCAGGGACGGGCTGAGGGGCCCTGCGGAGCAGCCCGAGCTCACACGTGACCAGTGTCCAAGTGCCGAAGAGCCCTGAGACCCTCCTGTGTCCCCCTGAGGACAGCGCTGGGCGCCCCACCAGAGCACTGGAGCCAGAGCCTCTGGGGACTCGTGCCGCCAGGAGCCAATGGGAACTGTCGACGCAGAAGCAGGCATGGCACTCGCTGGGCAACAGCTGCAACTGTGAGAAGTGCCCAGAGGCCCTGCTGGGTGGGAGCTGGTGACAGCGCCCGCTGCCAGCTCGCATCACGGAGTTTCCATGAGGAGCGCAGGCGGAACGGGCCAGCTGGGCTGCGTCGCTGCTGGGAGCAAGGCCCTCTGCCCCCCAAAGGCGTCTTCTCTGCCATCCCCATCCCCATGGGCAGGAGAGAGAGAGAGAGAGAGAGAGGGAGAGAACACATTTTCCCACCAGAAACCAGGCCCGAGAAGACCTCTGTGGGCTCCGCAGCGATCCGCCTTGGACCTGAAATCGGATCTT
>NW_005354061.1:288781-296788 GCF_000412655.1 Myotis brandtii | reverse complement strand
AGGGTTTGAACTAAAAATAGAATCAAAGAGCTGACTCTATCTGAAATATAGAGTGAGAGAAGTGTTGAATAAGAACCAATGTAAATAACAAGAAAAGCTGAGGAATTTCAAACCAAGAGGAGGGTTTAGTGAGCCTTTTATTGCTAGAAAGAGCTGTGTCCTTTCTCCAATTTCTCATCCTACAGAAGAAACTGGGGTGTGGAACGCCTGACACCTAAATGCCAGCAAATTGTCTTAACTGCTGAGTTTCCTGAGTGTGAGGATTTATTTTCCAAAAGGCTGGTATTTCCGACATTCTGCTAAGTCAAAGACTTTTCCTGCTTTCTCTCCCTGTTACCACAGGGGCCGATGGAATTCACACAAGAACCTAAATGAAAACATTTCTGCAAACCCGAGTGCTGTCTTTGCCTCAGATTGTTCTATGAAAAGCAAGTTTTTGCAGAGAAAGTCAAAACCTAATGTATAAGTGGGAAGCATTTCTCAAGATTCGTTGGATTGGCCAACATGCAGTAATAATTTCACCACTATTATTGTTGGACATAAAAGAAGTTCATCTTGTGTTTAGGTACGAAATAGTTCAAAATAAAACTACTGTTCACTATAGTGATGACGAAATGGTTAATACTCGAAGGAAAACATAAAAATGCAGAGAAATAGGTAAAACACATCTTAATTCCATCATCCACACACAACTACGTTTTCAAAGGAGCGCATCCCATCCCTTCCCAGTCTTTTACCTGCGTATGAAGGGGCTGTGTTTCCAGTCATCACCGACTTTGTGCATAAATTGTTATGATTTTATATGAAACATTGTCATTTCAATTATAATCATTTAGATCATAAACACAACCACAGCAATGACAGTGACCACAGTGGGGAACATCTTCCCGTAACGGTCACACACGGGCACACGCCACCTCTCATCCACCTGACCCTCCGGCCTGCTCGATGCAGCCCCGTATAAAAAACCTAAGTGGATTTTTAGGACTTCAGCTGGTTCACTGTAGATGTAGTTGGTCCTGGAAATGCCTTATTTATCCCCCAAAGCAGCACAGCCAGGTTGGAAGAGAGCCCATAACAGTTATTAGAGTGCAACTGCATTTTTAAAATGAGGAAGTCGGGACCGAGAATAAGTGATGTGATTTGCTCAGAGTCACACAGTGAATTCGTCTCAGGGTCACCCATTGCCCCTGGGCTGCCTGGTGGCTCTCTGGGGCTGTCCACAACACCCACTGCCTGTCAATCAACTGTCACCAAAATTAGTATCCAGTGGGGGAGGCTCTCTGAGCTCTCCCAGCCCCTCCCCCTCTTTCTCCGTTCTCGGTGCGGCTGCTGGTTTGGAAAGCAAGGACAGAAACAGTGTGTGAATACATACCGCCTGTTTGGATGCTTCCTGCAAACTCGTCCTACGACTCTTGAGCCCTCTCTGCACCCGAACTCTTCATCTTCTGAAGAGGGAGACATATATTGCAATTCCTCTGTACCACTGAGGAGAGCGTTTCAGTAGCAAAAATAAAATCTCAAACTCGAATCTATCCTTTGCCCCTGTCTGTCTGGTTGGCCCTGATGTGGAGTTCCCGGAATCAGGGCTGCTCTTCTTGGAGTCGGGGAAACAATCCAGGAATAAGAAACAAGCTCTCCTGAGGAGAGGTTGTTCATCCCGGGGGAAGCTGTGGAGACCCTGGAAGAGAGGTTGCCACACATACACTCCTCCCAGTCTCTCTTCCATGGGCCTCGTCAACCTCAAATTCAAATCCACAGAAGGTAGCTCTGTGTTTCAAAGACAATCCTCATTATACGGCCCAGTCTCTCAATGAATGTCAGGAAGGATGTGTGACCTTGTTCCTTCATGCCCTTCAGATGGCGGCTTACACACCTCCACGTCTCAGAAAGACCTTCGTCCACGGACTCTTCTGGAAGCAGCCCTAACCCATCGCTCTGCTTCTCCTCACCCTTTATGTCTCCTGCCCAGCACCTGCTGCAATTTACAATCACATTATTTATGACTTGACTTTTTTTGTTACAGCTGTCTGCCGGCTGCAGTGAATTTTGAGCGCCAGGCTCTTCCTGCTCACCCACTGCCCAAAGCCCGGCTCTGTGCTTGTCCCATGAAAGGTGCTGAATCAGTAAATGATGGATGAGTCAAGAAATGTCAACAGGGAAGCAGCCACATTCCTTGGTGACGACATATCCCTTTAGAAACTTGTATTTAGATTTAGGAATCCACCTTAGAAAGATGACTAAAGGGATGTTGTATTTTGAGAAGACAGGGCATTTGGTAACCGCCATTTACTGGGAAACCATCTTGTACCAGGAAGGATAATCCTCGCAATGACATAGTCCAGTAGGTGATCGGTCCTCGCTTCACTGATGAGGAAACTGGAGTTAAGCAACTTTCCAATTGTACGCAATTAGTGGCCAAGTGTGGATGCAAGCCCGAGGCCCGCATCTCATTGCTTGGATGGGTACAGCTTCAATCATCTTCCCTTGCTGAGAATCTCATGCCTTGTCTGGGTGCTGCACGGGCCTGAACCAAGAGCTGCGTTCCAAAGGGACTAATGAGGCAGGGAGGAAGGTCATGCAGATTAGGGCTGAGTCAAGTCTGAGAATCAAGACAGGGAGACCAGGTTCAAAGGGCAGGCCTGGAATTATAAAAGAATCAAAAGTCAGGAGTCCTTTGAAAACAGGATCTGAGTCAGTCTCCAGCCCACTTAAGTCTGGCTTCCACCCCCCTACCCCTACCCCCCTCAGACTTTCCCAAAAACAGCTCTCACTAATGTCACCAATGACTTTGACATTGGCAGATCCATTTATGCTTGATCGTGCCTGGCTCCTCAGTAGCATCTGACATCTGACCATTCACTTCCTCCTTCGTGAATCATTGTTTAGCCCTGGCTTCCCTCCCACCCCGCGCTCTCTCCTGCTCTTCCTCTCACCTATCTGTCTGCTCTATCTCAGTCGTGTTTGCCATTTGATTCTCCTCCACTTTGACGATAAATGTGAGGGTTTTCAAGATCACAGTGAGATTTCCTATCTTCCGTCTTTCCGTCTTTATTCTCTCTCTCTCTTTGTCAACTCTTCTAATCTCTTCGCAATCCCATTCAATTCCAAGCAGCATCTGCTCACTGATGATCCCAGCTGTTATCGCTTGCCTGACCTCTCTCCTGAAGGTCAAACTCCAGTCCAACGAGCTGTGCACAATCTTCATATGAAACGCAGCAAGTCAAAACCAGACCCTTGACTTTTCCCTTCCATATACCCTTTCCTGTATTGGTGTCTATGAAGACTGCCACAGCCAACATGCTGATCAAGGTCATCCCCGCTCTCGTCTCTCTCACACACCACATTCAATGCCTTGTACATCTGGAATCAGACCCCGACCCACCACCTCCAGGGCTCCAAGCCAGGCCCACGTCTCACCAGCCTGTTGTAATGGCCTCTTACCTGCCTTCATTCCAATGTGGACACAGCTGTGAGAGGGCCCACGAAGGGCCTAAGTCAATCATATCTCTGTTCAATCTTGTAATATCCCCCCCTAATTTCTAGCAGAAGCTGAACCCCTGCCTAGGCCCTGCAGCCCCTGTCACCTCAGGACATGACCTGGAAGGCGGAGGGTCAGGATCCCCTTGGTGGGGCTGGGAGCTCCAACCCCTGCTCCAACAGAGAGAGGACTCCCACCCCCACCCCAACCCCCCCTCCCCCCCAGTTTCCCTGGAGACTTTCAGGACCTCCCTTTTCTGGGGCAAAGACACTGCAGGAAATCTAATGATTTGAAAAACGCACTTTAATTATTTTTTTATTAAATCGATTGGGGTGACCTAGGTCAACATAAACATATGGGTTTCATGTGTTACAAGATCTGTATCATGTGCACACTTTAGCAACACCTCCAAGTCCCCAGGAAAGAGGGGCAAGAGAAGGCCATCTTCCCCTCCCTCCTCCTGTGACATCGGAAACTCAGTCCTCCAGGTCTGGACCGGCCTCCGAGTCCTCATTTAAAAGCGAAAGATCACAAAACACACACACAAACAACAGAGTTCAGGCGGGAGTGGGGGGGAGGTGGGGTCAAAAAGAGTAAAAAGAAGCCGTTACAAACAAAAACTTCTCAGCGAAATCCCGGAGAAGGGCCTGGAAAAGTCAGAGGTAAGCACCTCACCAAGCACGGGTCCCGGCTGGGCCCAGAGCCAGTGCCAGCTCCTGCGGGCTCAGGAGGAAGGACAGTCCAGCCCGGGATCTGAAGGCCGGTTCTCTGAGCGCTGCCTCTGGTCCCCGCAGAGCAGTGGGGGCCTCCGCCCACCGCCCACCAAGCTCTGCACTTGGCCTCCAAACCCCTGTGCGCCTCCCCAGCTGCTGGGAGACCCCAGTCTCTGTTGAAATCAGCGCCTTCTCCCACCCCTCCCCACGCAGGGCTCCGAGCGCCCGCCCTGGGAAGAAAGGCCATGGGGAGCTATTGTGCGGAGGGAGGGCGGCTGTGCAAAGCCCACAGAGAGCCAAGTGCCCGTTGACAGACGTCAGGGCCCCTATTCGCCGAGCATCTGCAGGCCGCGTGGGCACGGGCGGCGGAGCCAGCGCCTCACTGCCCTTTTCTTCTTGCAGCTGCCACACAAACAGCAGCTCTTTAGAAGGTAAGGAGCCAGGAGGGCCTCGGCGCTGAGGATTGGACCCCTCACCGACCCGGGGGAAATGGCTGTTGGCCTGTGGGTGGGAGGCCAAGGGGCTTCTCTCTGACTGTGGCGTGATTCGTTGTATGTTTTGATGGTTCCGTGACCGTGAGGCTGACGAAGGACTCGCCGAGGGCCCGGGGCTGAGCCGTGAGCTGGGCTTGCTGCTCGGTTTCCTTCGACAACCTCCCGGGAAGAGAGAGAACGTTGTCGCTACACCCGGCTCCCAGGCACAGCACGGAGTGCTTACCTGTGTGGGTTCAGGGCATTGCTGTCCGAGGAGCACCCACTCCTGACAGTCACAGAGAACACGCCAGCCCTTTAGGTTGGGAAGATTGAAACTGTATAAAACATACTCAAGGTCACCCTGAGTTCATGGCAGTTTTTAGATCTCTGTTCATTTGGTTACCTCTGTCCCTTTAAATGTGTGTGTGTATGAGTGTGTGTGTATGATTGTGTGTGTATGAGTGTGTGTGTATGATTGTGTGTGTATGAGTGTGTGTGTATGATTGTGTGTGTATGAGTGTGTGTGTATGATTGTGTGTGTATGAGTGTGTGTGTATGTGTGTGTGTGTATGGTTGTGTGTGTATGAGTGTGTGTGTATGATTGTGTGTGTATGAGTGTGTGTATGAGCGTGTGTATGAGCGTGTGTGTCTGAGTGTGTGTGTCTGAGTGTGTGTCTGAGTGTGTGTGTATAAGTGTGTATGTATGAGTGTGTGTATAGTGTGTATGTGTGTGTATGAGTGTGTATATGATTGTGTGTGTGAGTGTGTGTATGAGTGTGTGTGTGTGTGAGTGTGAATTCTTTATACACAGCGTCAGTTTATGTTTTAATGGGAAAACGCCTCAGCTGAAACACAGAGAACATTTAAGGTTTCGAACACACTCCCTGCCTGGTGTCCTCGGTGATAACGCTGCCGTGGCCTGTGGCCCGTGGCCTCTCCGGGGCGAAGGGCCTGAGTCCCTGGTTGGAGAACGTACGCTGGGCCGTGAGTCCTCGCAGCGTGACCTCCATTACAGCGGGGAGGCAGAATTATAATAATTGTGCTGCAAGTAGCTAAGAAGCCTTAGAATGCCTCCACACTTGTTCCCTAGCGAAGCTCACGTTCTATCATCTGTTACAGTTTATATCGACCATTAAGCCAGGCAAAACTTGCTGATCTGCAAGATAAACGATGATACTTAGTCCCGCCAACCCCGTAACCTGCCACTCTCTGCTCCTGATTTATATATGTACATATATTCATATGATTTATATATATATGATTTATATATATGATTTATATATATATTCATATGTGTATATATATATAGTCAACAACAATGATACGGTATCAGTATGAGCTGTGATTTTTATATTATTCCATATTTGAATTATGCAAATTTAAAGTGATGTCTAGTGTGGGATATAAAGTATTATGAGCTGACCTCTGGACAAAAATGTATCAACAAATACAGATACGCGTGTGTGCGTGCACACATACTCACACACACACACTCACACACACGCACGCACGCTCACAGACACACACTCACACGCAGGCACACACACACAGCCACATACACTCACACACACACGGTGAGCCAGAAGGAGCTGGAGGGAGAAAGGAAGATAAGGGCAGGAGGGAAGGAGCTGTAAAGAGGTAAAGAGGCCGGCCGAGTGGCTGAACCAGGAAGGGCGGGGCCCGCAGGCTCTGAAACACCAGCCTCAGCGGCAGCCCTGAACTGGCGAAGCAGGTTTGGTGGGTTGAGTGAGCTGCCAACTTCACTCTTTCCCAAGGGGACAGTTATCAAACCCCCTCCCCCACGACAGCAGACCCCACTGGCCAGCACTGTCACCATGTTTTTCAAGAGAAACAGAGAGTTCACATTTTAAATATGGAAATCTCTTGATTTTTAAAAATGTGGCCAAAAGTTCAAGTAAAACAAATATTGGAGGGGCCTCAGAAAACCACACCGGCACCCTGAACGTGCTCTGCAGGCCACCGGCTGCCACCCGGGGCTCACGTGTCCAGTCGGAACTCTCCCTGAGACAGGTAGTGACACCTAGGCAAAGTTCATCTCCCTTTTGCTAATTGTTTTAAAAATATATGTGTATTGATCTCAGAGAGGAAGGGAGAGGGAGAGAGAGAGAGAGAGAAACATCCATGATGAGAGAGAATCATGGATCGGCTGCCTCCTGCACGCCCCTACTGGGGATCGAGCCCACAACCCAGGCATGTGCCCTTGACCGGAATCGAACCGTGACCTCCTGGTTCATAGCTTGATGCTCAACCCCTGAGCCACGCGGGCCAGGCTTCATCTCAGTTTTAAACCTTCACATGGGCAAAGCACTGTGCAGGGTCCAGAAACTTCCTACGAGACGCCTGTGCAAAGGAATGAACAAACGACAGAGCCAGAAACCAGCATCCAAAAATGCGGCTCTGCTTCTTAGCACCTCCTGATCCCGAGCCCTGGAGATACCGAGAATCCCAACGACACACGATACTAACGAGGCCGCTAATGACAGGTGGGTATGTCAGCAGCTGTGCCAGCTCCCGGTCCCTGAGAAAGACACGGTCTCCTCCAGGTGCTGCCCACACGGCCCCACGAATAACCAGACTCAACGGGAGAGAGTGTGTGGCCGAGGAAACCAAGGAAGCCCACACCGGAGTGCCCAGGAGCCTCAGCAGGGGCCCGGAGCCACGGCCCTTACAGGAGCCGGTGCTGCTGCCCACAGTGGTCTGAGAGGACAGACGGTAAAACAATAAGTCTCCCCCCAGCCCCGGTCCCCAGCTCCCTCGCTGTCCCCGGGGGGGCGGGGGGGGGGTGGAAGGCAGTCAGCACAGTTCTGTGTCTCAAAATATCTTCAGAGGAGCCGTGGGGTGCATGTCCATCCAACTGGAAGCCTGTTTTAGAAACGCATGTTCCTGCGGAATTGTAGGGTCGGAAGGGACCTCGTCCCATCCCTGACTCCGCTTCCCCTGGTCCCCGACGCCCCTGCAGGCACCCCTCTCTCAGGATGGGGAGTCCCGTCCCACTCGGAGGCACCTCATCCCACGTGGAGAAGGCTCCCAGTTTACCCAAGATCCGTTTTTAAATTCTGAAAGGCAGGCTTTGATGTTTTTCCTTGTCCCTTCTCGCTGTGACCTCCAAGGCCAGAGAAACAGGTGGTCAGATGCCCCTCGCGAAGACGGGGCTGAAGTATGTGGAGGCCGCTCCCAAGGTTTTGTACCTAACAAGCTCCACGGTTATCCGACCGCTCCGATCCCGACTCTCCACTTAACTGCCGAAGAGTACCAAGTCACGAGTGTCGCTCCCATGTCACCAGTTCAGGGAGGAACCAAACTTCACATCAGTGTCCAG
>NW_005354061.1:275325-286936 GCF_000412655.1 Myotis brandtii | reverse complement strand
GGGCCGGGAGGCCGAGTGCGGGTCTCGGTCCGGTCGCTGACTCCCTGTGGCTGCCTGGGAGGGACGTGGTGTCCTCTTCCGTCAAAAGTGGGGAGCGCAGACCCCCGAGCTCCCTCCAGGTCTCCCGCGTCCCCAGGGCCCGTGGGGTCTGGTGCAGTGGTCGCTTCCGGGGACCCCCAGACGTGCCCCCACCTGCAGGCCTGGGTCGCGGCTCTGGGTTCGTGGTGGAGCCGGAGGGCTGCGACCAGCCAGGCCGACCGCGGGGTCCTGGTGCCTAATTTCCTGGGGATCGGGTCCCCGCCTTTTTTTTTTTTTTTCTTAGCAAACTTTCCTCCTCGGGATCCCGAGTTTCTCTTGGGGAGGTTTCTTTTCGCTTTCGGAAGATTCTGACATTGAGCCAACCAAAATATTCGAGTTAATTTCTGGCCAAAACGGATGGGTGTCTGTGGCTCCCGTGGGCCCAGCGTCCACCGCGAACCTGAGCGGGTCTGGCCCCGTGGCTGCCGGCCATCCCCCCCTCAACGTGAGAAACAAGAAACATGCTCGGAAGGTTTAATTGCGCGATTTCAACATCGCGCAGCCGGTCGCCGGAGTCAGGTCCCTGCTTGCCGCTGAGGTCATTGGCGCGGGGAGTGGGGGCTGGGGCCGAGCGCGTAGTTGGGCTAAAGCACTTGGTTGCAAATGAGAATCCCTGGGGATTTTAGACCAAAGCAAATGCAGATAAAACCCGAAGCCTGCCTCCCACCCCCAGACAGGCCGGCTTCCTCCGTCTGTCCGGGGTGAGACGGGCGGCGGGGGTTGCTCGGAGCTCCTCAGGTGGTTCTGCCCGGCTGCCAGGTGCGGGGATCCGCTGCCAGGTGCGGGCAATCGTTGGCACAGAGGAGAGGATTGGTACAGACTCCGGAAAGATTAGCTGGCGACGGAAAGGGCTCTTTGGGAACATCTGGAGTTTAAAGCCTCTTGCAAAATGTGGGAACAGGAGCTGGGGGTGATTTCCATAACCGTGGGCTCCTCTGCTCACTGAGAGCTGTGCTCCTGCGAGAGGGATGGTTGTCTACTCCCTGCTGGGATGCGCCCCCCCCAGCCCCCGCAGGGTCTGGTCCTTCCAGGTCCTGAATCCCCAGCCACAGGGGCTGGGAGGGGGTGCGCCTCCCAGTCTGCTGCCCGGACTCTGTCCTGAGTGACATTAAACTCTCGGGCACCTTAACTCACCCCTTTTCTCCAGAAACACCCCCAGCTCCTCCTGTTATCCCTTCGAACACGACGATTAGTGCAGGGAGATTTGTTTTGGAAAAAAAAATATAAATACCACTTAATTTGCCTGTTAGTTCTGTATTCGCTTAAAACAGGATGCTCCTGGAAAAAAACAAAAAACCAGCAGCGGGAGTAGGCGGGCCAGCGTCGTTCAGTTAGAGTCACAGAAAAAGACCAACGTTTCAGGGGCAAAGTCTAAAAAATACAAGCTGTGGCTTTTGACAGAGAGTGGTAAAGACCCATGTCAAACAAGTGCGGCCAGTTTGTTCAAGAAATGTCCTTGTTTTAGAGAAAAGGCTGGCCTCGTTCTGAGAGGTGGACTCGCCTGTCCTCTCGGTCCTTTTAACCCTTGCATCAGGCACAGGAAGCGGTGCTCTCGTGATGTCTGGGGAAACGGGGGTCGGAGAAGTAAAGTGAGTTCCCGGCAGCTGGGAAGAGGCGGAACCAGGGTTCACACTTAGGCCTTCTTGCCCCAGAGCCCTCCCTCAGTCACCTCCTGCCTCTGCCTCGCCACCTGTGAGTTCTGGCCTTAGGAGAGCACCGAATGCCAGGGAGGGACAGGACCGGGGACTGGGGTCCTCAGGGTGGTCCCTGGGGAGGACTACCGGGTGCCCGGTCCCTGGTCTAGACTCCTGCTCACAGTCACTCTGCGGTTGGCCAGCCGCCTGTCCCGGAGGCATCTCAGTCGCCCAGTCAGCACCAATCTGGGCCTGGCTCCATCCCTCGGGCGATCTGTGGAGATCCATCGATTGCTGAGCAAGCCCCTGGCTCTTGCAGAACGCCTAGGTGAAGACTGGGCGGTATTCCGAGAAGGCAGGCATTTGCAGCCCCGCCTCCGAACACATTCCTGACTTTTGACCGTCTTCGTATGTTTCTGGCTTCAGATATTTAGTGTCGGAGTTGCGCTGTGTCACATACTCTGCGGAGCTCCATCTCGCTCCCTTCCTAAGGGCCCTGCCAGCACTTGACGCGTTCGGAAATGTTTGTGGAGGCCGTGTCAGCAACGATGAAGGGTCCCGCCCTGTTTAGAGAGAAAATACTCTCTTGTTTTTGCTTTGATCTCGGCTCTGGGACCCGCAGATAGTGTCTGGAGGTTAGCGACAGGAGTGGCAGCCGGCGCTCCTCTTACCTGGGTGATTGTGGGTGTTGAAGGGAAGCACCCCACACGGGGACCCCGGCCCTGGAATGGGCAGTGGGGTCAGAGGGTCGGGGACACTCAGCCGGTTGAAGGCCCCGCCGGGGGGAATCGCGTGGCCTTCGTGCGCCCCGTGGCTTGCCATGAAGGTCGTGTTTGCGGCTCTGTTTGAATTGAGACCTAGCACAGCAGACATGGGCTTCCTCGGAGTGAGGCTTACTCACAGGCGCCAGCTCTGAGAAAAGTTTACGGTTCTAGAACATGGCTGCCCCGTGCCCTGTTTCCATGTCAATACGAGAAAACTGGGCGGGGCCGCTCAGATCGCGGCAGAACGCTTTTGGTTTTGTCTCCTTCTGTCCTTTCCTTGAATTGAGACCTAGCACAGCAGACATGGGCTTCCTCAGAGTGAGGCTTACTCACAGGCGCCCGCTCTGAGAAAAGGTACGGTTATGAGAAAACTGGGCGGGGCCGCTCAGATCGCCGCAGAATGCTTTTGGTTTTGTCTCCTTTTGTCCTTTGTGGACATTCGAAGTTGTGATGAGAAGCAGCTTTGGTCTCGGTGCATTTTGACTGGTTTATTCTTGAACGGTGAACACACGCGGGGGGCCTTTCCCATGTGACATCGCGCCTGCGCACACCTTCTTTCTCGCTTTCCCCCCAAAAGGTTGCCCTTTCTCAGAAAATCGCAGCAGTTGGCTCTTTGCACAACAGTTGCGGGGGGGTCTGCCCTCTGGCCCCAGGTGTAGGCAGGTCAGTTGGGATTCGGGCCAGGATCCAGGCGTCACCCCCTCATGTCAGATAACCAGTTTGACTGAAGTTCTCGCTTCGTCGGAACCATTAAGTCCAATGTTCTTCCTACGCATTTAGGTAGACACACTCCATTCAGGTGTCCAGAAAGTTCCCCGAGCCGCCAGGAGCAGGAGAGGTTCGGGGGGCCGGGGGCCGGGAGCTGTGCCCCAGGCCTGCTGGAGGCGGAGGGCTGGGGTGGACACGCGGTCTGGGAGGCTCCAAGGTGGAATATCAGCCGGCTGGCTGTTACTGCCGAGGCCTCTGTGCACTGCGTGTGTTTAAAACCCACTGCCCTCCTGCCGGTGCCAGCAGCGCGCTCAGAGGGCGTGTGTGCGGCGAGCAGGGAGGGGAGGGCTTCCCTCTGGGTTCCGCACTGCGTCCTGTCCTGGCGGGCTCTCCCAGGAAGCCCCACAGCCCAAGCGTCCTTTCCGACGACGACATCTGGAACGTCTCATGAGCGAGACCTTGAATTGCAGTTTCGGGGCCTGGCGGTTGGAGGGGAAGGCCTTGTCCACAGCCCGAAATGCTCCCGCCACGCACCCGGCTTCTCCTGCGCCTGCACATGGCCCTGAGCTGGGGTAAACAGTTACGTAAGTGGACCGCGGCTGTTTGTCCTTCAGCGTGAGGACACGCATCGCTACCTATGATGGCTCGGGTTTTGTTTGCATTCTTTTCCTCATGTTCGAACCACAGGGAGCGACTTGGGCTGTTCCGTGCACGGTCTGAGCTGCGGGTGAGTCACACGGGGGGACTTGCTCTCAAGTGTCCGGCAATCAGTTAGGGGAAGAGAGAGCTGCAGGTAGCGAGCCTGAGACCCTGGCAGAAGCAGCGGCAGGTCCGACGGCACTGGGCAGCCTTCTGGGATGAGCCTTTGCTTTATTTTATTTTATTTTATTTTTATTTTTGTTAATCCTCACCTGAGGATATTTTTCCCATTTTTTTTTTTTTAGGGAGGGGATGAGAGAGAGAGGGGGGGGGGGAGAGAAACATTGATGTGAGAGAGACACACCGATTGCCTCCCAAATGCTCCCCAGCTGGGGCTGGGGATCGGACCTGCAACCCAAGTACATGGCTTGACCAGGAACCGAAGCCAGGCCCTTCGGTCTGTAGGCTGAGCCTCCAACCGCACCAGCCAGGGCTGTTCTTTGCTTTTAGCTCCGCCCGGACCGGGGCAGGTGGAGCCCGCAGGGGAGGGTCTCTCACTGGGGCCTGCAGAGCTCTGGGTGTTTGCCGGCGAAGGCGACACGAAGGCCATTCCCAGAGCCGCGCCAGGAGCAGCCAGCGCTGCCGAGGCCCGGAGCTCGGTGCCGTGACAGGAGAGACAGACCGGCCTGGTGGTGAGGCTGCAGTTCCCGGAGCTCCGCCGTCCCGGTGTGAGACGGGGTGGCCGCAGGGCTCTGAGCCAGGAACTGGGATGAGATGTGGGGAGGGGGTGTGGGGCGACATGGAGACAGGGAGGGCAGTGCGGGCGCGCAGAGCAGAGATGGAGATGCAGGAGCGATGGGAGTGCGGAAGGAGCCGCTCGCTCAGGCCAGTGGGGGGGTGACCTGTTGGGTAAGCGTGTGTAACGAGTGAGAGATGCAGAGCCAGGGGGCACACAGGCTTCTGGCGGGAAGCCTGGGTAGACTGAGTCCACCTGGGGGCTGTGCATTCTTAGGACAACCCGAGTCACTGGGCGGATTCGAGGGGCTCAGATGGGAAGGTCCAGGGGGCGCTAGCGGGAGGGTCTGGAGCCCAGGAGAGCATGGCCTTGAACTATTATTGCTCACTGGAGAGTCCCCTTGCAGATATTGCCTTTGGCTGTGGTGCAACCCGCCCCCAGCCTGTCACACGCCCTGTCATCACCCCGATGGGATGGAGCGAGGCTGGGTTCTGGGCAGCTGTGGCCAGCAGCCCGCTCATGGCGGTGATCGGCAGCTGATCAATAATCAATAGCGCCTGTCAGTGCACTGCGGACCGTGTGTGTCCACGGCTGCCAGTCGTCATCTGAGACGCGCCCGAGTCCACGGTTTAGATGTCAGTGACTGAGTGGAAAAGACTGGGGGGCATTTTCTTCTCCCCAAGCAGGAGCTCTCGGACCTCAAATGTCCCTTCGGACCACCCGAGGTGCTTCCAAGAGAGGGTGCCTCACTGCACCCAGGCCCTGTGGTCCTTCCTGACGAGTCCGCGGCGACTCCGATGGGTGGTGCGCGGCGCGTGCAGCTGTGGCAGAGAAGAACTGGTCTTTGTTCCCGACTCCCCTGGGGGGTCTGCCTCGGCACTTCCTCGCGGACCAGGGGCCGTGTGGATCTCACGGTACCTCAGCCTCGAAGCTGCTCTATTTCCACGAATTCATCCATCAGAAGTCTCCTCCGGCAGCTCACAGTGTCTCCCAGGACAGGAGCAGGAGCACCTTGAACCTGATAATAGAAGAGGGCACGTGCTTGGAGCCCCAGCCTGGGCTCTGAGAGGCCTACGGGGGTGGGACCCACAGTCTGGGACGCGGGGGCAGCCAGGGCCGGAGGAGCAGGGACGCTCTCCGTGCCGACCTCCTACTGGGCCCTGGGTTTACCCTAAAAGAACAAGGTTCCCAAAGGACCCCCTCCTGGAGGAGCTGAGCTCACTGGGGTGCGATGGCTTATCCCAGGTGTGTTCTGGGGGCTCCGCGGGAGCCAGCGGGGGGCTGGTTCCATCTCCTGGGGGGCAGCTTCTCCGAAGGAGGACCGTCCGATGGACCACAAACAAGGAACGAAGGAGAAGAGACCTGTGGGCCGGGGCCAGCCCCCAGAATTCCCTGCTTTATTTCTCTAAACGGCCCGAGGAAACTGACCTCATCCGAAGGAAAATGTCCGCCAGGTGACACGCTTTACGTTTAAAAATCAAAATGGTCATTTGGCTTCTTTGTGTGTGTTTTTAAAGTAACAGCCAATTGTAAAGAATAGAACAAGAGCCTGGATTACAGTTGACAGTTTTAACATTTCTCCCCAATCCTGTGATTTGTCCCTAAAACTTGTTATGAATAAGCAAACACCGACCTCACACCCTCCGTGGGACGCCTACCACCGAGGGCCCAGAGAAAGGAGGCGAACGCCGGCGTGATCCCCGGCTCAGTCATCGGCGTTGAGTCACGCGAACTCGGAAAATGCTTTTCCGGAGGATTGGGCCCCAGTCGCTTGTGAGCTCGAAGATCCTCACTTCCTGAGTCACCGTTGGGAGGCGCGGAGCCCCGCCTGTGTGGGTGCAGAGAGCACCTGGACGCAAACAGGTAGATTCCTGCCAAAGGACAGCGTGTGGCGGGGCTGTGAGCTCCCAGGCGCGGTCGGCCGCACGGAAGTAGAGAGCCCCTAGACCTCTGTGCTCTGAGCACTTGTTTGCAGAGCGTTCACGAAGGGTTTCGTTCCAAAGGCAGAAATGCGATACCTGCAGGTTTTCCTGCCCGTGCGGGACTTCACCTGCTTCGGCGGCTGGGTTTCCTCCTGCATGACGTCACTGGGGCCACTCGCTCAAGCTCCTTTCTCTCGCTCCAGGGTCTAGGGCCAGGGGTGGGCAAACTTTTTGACTCGAGGGCCACAATGGGTTCTTAAACTGGACCGGAGGGCCGGAACAAAAGCATGGATGGAGTGTTTGTGTGAACTAATATAAATTCAAAGTAAACATCATTACATAAAAGGGTACGGTTTTTTTTTTTTTAGTTTTATTCATTTCAAACGGGCTGGATCCGGCCCGAGGGCCGTAGTTTGCCCACGGCTGCTCTAGGGCACTGCTTCCCAGCCTCCTTTTGGCCACGCCCCCCAGCATCTCTAAAATCCTGATCCCCCACCCGTGACATAGAATTCTTATTATTCAAACAGCGAGCTCCTGTTCACATGGAGGAAGCCTAAAAGGCCATTCACTTGGTCTAAACAAGCTTCCAAAGAACATGGCATCCATGAAAGAGGAAAATAAAAGAAGGAAAGGACAGGTCCATCACTGAGGACTTGTTTAAAAAATAATACGAAGTGATAGGAAAAAATAGCAAATAAAGTTTCAAAACATCATAGAGAACTGAAACGCATAAATATGCCGCAGCATATATTTACATATTGTCCATGAGGCCCCTAGAACCATAAGGAATGCAGAAATTTCCCTGTGAATAACTCACTCGAATTGCCCCCCTTAAAAGTCCAATTGCCCCCTGTGGGCGTGCCCCGCGCTGGGACCCACTGCTCTGGGGGAAGCCGATGTGCTGCAGAGTCTCTCCCAGGTGACAGCTGGCATTTGCATGTGCAAACCGCGTGTTTTCCTAAACGCATCCGTGTTGTGGCGTCTGGGACGGAAACCAGTCACTTACCGAATCTGTGCAGGGCCTTGGGGACGGCAAGGTGCCCGGGAAATTCCCATCGTGAACGGGATCTGAGCAGGTTCTCCAGGGAGATTTGTTTTCCGGGTCAGAAACCTGGTGCTGCTCACCCCTCAGCAGCACTGACTCTGGAAGCTGCAGGGTTCAGGGCCCCCTGTCAGTGTCGCCCCGTCCGTCCGTCATGACACTTCATAACCCACCGCAGCTGCTGCAGCGTCCCGAGCGAGACCCACCGTCAGGCAAACTCTCTCAAGTTTGCTCCGGTGCTAATTTGCAAAACCCGTTTTCTTTTTCACTCCGTGCATTTGAGTAGAGTTAGACAAGGAAACCACTGTCCTCTCTTTCGCTTTTGATTGAGGCCAGATGAGCCACAGCCACACGCACGGTGGCTGTTGAAGAAGCGTCCTGGCACCTGCTGGCGTACGGTGCTGACTTCAGGGGCTTTGAAATGCGTCGAATGAGAACTTGCCCTTGGCTGGGCTTTGCTGCCAAGTTAATGGATAACCCGAGACTTTCTAGTTACCTCTTCGTGTCTTTACGTCGGCTGCCACTTCCTGGGACTTGAATGGACGTTGTGCATGGAACCATTTATGAGTGAGAATAATGTAGGGCCTCAGTCTACCCTCCCTCCCCTCCCTCCCACCCTCCTTCCCTTCCCTGGGATTTTTTCTAATACAAACATGCATGTGCATGTCTCATACCTTGCAAAGTGCCGCTGCTAAAGGTATTTTCCTAGGACACGGCTGAATGGAGTTTCCCCTGTATGAGTGGTCGGTTACGATAGGAGATGACCTGCCTTCTGGGTTTACTAGTAGCTTCCAGAGGATAAACTAGACGGTGCCAAGGCCCCTGGTATCTGGACGGTCCTTGGCATTGAGGGCGAACACAAACGCAGGCGAGACACGAACTTGAACACGGTGGAGGGAGGCGCCTGCCGCTCCGTGCAGAGCGCTCTCCCCAGAGCTCTGTCTCCTTGGGTTTTTCTGGCTGTGAAGTGGAATGTGTGCGTCATTTATGAAAAATGCGGGAAATGTCCCCGCATTCTTGACTCAGAGAAGGAAAGGTGATACTTCCTCGGCAGGACGCAGGGCCGGGGGCTCGCCGAGCCGGGGGTCAGAAAGCCACCTGTGCGGCTGCGGAGGTCCCAGTCCTCATGTCTCCTCCGCCGTCCTTTCTCCCCTTGTGCCTGGGCCCCTTCAGCAGGCGGGTGTCGCCCAACACCCAGGAACCAGGAGGTCACGGTTCGATTCCTGGTCGGGGCACAGGCCAGGTTGCGGGCTCCGTTCCCTATGGGGGGAGCGGTGCAGGAGGCAGCCCATTGATGATGTTTCTCTCTCATTGATGTTTCTACCCCTCTCCCTCTCTCTCTAAAAAAAAAAATCACTAAGAGAGAAGAGGATTGATGTGTCATCCCTCTAGTGCTGTTGATCTGAAATGAGCTGAGCTGTGCCGTGGACTGTGGTGCACTCGTGTGGCTCTGAGGCACGGGGCCCACGTGTCCGCCTGGGCCCAGCCTCGATCGCCGTAGCTCTCCCGTTCTTCACCTCGTGCGTCTAAGAAGGCCTGCAGGTGGCTATGTGGGACCATGAAAACACAGTGCCGATCTCTCTCTCTATCTTCGTTTTCACATTGGCAAAGAACAGGCTGGTCATGAATTAGCATGTGCTGGAGACACGCTGGTTCCTCGCAGCAGCATATAAAAGTTATTTTTAAAGTTGTTTTAAATCTGTGAGTAAAAATAAATTGCTTTTGCTGCAAGAAACACCAAAAATGGAAAAGCTAACAGTTCGAAGATGATCATTTATCTGACGGGCATTGCCGATGGCGTAGTTGCTTTAAACACGAGAGGATTTATGGGACGTGCTCACAGCGGGCGGGAAGGTGGGCCCGCCTTCGGCTGGTCCTCCCCTGGGAGGTCCTGGAGCCACGCGGGTCGGGGCGGCGGGGCAGGGGGTCCGCTGGCAAACGGGGGACACCGCGGGCAGCGGCTGTCGCTCCTGACCTGTAAGGCTCTGCAAGGCAAACATTTACTTTCTCTGAATGTTAACTTTACGGTTAGCTTTTTTTTTTTTAATGTTAAGAAGGGAAGAAAAAACATGGTTAGGAAGGAGGGATTAAGGATGTTAACTGTTGTGTGGCCTCTGGGTGATGTGTTTAAGCATTGAGCTCACTGTCAGGACACGTTAGAGGAGGTATTTGTGTGAACTTAATACGTTGACCTCATTTCTTTCAACAATGTCCTTTTACCTAAGAGAGAAGTTAAGACTTTTTTAAAAATTCTAGTTCCTAGACAAAAGCCATACAGTACACAAAGCCTGACCACCCTGTGTAAACAGCGCAGTGGCTTGCTGCGGTAGCAAAGCTTTTTGTTGGTAACTTCTTATTTTTAAAGTATCACAGATTCGCAGGAAGTGGTGGGACAGGCTCAGGGCGCCCCGGTGTCCCCTCTTTCCAGGGTCACATGCTAGAGCGAAGGACTCAATACTTGGTTTGACGTCCTATCCAGTGTTCACCTAGGATGAACGCTCACCGTGTTAGTCAGCGAGGGAGGTGACAGGACAGATGTCGTAGCCTTCACAAGCATGTCAAACATGAGCCCGCCGGCTGCGAGTCTGACATGCTTGGAAGTTAATTTTTCTTCTAAATGAAATGTTTTTGTCCTTAACATTGGAGGGCCACGAAGGCAGGAGGAGGAAAAGGGAACGAGGGTGGAGGGCGAGACAGACACACAGACAGAGAGTAGAGAGGGGTTGGTTAATTAGACAAGCCAGCGCCCTCCTGTAGTCTTCAGATCCATGTGTGTGTGCTGCTTATATTCTGTTCAAGTCCCAGGCGGCCGGAGGTCCGCTTCCTCCCGTGTGTTCAGCTTCGTCCCCCTGGTCTGCTTTGCCGCCTTTGGTTGAAGGACAGCGGCCTTCGGCGCGAGTCTCCTGAAAAGCGGGCCTCGTGGCGTTTCTCGGTGTTGGTGCCGATGACACAGAAGGAGGCATTTGGGGAAAAATCCACAAGGTTGTGCGTTTTCCACTCGCACACTTTTCTGCGTGTTGGTTGTCTTGCAGCAAAAGCGTTACATTCTGGGCTCGTGGTCACTGGATGGAAATGGCAGAAACCTGCAGGGAGAGCCAAGGTTTTACTAGAAAATTCCGGGTCTCAGAGGCCCCGCATCGATTCCTTCCTGTGGTCTCAAGGGCAAAACGACTTCTCAGCCTCGAAGTGGGATTCTGTTACTTCAGTTTACTCTACAATGATTACAAATTGCTTTTTGTTTGTTTGTTTTTTTGTTTTTTAAATATATTTTTATTGCTTTTAGAGAGGAAAGGAGAGAGAGGGAGAGAGAGAGAAACATCAATGATGAGAGAGAATAATGGATCAACTGCCTCCTGCACACCCCCTATTGGGGATGGAGCCCGCACCCCCGGCCTGTGCCCTGACCGGGAATTGAACCATGACCTCCTGGTTCCTAGGTCGATGCTCAGCCACTGCGCCACGCGGGCCGGCGATTGCAGATTGTTTTTAGAGGAGGTTGAAAAGGGTAGACAAGCGGTGAGGCCCTCCTCCTCCTCCTTCCCACCGACACAAACCCCCCAGGAAAGGCCGTGGCAGGTTCTCGCCACCTGCAGACCCCGCGGGAAGATGGGGTCCTTGGGGGTAGCCACGCCTCCTTCCCTGTCACCTCCCCGAATCCAGCGTCAGGCTCTGCGGACACCTGGGACAGAGAAGAGGCCATCAGCCCCCCGGTACCGGCGGCTCCCGACACGGGGGCAGGCACATCCTCACTCCGTGGGTCCTCCTGGGGGAGTGTCCTTGAGCCGCCAGCTCTCAGCCTTGGATCCTGACTCACACAGATGCCCTTGCACGGCCATGAACTCGGTGGGCGGGCAGCACCAGAGGGGACATGTGTTTTGGTGCATTGGTCTCATTGGGCAGAGCCCGATGTGCGTCTTTGGTGGTCACTCCTCGGCTCCGTGCAGCCCGCAGGCGAACCCGACTTGCTGGCTGCCTTCCTGCCCCCAAAAGCTGCGGGACTGGCCCCCGGGACAGTGCAGCCTCTGCCCAGGGAGCCCGTGGCCGGAGCCCCGTTCAGTCCGCCCCGTTCAGTGGCGGGACGTGAGGCT
>NW_005354061.1:274993-275289 GCF_000412655.1 Myotis brandtii | reverse complement strand
GGCCCACTGCAGCCTGGCTGGCCCAGGACAGCCGTGTGCTCAGCAGGGCGGCACTCCCCGCCTTCCCGGACAGGGAGCGGCTCACCTGTCTCATTTGCATGACCCTGTGGGCATCGCCCCATTCCCCTTTCGCTCTCTGGGTCGGGCGGGGCAGTGGGTAACCACCCTCAGGGCGCTGTGCTCACAGGACAGATCCGCCCTGAACGTCCAGCTCTCTCCCAGCTCTCGTCTGCTGCTCGGAAGGGAGAGCCTTTCACCGTGGGGTGTGGCAGCCGGCAGCGCACGCCCACCCCCAC
>NW_005354061.1:265166-274146 GCF_000412655.1 Myotis brandtii | reverse complement strand
AACACGCCCACCCCCACCACGCTTCTCTTTTCCGATCAGGAGAGTGGCTCCCGCTTTCCTGAAAAGACCCATGGGTTCCAAATGCCGATGCTAAGGTGGATGTCTGGATGCCTGGATGGGAGGATGGGCAGGGAGGCGCGCCCCCAGCTGGGCCCTCCCACCTGAGCCGGACAGGCGGCTTCCCCTTGTGTGGCCCTCGAGGGGTCTGCACTGAGGCCTAAGGCTAAGCGAGAAGGGTGATAGGGAGAGGGCGGTGGGGAGGGGGACCCGGAGCCAGGACGCATTCGGGGTGGGTCAGTGTGAGGAAAGGACACAGCCTGCGAGGCCATGTGGGGCCCCCTCCCCGGGGGGGTCCTGTGGACCCCAGGGGACACCTCCCTGGTGTCGGGACTGAGAACTTGAGTCTCATGACTCAGCGGGGCCGGAACCGGGAGGAAGCACACCCGCCTGGAGCCTGGGCCCCATCGGCAGCAATGAAAACCCACGCCCAGGGCCCGCCGCCCGAGGGGTGACATCACCCGCGGGCACCCTCATCCACCCACCGGGGGCTGAGCAGGACTCCGTGCCCCCCCTGAGCGGCTTCTGGGACGCCAGTGTCCCTGTGGCTCCGCAGCCCCACTCCGCAGGCCGCTGGGCAGGAGGGGGGCAGTTACGATGCCGCTCTGCCGGAGAATTTCCTAAGATTTTTTTTTCTTTTTATTATAAGAGTTTACGGCTTTATTTACCCTGTTTGAGGATAAGCTAAATTCTTTGGGACTTATGTACAGACTGAGCCGTTTTCTAGCAAAAAGTCGCAGTCACTGTGTACAAGTTCACCTAACGAAGTTACCGTTGTAAACAGTCACGTGGCCCTTAGAGAAATGAGGAGGAGAAAAGGAGCGCTGTCGTTGTGTGTTTCCCCAAAGCGTGGCTGAGTTTTCTGCAACGGACTTGGGATCTGGTCAGAAGCAAGACTTGCTTTTTACCCCAGGAAAATATGAAAAGTGGATTATTTGCCTGTAAACTTTCTTCGGAACCACTGCCTTTCTTCAAAGACATAGCAATCCTGGGACCCAGGGCGGAAGTCGGGTAGAATTCAGACACAGTTAAGAAAAGGTGGGCCCTGCCCGTCTTGGCTCAGTGGATAGAGCATCAGCTGCAGATTGAAGGGTCCCAGGTTCGATTCCCAGGTTGCGGCTCGATATCCCCAGTGTGGGGCGTGCAGGAGGCAGCCGATCAATGAAACTCTGTCATCATTGATGTTTCTATCTCGCTGTCCCTCTCTCTTCCTCTCTGAAATCAATAAAAACATTTTTTTTAAGGAGAAGGTGGGCTTGGAAGGTTTGCGTAATCATGTGAATTCCCTGATAAAACCGAAAAAAAACACTCTTCTTCTCTGAAATCAATAAAAATATTTTTTTTAAGGAGAAGGTGGGCTTGGAAGGTTTGCATAATCATGTGAATTCCCTGATAAAACCGAAAAAAAACGTCCACTGGGTCGGAGCTTCAGTAAATACAAAAATGGGAGGAGCAGGCCTTGGCGATGACCTCACCGTCGCTGCTCTGTGTCAGAACCGGTTTGAAATGCTGCAGAGCGACCTGTGAACGCGCCTCCTGAGCTGGCGTTCACTCTGCATTCCAGGCCGCACGGCGAGTCCTGGGGGGAGTCGGTCTTGGGTTTTGCTTTTCGGTAAAATGTGGGTTTCCACGGACCTCGCTGTGGGGACAGCAGACCTCTTCCCAGAAAACCTGGGGTTAACAAAACGTCAGCCCTGGCTGTTTATCTCATCTTGTTTACGGGGGCAGGAGAGACTCCGTGGCCTCTGTGTCTCCTTTACGCCGTCGGCCGGGTGAGGGGTCACGGGGACACGGGGAATTCCACTGTAAACAGCGCCCACGGCCAGGTGAAGGCGGCGGCCCCGCAGCAGAAGAGGCTGCGATTACTCATCGAGGAGTCGCATCCGCTGGGTGAGAAGGAGTGTGTTTGCTTTCTCCGTGGAAACCTCTGAGGCTGTGACCGGGACCCTGGCCACTTCCCGGTCCGCCCCTGAGTCCACAGCAGTGGGCAGCCCTGAGCCAGTGCAGCCTGGGCCTCTGTTGCGGTGAATGTGGTGCCTGCACACCTGATGGCAGCGGCGCTGACTGTGGGTAGATGTGAGCCATCAGAGTGAGCCGTGGGCCGAGGCGCCCGGGCTTCTGCTGTGGCATCTAAACGGCGTGAGCGCAGTGGGAAGGTGGGGAGAGGGTAGGTGCTGACGTAGCCCCTCGCTCGGCACACGCTCTGTGGTCCATTCAGCCACGGACACTGTAAACAGCGCCCACGGCCAGGTGAAGGCGGCGGCCCCGCAGCAGAAGAGGCTGCGATTACTCATCGAGGAGTCGCATCCGCTGGGTGAGAAGGAGTGTGTTTGCTTTCTCCGTGGAAACCTCTGAGGCTGTGACCGGGACCCTGGCCACTTCCCGGTCCGCCCCTGAGTCCACAGCAGTGGGCAGCCCTGAGCCAGTGCAGCCTGGGCCTCTGTTGCAGTGAATGTGGTGACTGTACCCCTGATGGCAGCGTCGCTGACTGCGTAGATGTGAGCCATCAGAGTGAGCCGTGGGCCGAGGTGCCCGGGCTTCTGCTGTGGCATCTAAACGGCGTGAGCGCAGTGGGAAGGTGGGGAGAGGGTAGGTGCTGACGTAGCCCCTCGCTCGGCACACGCTCTGTGCAAAAAGACAACATGTGGTCCATTCAGCCACGGACTCAGTGGCGCCACATAATCACGTTCTGCGTGCTCTGAACCTCACTGAGGGGCTTGCATTCCATACAAACTCCTGAAATCTTAACCCCCTTAGGCGCTGACAAGCATGAGTGTATTTAAAAAAAGTGGGGGAAAGGACTTGGTTGAAACCAGCAAAGGATCCGGTTGGAGTGGCCTTCACTCAGGGGTTTTCTCACTGGCCTTCCTGGATTGAGGTGCAGGCAAACAGGCCTGTCTCCAGGAGCGTGACGCGAGTTCTCTTACTTATTTACTTCCTGTAGAATCACCTCTTAAGTAAACAACACCCATGGGTTCCAAAGTCCTTTCGCTGAATCAGCAGTTGGATTAACAGGGGATGATCAGGGGAAAGCCTTGCCTGACCTCACACAACCGTGACCCGATGTCTGCGTGCACAGGGTCTAAGAGTTCTCTGCAGCGTCCGCCATCATCCGAACCGCGCTGGGGCCTGGGTTTCTATTTTCTCTAAAAAACTCAAATCCGTAGACATGGGTGGGCGGTTCGGAGTCATAGGTGCTCGGCAGAGGCCCCGTAGTGATGAAGAGACAGCTGATGACTCTGCGTGCACAGGATGAGGCCGTGATAGTCATCACAGCCATGGCAACGCTTAAATATTACGTCAAAGGAAAGTCAGTTGGACACTCAGTTAGCCGGGAAGTAACCAGGGACTGGAACCTCAGGAGATGCTGTGCCCGGCGAGCTCGCTCCACCCCAGAGAGTTGGACAGTCCGTGACCACAGGCAGAGCCGTGTCCTGTCCGTGCGTCTGTCTGTGTATCCGGATCTGCCCGAGTTGGCACCGTGGTGAGAAGACGGGTTGTCAGTGAAATGATATGGAACGTCGAGGGCAGGGAAAGTAACGTTCACTTAATTCCCTGACTCATGTCTCAAGTATCACATGGTCTTCAACACTCCGTGCACGCCTCCCCCCCGACCCCCCGGTTCCCATCCATCCTCCCGCGGGGCGTGGACGTGGGGGACAGTCTCCTTTACGGAGGGGGTTCACGCAGTGCACACTATGTAAGTGCACGGGGAACATTTTGAACCAGCAAGGAGGTGATTTTTGAACCCTCCCACCAGAAGACATAAAATAGAGGGAAACAGAAGAAATCAAAACAGGGCAACGACAGCAGGTCTGCGTGGCTGAGAGAAGTGGGCTTGATTTTGCTCCTAAACATTTCACAAAATCTCCTTTCCCGTCTTACCCCAGGAAGTGGGAATTGGCGTTGCCCGTGGCTTTACTGGGGTGGAGGGCTGTCTGTAGCCCCCTTTTGTTGTTATTAAAATAGACTGTGGCATCTACGTGTCCGGATGGTAAACTGGCGTCTTTTAGGAAGAGAAAGCACAGCTCTGTTGGTGTGTTCTACCCATTTCGAATTGAGTGGCGTCTGTCCTCCAAGTGTAATGACTGTCACCTACACGCAAGGCGTGACCTTCAGACTTAGGACTTGCGGGCGGCCTAGGACCGGAGGCACCAGTGCAGTGACAACAGCAGGATGTGGAGTCTGGGCCAGTGGCTCTCACCGGGGGACACTTTTGCGGGCGTCCCCGAACCCCCAGGGCAGTTGGCAAGGTCTGGAGTCATTTTTGGTTTTCACACTGTAGTGTGGTACTGGCATCGATGGGTAGGGGCCAGGGACGCACAAAACATTGCTCACGCCCAGGACAGCCCCCCCGCCATGTCAGCCGCGCTGAAGGTGAGACACGGCGTGCGGATCCTCCATTCCTCCTGCTCTGAGATCACCAGCCTGCGCCCGGGTTTTGCGTGCCAAGTGCAGCGCCGGCAGGGAGGCGGCATTCCTGCGAGGTGCGCTGGGGCCCGCATTCCAGGTTCACCTGCCCCGGCCTGTCCGCCCTGCAGGAAGCCCAGCTGCCCAAGCCGGGCTCTGGAGGGACAGGAGGCGTCCGCTCTGTTCGAAAACCTCCGTCTCCGACGGCAGCGGCCTGCCCGTGGGTAGCACTGTGCCCGGGCGTTGGAATGGCAGAGCGGGTGGCGAACGGTGGCCGAGTGGTTCTCTGGGACCGTGGTGTTGGGCTCAGGTGTCACGTGGTTGCGCCTGATGGTCTGGCAGAGGGCCAGGCAGCCGCGTCACCCGTCACAGCCCGCAACCTCCCCTTGGACTGGCGCGTCACGGTGCCTTCAGCCGGGCCCGAGGACGGTACCAGAGCCTTGGAGCCGAGCACACCCGGGGCGTCCTGTGGCGCGTGGGCAGGGCTGGTGACGGGTGCGGGGCCTGCTGGAATCGGGGGCCCGTCAGGAAAGCAGCGTGGTTGTGTGTGGGTCCAGGAACACGTTTCCCCCAGAAGGACCGTGCGTCATAAAATGCAGCGATTTCTTGAGCGGTAGAGCCACACTGACGGTGCCCAGTGCAGCTGGCACCCCATGAGCACTTGCTGAGGGAGGGAGTGCATTCAGAGCCGGACGGGACCGTGGTCCAGCTCTCACTTCGCACAGGAGGAGACTCGAGGTCCTGCTGTGGCCGAGAGCAAGGCTGCGCGTGGGGTGTGCGTGGCCCGAGCGCCATGTGCCGACGCAGGGGACCCCGAAGGAACGAAACCAGTATCTCCTGGAGTCGCTGCCCTTCACGCCCCTGGCACCACGGCTCCCGACAGCCAGGACATGGAAACGCCTGCATGCCCGCTGGTGGGGGAACGGAGGAGGAAGGTGAACTGTGGTGAATGTCACCCAGTCAGACAAGAAGGCATTCCTGCCATTTGCAGCGACATGGACGGGCCTGGAGGACGTTATTCTAAGTGAAATAAGCCAGACGTAGAATGACAAATACTGTATGATCTCACCTATGTGTGGAAACTTCCAAAAAATATATAAAGTTGAGCTTGTAGGCACAGAGTGGGGCGCTGGTTGCCAGGAGCCGGGGTGAGGGGAGCGGGGAGAGGGTCAAAGGGCACAGACTCCAGTTGGAGGCTGAGCGATTCCTGGTGGTCGAATGCACAGCACAGCGACTGTTGTTAATAACGCTGTCAATACGCAGGCTTGGGATTTGCCAAGAGAGGAGGTCGTAGTTCTCAGCACACACACGCGCACGCGCACAACACGCAAAGGTGACTGTGTGGTGACAGGTGGGTTTTAAAAAAAGATCTGTGTGCTCTTATCACCTAAACACATATGATGACACGGCTAGGAAGTCATAAGTCAAGCAAAAGTTTATTAACATGTTCGTTATCTCAGAAGGAGGAGACTCGAGGTCCTGCTGTGGCCGAGAGCAAGGCTGCGCGTGGGGTGTGCGTGGCCCGAGCGCCATGTGCCGACGCAGGGGACCCCGAAGGAACGAAACCAGTATCTCCTGGAGTCGCTGCCCTTCACGCCCCTGGCACCACGGCTCCCGACAGCCAGGACATGGAAACGCCTGCATGCCCGCTGGTGGGGGAACGGAGGAGGAAGGTGAACTGTGGTGAATGTCACCCAGTCAGACAAGAAGGCATTCCTGCCATTTGCAGCGACATGGACGGGCCTGGAGGACGTTATTCTAAGTGAAATAAGCCAGACGTAGAATGACAAATACTGTATGATCTCACCTATGTGTGGAAACTTCCAAAAAATATATAAAGTTGAGCTTGTAGGCACAGAGTGGGGCGCTGGTTTCCAGGAGCCGGGGTGAGGGGAGCGGGGAGAGGGTCAAAGGGCACAGACTCCAGTTGGAGGCTGAGCTGTTCCTGGTGGTCGAATGTACAGCACAGCGACTGTCGTTAATAACGCTGCCAATACGCAGGCTTGGAATTTGCCAAGAGAGGAGGCCGTAGTTCTCAGCACACACACGCGTGTGCGCACAACACGCAGAGGTGACCGTGTGGTGACAGGTGGGTTTTAAAAAAGATCTGTGTGCTCTTATCACCTAAACACATATGACAACATGGCTAGGAAGTCATAAGTCAAGCAAAAGTTTATTAACATGTTCGTTATCTCAGAAGACGCTCCATTGAGGCACAGAAACTTCCAGCTCATCATCATCTATTTCTAAATGCACAACACGGAGCAAGCAGTAGACTCTCTGAGTACGTTATAATTCAGTAACAAATCAGCTACGGGGGGATGTTTTTAAAATGTCTATTGCTGCCCTGGCTGGTGTGGCTCGGTTGGTTGGGCATCGTCCCGTGCACCGAAAGGCTGCCGGTTCGATTCCCGGTGCGGGGGCATGCAGGAGGCAGCCCATCGATGTTTCTCTCTCTCCCTCTCCCTTCTTGTCTCTCTAAAAATCAATTACGAAAATTTTAAAGTAAAATAAAATGCCTTTTCCTAGCAGGGATGATGGTCAGCACTATCTAGCTCCTGCCGTCCTAGTCTCGTCACCAGCTCTCCATCGGTGTGAGGGCCCCATGCCGGGCGCTGGGTGCTCTGTGGCCAGTAGGTGACCAGCTGTGTGAGCTGGTGCAGGGCCCTGCGTGGACTGTGAACTGTAAGCACTGATGACGTCAGCAGAGTTAGGTAAACACAGCTGGGACTGCCCCGTAGCCCGGGGGTGACCTGACCGCAGCTGTCATTCACCCTCGGAGAGGCAGAGGTCCGCCATGCGGTGGACCTGCCACGGTGCCTTGGGTGGTTGTGTCTGTTTTCTCGTTCACAGATTTTCATGGAGCCAGTAGAATCGAGAAGCTCAGGCGCCTCTAGGACAGGCTGGGTTCACGCTGGGGCCGAGGCTCTCCCTGGCGTGTGACCTTGGGCGGGATCCAAGGTCAGATTCCTCAGCTCGGGAAGGAGGGTAGCCCTGGACGAACAGTGTGCGGCTCGGGACAGATGACCTGGCCCCGTCCCCGGCACGGTTAGTGGCAGCAGACTCCGAAATCAAACAGAAAAATAAACCCAATGACCTGGGACGGAGTTTCTTCTTCTGAATGACTAAGCATTCCAATGGCCTCGCACATGGCGGTTCCCAGGAAGCTGTCCGTCACACACGCTGCCTCTTAACGGAGGAAATCCAGGCTGTGAGCAAGCCGTCCGTGCGCGGGCCAGCGGCTCATCTGTGCCTGTGAGTCAGCCGTCCCCGCCCCCCGCTCTGGTCCCTGGTGCAGGCACAGGTAGCCTGGTGGGTGCCGCTGCCGGAGTATGTCCTTTCTAGTTCCCCGGACCGGGCGGGGCGTCCTGGGTGGGGCCCGGGGGGTTGGGTCATAGTATGAAGCAGAAGTAAAATTGTCAACAGAATCGCCTGCACTTGGAGCCGCTGCGGTCAGGACTTTTCCGCAAGTTCATTGCCGCCGGCTGTCCCGGCTGCTGTCATCTGGCTGCCAGAGCCCGGCCTGGGACGCATGCAGCCGCATTAGAAATCACCCGGGCACGCTGTCCTCGCGTCTGCCAAGGCACCTCGGTCACACGGTGGGACAGTCCGGGGTGAGGGCCCGGCTAGGCTTGAGCTCCTCCGACGCTGACGTGGTTCCCGCGTTTACATTTCACAGGCGTCGGGCTGCGTGTTTCCAAGCGCTTGCTGTGTCCTCGGCTTTAGTGGGCAGGCCTTTCTGCAGACCTTAATCTCCAGTATTTTTTTAAAATAAGAAAACACTCTGTTAATGCATGTGTGTTGTGTCTACGCCGCATCCACCTCGTTCCCCACGGTTTTGAAAGTAAGCAATCGTGGTCACGTTTGCAATATGAGAGATTCAACAAGTCCCAGCCATGACACACAAACACACACGCACGCTTACACACTCATTCTCACTCACACTCACACTTTGGCAAGAATAACAAGTCTGAGGAGCAGTTGGGAATTCTTTTGCTCATCAGACGGAAAGAATTGTCAGCAGTTCCAGCGCTGAGTGGTGCGTGGAAGCAGTTGGTCCAGACGGGCGGCTCTTACGGAACTGGTGCTGTGTCCCGAGGGGACCTGGTCAGGCGGCCACGTGAGGACGAAGCTCGGCGGCTCTGTTGTCCTTTGGTCTGGGTCCCCCCTTTCCTCCTCCCGGCGTTGCACACACACTGAGGTCAGACCTCGGAGGTCACTGCTGGTGAGAAAGACGCGTCCTCGCGCTGCCTCCAGGCTTGCTTGCCGTCGGGTCAGAGGAGGGGCGGTCGGCTGTGTCCTCCTCAGGCCGCCGCCTCGGTGACTCCCAGCTCCTGGGGGCGTCGCTTATGGAGGGAACCCCAGTGTCCCGCTCTTCAAGGGCGTCCCTTCGCGTCTGAGTCAGGGAGACCTCGCGTCGAGTCCGCGGGCACTTGCTTCCCAGGTGGAGTCTGGGAGGCCCCGTGAGCACTGGGCGGGGAGGCAGCCGGGACACAGGCCACCTGCAGGTCAG
>NW_005354061.1:252820-265079 GCF_000412655.1 Myotis brandtii | reverse complement strand
ACCGCGCTGCGACTGGGTGTCTCGTGGCGTCTCTGGAAGTGTCCGGGTCTCAGCGAGGGTGCCTCTAGCCGCTGCCGCGGGCGGGTCTCCTGTTCCCAGGAGTTCACAGAGCGGTTCCGAGCTGCTCCCGCTCCTTCTGGCGCTCCTCTCACACAGTTTCCATCCAGAGGCCACAGCAGCCGGCGGGGCAGGGCGGGGACAAGGGCAGGGACAAGGGCAGGGACAAGGGCGGGTAGGAGTCCCTGTCCCGGGCAGTCCCTGTCCAGGCGGTCCCTGTCCCGGGCAGTCCCTGTCCGGGCGGTGGGCCTGGGAGGATGTGGCTTATGTAATCCTTGTCGGCTGCCCAGGCCTGAAAGCCAAGGTTACAATTAAAACGGAGGGTGGGGGACCGCAGGCCTCCCCGCCTGTCCCCATCCCGCCTGGCCCAGGTCCCCTCTGCGGGGCCCATTTCTAGGAGGACATTGGATCCCCAGCCTTCCCTCCACGTGACTCACAGGAGCTCACTTTTTTTTTTTTGAAGCTCTTAACTGATCTGCTTCACAATGAACTAGTTTTGTCTGAAGCAGACAAACCAGATTCCCCAGCACAGCCCTGGCCTGGGCCTCACGAAAGAGCTTTCGTTCCGATCTGTGAACAAGGCGGCCCCTCCCTCCCAGGGCGGCTGTTGGGACCTCTCGGCCCCAGGTGAGGGAAGGGCCGCCCCCCAGCGGGCCGGGCCTGTTCATGCTCCCCTCCCCCTGGAGCCCCAGCCTGCCCGGCTCTGGAAGGACTAAACATGGCCAGTCACAGTGGTCCTGGACGCTGTTCCCCTCTGATGCCCAGCCCGGGCCCTCGGTCCCCGGGCCAAGCTCTCTCTCTATGAAAGGATGGAGTGCCCCGCCCGACAGTAGCTAGAACCTGGCCCTTCTAGCTCCACCCGCAGCCGGACATCGGGTGACCTTGAGCGGGTTCTCAGAATCCGCCCTGAGAGCGGTCCTCCCTCTGGTGGTGCAGGACTAAGTAGCATTGGGTGGGAAGCTGCACCTGAGGACTGGAAACCATTTTTTGGTTTGTTTGTTTTTTAATATATATTTTATTGATTTCAGAGAGGAAGGGAGAGGGTGAGAGAGAGAGAAACATCAATGATGAGAGAGAATCATGGATCGGCTGCCTCCTGCACACCCCCTGCTGGGGATCGAGCCTGCAACCTGGGCATGTGCCTTGACCGGGAATCAAACCATGACCTCCTGGTTCGTAGGTCGATGCTCAACCACTGAGCCGCGTTGCCGGGCGGTGGGTAACCATTTTGAAGACGGCAGGGAAAGCCGTGCTTGTCCAGACAGGAGTGGCGTGGGTCGGGCGGACGTGGCCCTAGGTCCCCCGCACAGGGAGGTCCTGTAGGGCCCGCACTTCCTGGGCTTCCCTGTGGGACCCACTCAGAACCAGAGAGCTCCCCCTGCTCCGGGTGGGGCGGCCACTGGGGTGCTCCGGGCTATTAGACACATGGCGCCTTTTGTCCTCAGAATCGGGGCACTCGCTGCGACTGTGCCTGACGACAGCCCGGATGTGTGAGATCCGCGCAGGGAGTCTGAGCACCCAGTGGCCAGGCCCTGGGCGTGCTCGGGGCCATGGGCAGCCTGGGCCTCTGCACTGACACTCCTCACAGCCTGGTCGTGAGTCCTGGCAGCTTCCCTGGGGCATGAACCTTGGTCCCCCGGCTCAGCTCCCTCCTCCGCCTCCCCTCCTCCTCTCTCAGGGCTCCTCCCCATGTCCTGGGATCCGCCACCTGCCCAGGCCTCGCATCTGCGGCCTGTGCATAGAGCCCCTTGGAGGTCGGACTGGCAGCCCTGTCACCAGGTCAAGGCCGGCTTGTCCCCCTGCACCCCCTGCTGTGGTGTCCGGGAAATCCCACTCGTATTCTCACAGGCACCGGAGGCACCCGAGACGTCCCGCTCCCCCCACTTCATCCGTCCTGCCCTTCGGGCCCCCATCCTGACTTCTTGGGTCAGCCCTCCTGTCCCCCGGGGAACGGCTGTGCTGTCCCCCCGTCTCCCGCTCTGTCCTGGCTCTCCCCTGCATTGCCGCCAGGGCCGTCTCTAAAGCCGTTTCCAAACCTTGGCTGCACGTTGAAATCGCCTGGGAAGCTCTAAACATTCCCAGCGCTGCCGGCCCCTGGGATTCTGCTGTCAGTGGGCTAGGAGGGGCCTTGTAAGTATCTTTTGAAAGCTCTCCCGGTCGTCATATATAGCTAGGAGCGTTCTAAAACGTTCTGAAATGCCAACCTGACCGTGTTCCCAGCTCCTTAAGTCTTTTTGTCAGGTAGCCCCCTTCATCTGAAGTTCAAGATTGAAAATACCTGGAATCAGTACACACATGGGCACCTGTGTACTAGGGCAGCCCACAGGCACCATGCGGGAACTGCAGCTGTGTCACAGGTTCTGTGCATAATGGTACCTGTGGTTACTGTCCTAAATGCATACCTGTCCCGTCTAGGTATCGGACTCCCTCTCTCTCCTCTTCCTCTCCTTCTCCCCAAAGTCCCTGTCCCCCAATACCCCCCAGACACCAGGCCACTACATAGAACGTTGTCTTGAACTCAGTTGGATTTGAGTCTTTACTCTTTTGTTTTCTCAGTTCGATTTCCACCAACTTGAGGTCAGCTTCCCGAGCTCCGTGTGTTCACGGTGCTCAGCCCGCCTGGGTGAAGGGGGGGGGGACTTCTGTGGGCTCCGTGTCCTCGTTCATGTTGTAAATGGCGGTCCCTCCCGCTCTGAGCTTGCGCTTGCTCTTAGCAATGAATTGACTGTACAAGGCCTGGAAACCAAACCCGCAAGGTGAGCTCGGTCCTTGGCCACCACAGGTAGTTCACAACACGTGGGAAACCAGCGAGGCCAGGGCAGGTGCGACAAAGGCATCTTGTGATTCTAGAGCAGTTTGGGCGGCTTCAGAGTTTTCTGGAAAACTCCTGAGTATTTTCCATCTCTCGGGAAAGCCTGTGTGTTTGTGTGGAAGGTGGCACCTGGGACATGAAGGGACTTGTGCGATGTATCAGGGCAGTGGCTCCCAGTACTTTTCCATGAGTCCTAAGCATAACATTTCTGACCTAAAGACTTGATTTGCGCTGATTTTCAAACTGGGGACAGTCATGACCGGGCTCTTTCTCAGAAAACGCCTCCGGGCCTCTCTGAACCAACTCCCTTGAACACGGGAGGTGGGCGTGATGGGATCCTACCTCCTTCGTCTGTCGAGGTTCCCACTTGACGTGTCCCTGGGCCTCTGCGTGGCTGCGTGTCTTTAGCGACTCGCTGCTGCAGACTACGGTTACCGTTGAGATTCACGTGGAAGATTTCAACTTCAGGTTCAACCGTAGGTCAGAGTCTGCGCTTCCCCCGTCTCTCCGGCCCGCGCTTGGAGAACCGTCAGCTGTGGGTGTGGAAATAATTTTCTTGAAGGCAGTATGTGTCGAGTGACTGACGGAATGCGACAGCACACCAGTTGCCTAAGTGTGAAAAGGGATCTGGGTGTTTTCATTGGCGGCGGGTTCCACATGAGCCAACAGTCACGTGACACGGCTGGCCGGGCTGGTTAATAAGAGCACAGTGTCCTGAACTCGGGAGGTAATGGTCTGGCCATGCCCTGTGCCCGTCAGAAGGCGTGGGGGGCGGGGTGTGTCATTCCCGGCACAGGGTAAAGGGACTGCCATGAGCTGGAGTTTGTGGGTGGACTGGAGCCAACAGGGCAGGGAGTGAGAATCCATGCAGGGGCAGGTGAAGGCCCAGGTGTGCTGAGCGCGGTGGACGGCCAGGCTCGGCCAGCTGTCCGCACGTCTGCGAGGCGGACAGGGAGCGTGACTTACGCTTCTGGCTCCATAGTCAGAACTAAGATAAACGGTGTGAGTTAGAGACAGGCAGACGGCTCAGGGGTTGAGCATCGACCTATGTACCAGGAGGTCACGGTTTGATGCCCGATCAGTGGCTGAGGAGGGCTGGTGCGTCCCCGAGAAGTGAGGAGGTGCCCCCCACCCCCATCAGGACTGTGTGTTGTGGTGAAGAATGTGTGGGGATCCCGACACAAAACATACGAGACGTGTGATGGCAGTAGCTGCCTTCCCCCTGGACTTCACTCCGCCTCCTTGCTTTGTGCGATAGACACCGGTGCCTGTTTTCAGAGCCTGAGCAGGGCCCAGAGCGGCTCAGTTAAAGACCACATTTCATCGTCTCCTTGTAGGGCATGTGGGAAGGGGTGTGAGAAGTGCTGTGTTCACGCTCCACATCGCTTCCCGAACAGAACATCGCCCCATTTCCACTTCCCGTGCTGATGTGCTAACTCCAGCCACGTACCAGGCAGACACCCACTTGAATGTTGGCCGGAAGTTGCATGGGTTTTGACAAAGGAATGAAGCCCCGTGTCCCCCACCGCAGTATCACACCGAGTTGGTTTCATGGCCCCGAACGTCCCCTGGGCTCCGCCTGTCCCCCACCTCCCTGTGCCGGCCACCCCGCCCTCTGGCCAGCCGTGTTGGCTCTGACGCCCTGCATCCCTGCGTGCTCCCCGCCTGGTGCCGATGGAAACTCCTTAGTCTGCAGTAGGCGCTCCGTCCGTATTTGTTGAGAAAACATTTGCGTGGATCATCAGAGCTTCGCGTGATTGCTTACCCATTACATCATCGCGTGAGAAAACAGCCATCTCCCAGCGATGTGCTGAGTGGACACTGGCCGTGTGCTTGACCCAGATAACGTCTGGGTGGAGGTGGAGGTGGAGCTGGAGGTGAAGGTGGGGGTGGGGGTGGGGGTGGAGGTGGAGATGGAGGCCGGTGCCCAGTGCCAAGTGCTGGGCACGGCTGGACCTGGGCAGCAGAGAGGGCCTGGGAGCAGGGGGATGCTTCAGGGGGCGGCGGGCTCACCCGTGTCCACCCCGAGGAAGACACGCAGTGGTTCTGAGCAAGAACAGCCCTGTTCTAATCTATGGTTCTTGTTTGACATTTTCTCACTTTTCCGAGGGAGCTGTTTCATGTGCTTTTCGTCACAGATGGTCATTAAGAGTCAGGGGACTTTCTTCTTTAACTGAAGGGACTCGGGTCGGTGTGACCACTCCTTCTCCTGGGCTGGCCTGCGTGGGTTCCCGATGTTTCGGTTTTCACGGGAGCGTCATAGGAAAGCTGATTTTCCAAAGTCCCACCTTCTGCGAGGAGAGTGCAATGAGGCGTGAAAAACGTTGCTTGACATTTTTATTTGTTGACTTTAGAGAGAGAGAGGAGAGGAGAGAGAGAAACGTTGGTTTGTTGTGCCACGTAGTGATGCGTTCATTGGTTGATTCTCGTACACGCCCTGACCGGGGATCGAACCCGCAACCTTGGTGTATAGGGACAGCGCTCCAACCGACCACGTTACCCATCCAGGGACAGAACAGCCTGTTCACACTGGCCTCTCCTTGGTATCTTTTTAGTCCATCGTTGTGCATAGAACACCCGATAATTTCAAGAACCCGAGACCAACAAACGTCCCTTCATACTTACAGCCTCGTGGGTTCTTCCTTGTTTTGCCTTCATTTCAGGAAACCATTTTCTAACTCTTCCTCCGTGTTTTGGGAGCCGTCGGTGGCTCTGGGCAGGGGCTGGCCGTGTGCTGGAGACTCTAACGGAGAAGGCCGCGGGGTGTTCCCAGAGGAGCAGCGCAGTTCCCTCTGACCAGTCAGGGGCGCCGTGTGGCCTAGAGAGAGAAGCCTGGGCCTTGGAGCCAAGAGGCCCAGCTCAGGCCCAAGTCCACCAGCTGTGTTTTGCCTTCATTTCAGGAAACCATTTTCTAACTCTTCCTCCGTGTTTTGGGAGCCGTCGGTGGCTCTGGGCAGGGGCTGGCCGTGTGCTGGAGACTCTAACGGAGAAGGCCGCGGGGGTCTGTTCCCAGAGGAGCAGCGCAGTTCCCTCTGACCAGTCAGGGGCGCCGTGTGGCCTAGAGAGAGAAGCCTGGGCCTTGGAGCCAAGAGGCCCAGCTCAGGCCCAAGTCCACCAGCTGCCACTTGTGACCACGTGAGCCTGAGAGCCAAGTGTCTGCCTGGTCAGCGGGCACAAGAGTGTGCACATTGTTTTCCATTAGGCTGCACGGGCGTGGCCAGATCTCCATGCCAGCTTGTGCCACACCGTCCTCTGGGCCGTGTGCTGGAGACTCTAACGGAGAAGGCCGCGGGGTGTTCCCAGAGGAGCAGCGCGGTTCCCTCTGACCAGTCAGGGGCGCCGTGCGGTCTGGAGAGAGAAGCCTGGGCCTTGGAGCCAAGAGGCCCAGCTCAGGCCCAAGTCCACCAGCTGCCACTTGTGACCACGTGAGCCTGAGAGCCAAGTGTCTGCCTGGTCAGCGGGCACAAGAGTGTGCACATTGTTTTCCATTAGGCTGCACGGGCGTGGCCAGATCTCCATGCCAGCTTGTGCCACACCGTCCTCTGGCTCACACCTGTCCCCTGCCTCCCACCTGTCCCCTACCTCACACCTGTCCCCTGCCTCCCACTTGTCCCCTACCTCACACCTGTCCCCTACCTCACACTGTCCCCTGCCTCACACCTGTCCCCTACCTCACACCTGTCCCCTGCCTCGCACCTGTCCTCTGCTCACACCTGTCTTCCAGAGCGACCCTCCAGAAGGTGCACTCTGAGTTGGGAGGCGCTCCCTGTGCTGTTAATCGGGGTGCCGTCTCCAGCCCAGGCGCCCCTGCGGGTGCTCTGGATTGGCGTTTCCACCAGCAATGTTCGAGTGGAAAACAACATGCCCCGTCCCTCCGTGAGTCGTGTGAAGTGAATCCAATGGATCTTGTTCGTGGTCTTGCACAGGCCACGAGAGGGGCATGGCGGTCTCCGTGCGGGTGGGGTGCTATCTTTTCTGTGGTGGGGGTGGGGGGTGCGGCCCTCAGTCCAGGCCCAGGAGGCTGCAGGCCCGCCCACTGGCCACCCCAGGAAGGAGAGCCGTCCAGGGGCGAGAGCGCTGCTTCCCACCGTCCTCAGCTGCTTCCAATTAGACCAGCGTCCACGGCGCGGCTGTGTCTTGATCAGGATCATTCTCCCATGTCCGTGCGAGCGTCAGCCACAGGGGCAGGCCCGCTGGCCGTGTTGTCACAGCACAGCTCTCCCTGCGTGGCTCGGGTCGAAGGCGAGCTTCCTGGGCCAGAGGGACTGCGAGACAAGCCCTGCCCGCCCGCGGTCGATGGTCTGGAAGGATGTCTGTCACACATAAATCACTGCGTGAGTCTCGGCGTCTCCGTGTGAAACTCGTTCTCCATATGTGGATTTTTGGACGCGAGACAAATGGCACTTCGCCAAGAGGCTGAAAGAGGTAGACCAGCTATGAGCTCATCTCCTTGGCCCACCAGGCGGTTCATCACTTGATTGACGTATTTTCTGCGGCCCCCAAAGCATGAAGCGTCGCAAACACCCAAGTCACTCAGTGGGTCCGGTTGTTGGAGATGAATGGCCCGACGACTGGTCCTCAGAGGATCCTGGGCCCTCTGGGCTGCCATGGGGGGGGGCGGGGTCTGACTGGCCAGCGTTATCCACGCTCATCTCGGCTCCGGGGGAATTTGGGGACCTGGAGGGGGAACTAAGTGACCCCATTAACCAGGAGAGGAGACACACTGGGGGATCCGTGGAAAGTCAAAAATCCAGACTTCAGAGCAAGGGACCCCGGAGGCTAGAAGCGAGGGGAGCCGTGCTGGGGAAGGGAGGGGGGCCGCTCCAGAGCCGGGCCTGGGCCCAGCATCGGCCTCTCCCTGGACGAGGTGGAGAAGGAAACCCGTTTCTGAGTTAAGATTAGTCTGCACAGACACAGCGGGGCATTTGGCCACATCGTCTCCTGCGTGTGATCCCTGCGTGAGAGGCGTAGGAGTAAGAGCTGGAGTGAGGTGAGGAGAGAAGAGGGAGACAGAAACGTGGAGGCCCCACACCCCCAGGACCCTCCTCTTAACCCTGGAGCTCAGATCAGAGCCTGTCACAGCCCTGGATGTGATTTACAAATAGCTGTGGGCCGTTTGGCTGGGTCCCTCCTGCCTGTATGGATGTGTGTTTTCTCCATTGTCGCTGCTCATGTGCAGGGAAACGTGGCCGTGGTTTCCAAGTAGAAGCTGGTGCTTTCTTCCCATGATGCATGTGCCACTTGGAGGTGTCTGATGGGCAGGCCAGTGGCCCGTGTCCCTGTGGCTCACATCCTGTCTCACCACGGAGGGGGTTGGGGGGGGCGTTGTTCTGCATCCCAGTCGCCTTCTTTCCTTGCCAATATCCGACCACCTGGGAATACCTACTGGCCGCATTTGGAAAAACTACTTAAAACGGGGTGCTCTGCTCTGGACTCGAAACCGCTTTCCACCCAACGTGTGCGGAGCCCGCGCTGCTCAGACGAGAGGACTCTCCCCGTCCTGGGTGCTTGCTCCGGGCCAGCCCCGTGCTCCTCCCCGTCCCCTCCTTCCAGTGCTCACATGAGCCTGGGAGAGCGACACCCCGAGTCCTCCCCATTGTGGGGAGATGGAGGCCAGAGAGGCTCCGCGATGTGTCCAAACTCCCCGGGCCCAGCCCATGCCTGTGCTGCCCGCGCCGTGTGCTCCACAGCCCCCACTGCATCCCCACCCTCCTCAGTCCGATCTGATGGGAAGAGCAGAAGGGGGTCCAGTTTCCAACAATGAGATGAATGAAGGACTCGATGCCCGGAAATCGGCCTCCCACCTCCCGCGTCTCCATCTTTTTCTGCCTTCTGGCCGCGTGCCTCTCCCCCTCATTTCCTCCTCGGTCTTGCTGAACCTCTTCCTCCCTGGCGAAGTCATCAAGGCCCCGGCTTTTATTTCACTCTGGTCCTCCACTTAGCCAGAACCCCATGCGCCGAGGCCGTCGGAACATTCCAGAATCCTCAGGGCGGCGGGAGGATTGCGGAGGGGCTGAGTGTGTGTGTCTAAGATGAGAAGCCCAGGTGTGGGGGAGGAAAGAGGAGGAACAAAACATTGATTTTTTTTTTTTTACAGATAACTCCTATTTCCCCTCTTTCCCCCTCCTCCCAGCCCCCACCCTGTCGCCCGTGGCCGTGGCTGTGCCAGGAAGTGTATACCTTCTTTGGTTTCTCTCTTCCCGTCCTCCCAACTGTGTGTCCACCACCCACATCAAGTCTCCTCCCCTCACGATTCATCCCCCTTTGCCGGCCCCGCCCTCCCCCTCTGGTCACCACCGTGTTGCTGTCTGCGCCCATGAGTTTTTTGTTATTGTTTTGCTCAGTCCTTTCACTTTCTTCAACCAGCTCCCAGCCCCCTCCCCTCTGACAGCTGTCAGTCTGTTCGCTGTGTCTGTGAGTCTGTTTCTATTCTGTTAGTTCATCTTGTTCATTAGATTCCACCTATGAGTGAGATCACGTGGGACTTGTCTTTCTCTGAGTGGCTTACTTCACCGAGCGTAATGCTCTCCAGGCCCCTCCATGCTGTCGCAAAGGGTTAGACTTCCTTCCTTTCTCCTCCTGAGTAGCGTTCCCTGGTGTAAATGTCCCACAGCTTTTTGTCCACTCGTCTGCCGATGGGCACTTGGGCAGCTTCCAGACCTCGGCTATTGTAAATAACGCTGCAGTGGACACGGGGTGCATCCATTCTTCCGAATCAGCGTTCCAGGTTTCATTGGATATATTCCCAGAAGTGAGGTCACTGGGTCAGATGGCAGTTCCATTTTCCGTTTTTTTGAGGAAACTTCACACTGTTCTCCGCAGCGGCTGCCCCAGCTGCATTCCCACCAGCAGCGCGCGAGGCTCCCTTTTCTCCGCATCCTCCCAGCACGTGTTTGTTGACTTGTTGATGGCAGCCGTTCTGACGGGTGTGAGGTGGTACCGCATTGTGGTTTTAACGTGCGTCTCTCTGATGACTAGTCTGTCGGCTCCTGCATGTCCTCTGTGGGGAAGTCTGTTCAGGCTCCGGTTTCCCTGCCTCCCGGTGCACCCACCTTCCTTATTTCCGGGAGACAGCGCAGCTTCTGACGACTGACATTGTTCTCTTCCGAGTCCCCCGATACCATCGACCTGCTCTCCTACCGCTGGGTGTTCATAAGAATCACCAGCTCGCCGGCTTCATGAGCAAGGGGACCCTTTCCTGAGTAACCGCCGTAGCCAGAGCAGGAAAAGGACCAAAGTGTCCGACTTTTTATCAAATTTCCGTGTGGGGTCCTGGGATGTAAATGCACACGCGTGCTCACACAACACACACGCATACACACACGCAGAAATACACGGACAGAAAACCCGCTGCAGGGCTGTGTTGACACGGGACCTGCCGTCGCCAGCCCAGTGGTCCCCGTGGTGGACGAGAGGACAGTGGCCATGCAGAGGGCGGCGGCAGATGACCCAGTTACACCCAGCTGTGTCCTGATTCCCAGCTGGCGCCGGGTCCAGGAGCGCACACGCGTGTGCAGGAGGGAAGCACACACAGCACCGTGTGTCTCCTCGCGCTGTCCGGTCCCTGGATAGGCCGCGTGATGGGCTGGTCCAGGTCTCTCAGTGCCCCTCGCCCGTTCACAGGAAGAAAAGGAAAAGACACGAACGAAGAGTCTTCCTGAACCCCCGCTTTATAGTCGCGCTTTGTGCCACAGCAGCCTGGCCGTGCCCATGTCGCCGCCTTCCATCGCTGGGGGCAGCCTTCGGGGGGTCTGGGCCTCGGCTTTGGGGGCTTCCGGACAAGAGGAGCTCCCTGCCCCTCAGCCCTGCGGCCGGCTGACACTGCAGGCCGCCCCCTGCTCTGCTAGGAAGGAAGCAGGAAGGAATTCGGAGCATCTGTGTTATGTTCAAAAGCAGGAAGAATTCCATTAATTCACGCGATGATGGAGAACTCAGATACAGTCACAGGCCTATTTCCGGAACGGGCCTCGTTCCTTCTTGTGCGAAGGCTCCGGGGCCGGGAGGAAAGAGCAGCCGCTCGGAGTCTGGGCTTCCACGGGCCTTCCCTTACGCATCATCGTGTTTCACCTTTTTTTAAAAAAAAAAAAATCAGAATCATTAAAAAATAAATGAAAAGTTTTCTCAGATTTTTTTAAAAAGAGTTGACAACAGATAGCCTGAGTCTTTTAAGACATGGGGCCGAGAGAGGCCATCGAGGGATAGATGATGATGGAAGATAAGTAAATAAATATAAAAAACGCAGTAAACTAGGGCCAGGCTGTTGGCTCTCAGCTGTCCTGTGTGCATTGGCGGAGTCATGGGAATTCACATGCTTTGTTCCATCTCATCGTCTCTTTAGAGCAGTGGTTCTCAACCTTCTGGCTCTTTAATACAGTTCCTCATGTTGTGACCCAACCATACAATTATTTTCGTTGCTACTTCATAACTGTAATGTTGCTACTGTTATGAATCGTCATGTAAATATCTGATATGCAGGATGGTCTTAGGCGACCCCTGTGAAAGGGTCGTTCGACCGCCAAAGGGGTCGCGACCCACAGGTTGAGAACCGCTGCTTTAGAGAGAGAACATTCTTTCTAAGCAGGTTTACCAACATGCGCGTGTGTGTGCATGTGCACATGTGCGTATCTGCAAGGACTCTGTGTAGCTATAGTTCTGCTAAAATACTAACAAGTTTGGAATCTTCCTTTCAAACCAGTGCAGAACCACACGACTCTGTCTCCCAATTATATGTGGAGAGAAAAACACACACAACGTTTATTTGACAGAAATACGCACGGTCCATTTAGGTCTCGTCTACGAAGACCCTGCGGGGTGTGGTGTATCTCTTTGAAGCCGATGGACACGGCTCTGTGGGCCGGCCCGGGAACTGCAGTCACTTAGCAGCATCCACGGGGCAGGGCAGCTCTCAGCACATTCCTGTCTCTCGGGGGAGTAGAGGGCCCGGAGAAGACGGCGGAGGCCAACCCCACGGACTCGTGCCATTGGCCCGGCCTGTGGGGTTCCCAGCAGGGTCACCCCCAGAGGCACACGCGTTACCAACCCCCGCCTGGACAGCGCAGGCAGCTCGCGTTCTGCAGGTGGCCTGCGGGAGGCTGGAGCGTGTACTTGGTCAGAGAGTCCCCGCGCTGACGTCACGTCCGCTCACCACTGTCCTGAGCTGTTGACAGCCGTCCCTGCACGTGTCAGAGCTGCTCTTAGCACAGCATCCGGGGGCCGACTTCCTCCTCGAGGAGCGTCGCCGGCCTGGGCCCGGGGGACTGAGTCTGGTGGGCTTTACAGCTTCATCCGTGGCGTGTGTCCCCGTGGGAAAAGCATGTCGGTTGGAGTCGGGCGAGCGAGGTGCAAATCCCAGCTCTCCCGCTGCCAGCCCGGGGGGGGGGGGGGGGGGTG
>NW_005354061.1:250625-252601 GCF_000412655.1 Myotis brandtii | reverse complement strand
GGCGGCACGGGGCCTTGGGCTGCTGCCGCGGGGGATCGGGCGCTGTTCCCCGTTTCAGGGAGGACTCTTCCCTGCGAAGGCCCTGCCGCCTGGGGACCGGTTCGCATCAGCTCACGTATCTGTTTCAGGAGCGGTTCTCCAGGCGCCTCCCCGGTGCCCGCCGCACCCCCATCCATCGATCGCTCAGTCCTGTTTGGAGAAACACTGACAGATGCTTTTATTTAGTTTTTAAAGATATTTTTATTGATTTCAAAGGGGAAGGGGGAGAGAGAGAGAGAAACATCCATGGTGAGAGAGAATCATGGATCGGCTGCCCCCTGCATGCCCCACACTGGTGATGGAGCCTGCAACCCGGGCCTGTGCCCTGACCGGGAGTCGAACTCTGTGACCTCCTGGTTCCTAGGTCAACGGTCAGCCACTGAGCCACGGGGCGGGCTGAGCTCAGTTTTGAATTTGCATCAGGGCATCGTCTCTGAGCTGCTGTGAGGAGCACGTCTGTCTGCTTTGTCCACCTAATTGCTTTAAACCTTTTCTTGCCTGTCCCCACGGCAGGAATTATATTCCCGAGGACGACTTTGTTACTATAGAACATCTGGCATTCGGGAACGCATGCTTCCCTGCTGTGAACCGCTGCTCCCAGCTGACCTGTTCCCCGAAGCCAGAGACATGGTAACTGTGATCTGTAAGCTGACAAGGTGGCAGCCACGACTGTGGTTTTACGGTAGCTGAGGAGCGATGGCTCATCGCCTTCTGATGACAGAGTGAAGAGCTTTCTTTAGAAGGGCGTTTCAGCAAAACATTTTCATCTGAGTTTGAACCTTGAGACTGTGAAGTGTTTTCGAAACCTTTTTTCGGCATCTTTGGTGAAGGTTCTGGCCCAGAGAGCCCCCGAATGGGAAATCAATAGAAGAACAACATAAAGACAGCATCTCGCCCTCACCGTGCGATCCCGCTGGTTGGGCACCGGGAGGTCACGGTTCGATTCCCGGTCAGGGCACATGCCTGGGCTGCAGGCTTGATCCCCAGTGGGGGGCAAGCAGGGAGCAGCTTTTCTCTCTCTCTATCCCTTCCTCTCTCTCTCTCAAAATCAATTACAAAATTTTTTGAATAAGAAAACATCTCACAATATCATAAAATCACTTATTCACCTTCTTAAAGCCTGTGTTTTAGCTTATAAACAACAAAAATGTATTTCTCATCGTGCTGGAGCTCGGACTCCAGGTGACAGTGCCCGCACGGTGGGGAGGGTGGCGCCCTCAGATGTGGAAAGGTGTCATTTCTCAAAGCACTTAAAGAGCCTGTGTGAGAACAGAGGAGGTGGGGCAGGTAGGGAGCTGGGACCATCATCTGGGTCAGGGCAGGTGGCGAGGGTCAAGTCTTCTTTCTTCTGAGGGAGGGCAGGCTGGTGCGGTAGCGATGGAGCGAAGAGAAACAGGGCATTGAGCAGTTTCTCCGGCCGCGGCCGCCTCTCTGCCAGGCTGGGTCCCTGGCCTTGGCGCCTCTCCCTTTCTTGGGGGGGCGAGGCCCCGCCCCCTCACCCGCAGCCCCGTCCCCTGGGCTCCGCTCTTCACGTGGGGGTCGAGTTATCCACTGCGTCGCAGACACGAAGACAGTGGTGCTTGTCTTGGGGCTTTTAGGAGAGAAACGGTTCTTGTGGAATTTCAGAGCCGCTCACCGAGCCGTGCACTGAGCAACGCCAGGCGCACACACATGCACACACACATACACACATGCGCGCACATGCACACACGCACACGCACACACACGCACGCACGCACGCAAACAACGAAAACCCTGCCGTATTTCAGAACGCATTCGTCCGTCTAAAGTTTTCCCCAGGTGTGGTCCCAGCTGACACACAGCCGTGTCCCTCCGAATCTTGGAACAGGTCTTCTTGAACTTGATAGCAGGGGGCTGGCTACCTGAGGCTCCGGGTCCTGAGCCGTGGCCGCCTCGGGGCCGAGGGCGGAGCGGAG
>NW_005354061.1:244411-250541 GCF_000412655.1 Myotis brandtii | reverse complement strand
AGGACGCGCCGAGGGCTGTCAGCGGCCACAGCTGCCTTCCCTGGCAAGCTCCGGGCTGCACGATGTACTCAGCCCTGGAGCTCTTTCTTCCTTTCAGTGCGTCTGTCAATAGGCTTGTGCAGAAAGCCATGCAAATCGCCTCTCCACATCAGAATCTGCTGAGCTAAAAAGGCCGTTAAATTCAATGGGCTGGCTTTCAGCGGGGCGGGGGCATCGTAGAAACGCTGAGCAGATCTTTAAACAGGAGACAAGCAAGCCCATGGCGTGATCCTTTCCATTCGACTGGGCACGGCCGTGCCCGTGTGCCAGTTCATCGTCCGGCTCGCACTGGGGCACGGGTACTGAGTGATCGAGGGGACGCTCGGTGTTCAGACGTCTCCTGCCAGACCCTGCCCTGCTCACTGTGACGATCCCGCGGCACCATTTCGTCCACCAAAGTCATTCAAGCCCAAACGACATGTGTGTTGATTCGTTTCTCGGGGGCCTGCCTGTCTGAAATAAACTGAAGTATAATTCTCATCACTGGATGGATCAGCGGACGTGGGAACCAATGTTCAATACCCTTAAGCCCCGGAAAGACTTGGGGGTTTCTGTAGCCGAAGGGGCAGTAGCCGGGACAGTTTCCTCACCGAGACACAGGCATCCCAGGGAACGCGGGGAGTTAGGGCGAACCTGGTACCCACACTGCCCGGAGGTGCGTGGCGACCTGAGGTCCTGTTCCTGGGGGTTCACACGGTAACGAACGAGCCGCCTGGCTTGCGCGGCTTACGTCGCAGCGCTGTCTCGTCGCTGCACTTTCTGTCTCGGTCTGGTCATTCGCGCAGAAAGTAAAGGTTTGTCCTCCGTATGGTTTTCCCTGACCGTGAAGATGCACCTGTTTGCGCCTGCGCCGTTTCACCGGCCGGGCCGCTCTCTCTCTAGGCTCCATCCTCCCTGAGATTATGATGCGATTAAATGACAGGGATGCTGACCTCCACCGGGAGCTGACCCGGCGACCCCGGCGATCGCGTGTGTGGAGCCGAAGGCAGGCCGGAGCAGGGCCTGGGGTCCCTCGGGAATGATGGGGACCCGGAGGCCACAGGCACCCTCAGGTGCGAGAGATGGCCGCGCCCATAAAGAGGAAACCTCGCAGGAGCACTTCCCGGGTGCACAGCGGGTGCAGCGGCTCTCGGGCCTGGAAGTGGGGAGCGGGGTGCCTGCAGGAACCCAGTCAGCCGAGCTGGGGACCGTGCCAGTGACCCAGGGACAGCCGGGGTGGGAGACGGGGACCCCAGCATCCAGGCAGGGTGGGGAAGAGTGCGGCGGAGGGGCCCCAGGCGGGCCTTGAACCCGAGGACAGACCGGTGGGTAGGGAGCAGCCCCCGCCCGCCAGGGGTCTCAGCAGAGCCGACGCCCCGCGGCCCTGGCCAGAGCCAGCCTCCCGCACTGGAGAGGGCCGTCGGTGTTCTGGGCCTTCGTCACACCTGGGCTCGCAAATATTTACTCCCCTGGCAGCTGATCTCTGTGACCCTTCCTGTGACATGGCCTTTGGCCGAGCACAGCCTGTCATTATGACGTTTATCACGTCTTTTCTTTCGGTGTCTTGTCCACGAACTCACACCGCAGTCGGAATCCTGCAGTTTTTCCTGTTCTCTCCTGAAAGGTCCATGGTTTTGTGTCTCAGACTCCAGGCTGTGGCCCGTCCTGAGTGAATGTGTGTCTGATGGGGGAGGTGGAGGTGACGGTGTTTGGGCTGTTGTTCTGCCTCTGATGTGGTCGCTCTGCTCTTGGGTGGAGGGGGTCCGCCAGCTTGAAGACGGCCTAGGTTGCTACCGTTTTCCAAGCAAGTCGGTCACTGAGCCTGGTTGTGGTGCCCTGTTGATCTATGGCCTGAGGGCAACCCAGTGACCTCGATCATTTATCTATTTATCTATCGGGAGGTGGGGGGTGGGGACGTGAAGCTCCCGGCCCCATTTCCAGCCACTGCTTGCTCAGATAAGCGCCCTGAGAAGGCACGCGGCGAAGACGGGAGCTCAGTCGTGCGTGTTCGAGCTGAACAGCTGTTTATGCCCCGACGGCCCGTGTGTGTCCCGCAGGCTCGCAGGTAGGTTTTCCGCAGTAAACTGACCGGAGCAGGAAGCGTTGGGAAACCTGCTTCTGGCAGGGCCCCCCGCAGAGAGGGAGAGGGAATGAATGATTAACCAGGGTGATGGCCGGACTCTCCGCAGCCCAGGGAGCAGCCTGTTGACTCACGCAGTGCGGGCGCGGGGCACGCCCCCCAAGCGCTCAGCTCTGCGGACGGTCTCCTTCCTCGTCGCGCAGGGGCCGTGGGGACACCGTGCTGAGCGGGGGACGCACACCTGGTCCAGGTCATTCCTGCTGCCGCTCGGAGCAGCCCTGTGTCCACCGCGCCCCGCCTTCTCCCGGCGTGGCTTGCAGACCGACAAAGGCCAGGTCCTCAGGGAGCTGTGGTCTGGGAGAAACTGAGGCGCTGTCCTGAGCGCGCCTGCCCTCAGCCACCTACTGTCCTGCAGAGGGGGGGCAGCCTCCGGCCGCTGGGCGCCTGGGGTGCCCGGGGTGAAGGTTGAGCTCCCTGGGCAAGCAGGCGGGGTCCCGGTCGCCCCTGGCCTGGAGCAGGAGCGGCTGTGCGCACAGTTCTCCGGCTTGTCGGACGGCGAGCAGCTGAGGAGGCCGCTCCTAACTCTCACGGAGCCCATCTCTATACACCTCGTCTTTTTAAACGGAATTTGTTGGGGGCGATACTTGGTAATAAAAGGAGAGCAGTTTCAGGTGCACAGGCCTGTGGTGCCTCATCTGCATATTGTGCTGTGTGTTCCCCACTCACGTCTCCTTCCGTCACCATCCACCCCCTTACCTCTTCCACCTCCCACCCCTCCCTCTGGTCACCCCCTGCTCCTGTCTGTGCCATGACTCTTCTTTCTCAGTCCCTCCACCTTTCCCCACCTCCCATCCCTCCCCTCTGACAGCTGTCAGTCTGTTGTCTGTATCTGAGAGTCTGTTTTTATTGTGTTTGTTTTAAAACCAATGATGACAGGTTGTCAGATTCACACACACACAGGCAGCCTGTGGTTGCCCGGCAGAGCGACACTGTCCCGCGGCCTCGGAGGACAGAGGCTGGGAAGACGCTGGGGGGTGGGGGCGGGGAGAGGGCGGGAGAGGGAGCTGCGGTCCCCAAGCCGTGGTTTCCTGGCCGCATCCAGGACCTGGCCGACCACCGCCGAGCTCCCCGCTGGAGAGGAGCTGCCGGAGCCCTTCTCTCTCTCAGGCGCGTCTCTCTGCCCTTCCTTGTGCCGCGTTCACTCTGCCCTCACTGCCCGACTGCTGCTCGGGTCACCGGTCCCGGCTCCCAGGCCACCGGCTTCTGCTCCGCTGGGGACGGCGGGGATCGAGCAGCCGGCAGCCCCGGCGGGAGAGACAGACGCGTGGGGTGTGGGTTGGATGACCCACAAGAGACCAGACATTTCCCTCTTCCTCCTGTTCCGCCTTCTGAGCCGTGAATTGATGTCCGTCCGTCCCGCTCTGCCCACGTCCCCGCTGCATTCTTTGCGCCGACGCTCTCCTCACATGTCTCCCACCACCCCCCCAAACGAGCAGCGAGCTGTGGGCCATTCAGGAAGTCGTCCAGGCCATAATGGCCCGTTATCTGCGGCCAGCGTTTACTCAGCTCCCCGCGCCCACTGCCCACTTGAAGCGGGGACTGGCTCGGAGCCCAGCTGCTCCCCCGCCAGCTCCGTCCACAGAGCTGCCCCGCTGCCCGCAGGCCCCTGTGCCCGCACCGTGTGCTCCTTCCAGGAAGGTTCTCGCTGGCATTTGAAAGGGTTGTGCTCTGGCCCTGGAGCGTGTTGCTCAGTGGATAGCGCGTCGGCCTGCAGACTGACGGGTCCCGGGTTCGATTCCTGGTTGGGGCACATGCCTGGGTTGTGGGCTCGATCCCCACTAGGGGGCGTGCAGGAGGCAGCTGATCCATGATTCTCTCTCATCATTGATGTTTCTCTCTCTCTCTCTCTCTCTCTCTCTCCTGCTCCCTTTCTCTCTGAAATCAATAAAAATATTTTGTTTTTTTTTTAAAAAGAGAGAAAAACGCCCAGCTCTGGCTCGTGCGGCACTGCTCCTCCCTCCCTCCCTCCTGCCTTTCCCTCGTCACCTGCCCATCCACCATTCCTCTCTGTCTCCCTGTATTTGTTTATTTATTTGTTTGTTTGTTGGGCTGGGCTTTGCTGACAAGATACAAATGCTGCCTCTGTGAGACATCGAAGGGACGGACGCTGAGAGTGAGGGGAAGGAAGGGCCACGCCTCCAGCCCCCATGGACATGGGCAGGAGTGGGAGAGAAGCTTCCAGAACTCGCTCCTGCGTTTGACGTGCAAATGCAGGTACAAGTAGAAATAGGTCGTGAGGTTTCGCTTCTGTTTTTATACAAAGGCGTGCGTGTCAGGCCCCGTGTTCTGCCGCTTTATCTTTAACCTTCCTTTCACCTGCGAGCTTTCCGGGGCCGTGAGTGCAGAGCAGCCTGTGGGGTGTGGCTGTGCCGGGCACGGGGCCTGCGGGGGCTTGGTAGCCGTCCACGCACAGCCGGCCTGTATGCAGATGCCTCTGCTGGACTCGCTGCCCAGGCCGGGGCGTTGTCTACTCGGTGTGGTTTTGTTTGGCATCTGTGAGGTTGCCTGGTGCAGGGCCGGAGGCACCTGGGTCTGCTCCGAGCACCGAGGCCCAGGCCTCTCTCCACTGGCGCCGTGTCTGCCTCCCGTGGAGTCCAGCCCGAGGCAGTGGCGGCGGCAGCTCCGCCCCGTCAGGTCCCGGGAGGAAGCGAGTCTCTGAGCGAGGACGCAGGAGCTTCATCAAACCTCGGCTCCAGGGCCAATGATGGCAAAACCATCCGGGACGGACGTGCACCCACAGCTCCCAGCCCGGCTGTATGGGGCGTGTGGGGCACGGAAGGGGGACTTCCTGTCCAGAGCTGGCCCTGGGCCCTGGGCAGCGTGTTTTCCCCACTGCAGGGGCAGCGTGCTCCCCAGACGCCGGCATCTGCTGATCACATTGATCCGTTTGGAAGAAGTTCGTCTAGAGGCGAGTTTCCATTGAGCGGGAGGAGAGAATGAATGGGCCCAGCCTCCCGCCCTTGTCCTCGGGGAAGAGAGCTCCCGGCCATGGTGAGGCCTCCAGACTGCGGGTCCGCACAGCACAGTGGGCCTCGGAGGTGGGCGCCCTCCTACGGCCCCGGCGATCGTCCGAGGACAGGCTGGCCTGCCCGTCGGAGGCCCAGGCACAGAGGGTGCAAGGGTGGAGCTTTGGGCCGTCGATGGACCGTGCTGGGAGCATCCTTAGGTTGGAGGCCGATACCTGCTCATAGTTTCCCACCAAGAGCCCTGAGGAACTCGGGAGGAGGCGTTGATCCAGCGCGTCCTCGCAGTTCTCTTCCCCGCTCGCATCCCGCTATGATGCCCGGTCTCAGGGATGTGGGAAGCCGGGGCAGGAGACGGGAACGCAGCGAGCGCCACGTGTGCTGTGCCACAGGCTCCGGACAGCCCGGCCCCTGCACAGGAAGCTGGTGTCTTTGAAGTGTTAGAACGGCCTCGGCCGAGTTAGCGTGTTGGACCGTGAACACCGTGACTCGCGGTCACACCAATCCACGGACTCCCACTTTAGGGGGCACTTTGTGCCGGGAGCCCTGGCAGCTGGTCAGACCCCGCAGGACCCCCTGCTGCCCGGCCCCCTGCTGAGGGGTGCCCGGCTGTGGCCTCCCCGGGCTGGGGGCTGGGAGGGGGGGCAGGCATCCTCTGCTGCCAGTGCTGGGCCCTGTCCCCAGGTCTGACCCGTGAGAAAGTGGGTGTGGATTTCACAGCCGCTCTCAAGGCTTCTGCCAACTTCTGTGAACAGATGTGGAAACAAAAAAAAAAAAAACCAAATAAAAAAGACAGAGGCCTCCGTTTCCTCACTGTGGTCGCTGGGGTGTTTCTGGGGGAGGGTGGACGGTGCTGTTTGCTCTCGGAGCCGGAGCGGGTGCGTGGACCATGCCTTGTTCAGTGGTCATGGCGGGCGGTGCCCATCGGCGGTGTCTGCCTTTTCCTCGTTGTTTCTAAGACACGGCTGGGAGCCCCGTGCCGTCGCCAGGTGTGTGGGAAACAGGGCGG
>NW_005354061.1:241394-244217 GCF_000412655.1 Myotis brandtii | reverse complement strand
TGGAAGATGGCCGAGCCTTCCCTCCGCCCGGCCGGCCGGCTCGGAGTGCTTTCAGGATGCCGAGAGCTCCTCAGGACAGCGCTCCCTGGGGCACCACGTCCAGCTGCGGCCTCACACAGCCCCCTCTGTGCCAGATGTTCCGTGTAAACAGCTGTGTGAGCGCATCTCGCAAACAGCACCCTGGCCAGGTCCCCCGGGTGCGGGCGAGGTCGGAGGCGGGCGGCGGGCCCTCCAGAGGGGACCGTGTGCGGGAATCCCCCCTCGCTGGCTGTTTCCCTGTCTCCTGCCCAGTGACCGCTCACGGCTGGGGCGGCGTGAGGCTTTCACCCTCGCGCGTGGGCACCTCCTCGTCCCCTTCGAAGGAACGCACGGCTGAAGCCAGCGGCCACCTTGGCACCGGGGCTGGGGCCGCTAAAGCCACATGGTACGTCCAGTGACATGGAACTTCCCACCACGGGACAATCTGCGTCCCTTTTTTTTTTTTTGATAGCTCTCACAGTTTTCTAACTTGTTGTTATTGATACCAGATCTGTGTCCCCGCCTCACCTTCAGCTGGGCCCTCTGAGCCGCACGCGAACGTGTTCAGCTCGGTGTAAAGACAGCGATTCCCTCCTCCCGGGCCGAGCAGCCCCTCCCTGCGGCCAGCTGGCCGTTCCCGTCACTTTGACGAAGTGACAAGCCAGCTGGGCTGCCTGGCAGGGGACCCGTTGCCTCCTGAGCCCGCAGCCCGAGCGTCGACCTATGAACCAGGAGGTCGCCGTTCGATTCCCGGTCAGGGCACGACCCCGGGTTGCAGGCTCGATCCCCAGTGTCGGGCATGCAGGAGGCAGCCTACTGATGATTCTCTCTCATCATTGATGTTTCTCTCTCCCTCTCCCTTCCTGTCTGAAATCAATAGGAATATAGTTTTATAAAACAAGGAAATTTCGACGATGCTCAATGCTCATGGAGAAAGAACAGGGTCATGTGATAGAGGGAGCCTGGCGGGCAGGCGGGAGAGGGGCGGCGTGGGGCAGGGTGAATGCAGAAACCCGAACGGAGAACAGGCGGCCTTATTAGGCAGTGGATCCGCAGCCTGGAAGCCGGCATGTGCAGGGGATTAAATGACGGCGTCTGCGAAGTTACTTAAAGTCCCTTCCACATAAAATATGGATGCGATCCGAGCGCGCGCCATCCAGGGTGGCTCATTCTTTCCAAGGATCACATCCTCCTGCCGGGCTGTGTGTGGCCGGAGGTGCAGCCTCGTGGCCGTCTTCAAAAGAAACAGAAATCAAGGCCCGGAGCATCGCGCTTGCTGGACGGTGGGGGGTCCTCTTGCAGGAGGCCAAGCGGGAAGCAAGACGAGGCCGGTCGGGAGGCAGCGACCAGGGCCTCCTCTTTCCCATGAGTCTCTGTGAGTCGGGGCATCGCCTCTGCCGATGGCTGCGTCCCACCCGAGACCTCGAAGGGCCGCCTCCTCCTTCAGGTGCAACCTTGGCCTCCAAGGACAGAACCTAAGGATCCTTGGGGCCCAGGACTGTGGGCATGGGCTTATTTGCCTGACAAACAGCCTGTTTGGGCCCAGCCGGTGTGGCTCAGTGGTTGAGCATCGACCTATGAATCAGGAGGTCATGGTTCGATTCCAGTCAGGGCACAGGCCCGGGTTGTGGGCTCCATCCCCAGTAGGGGGCATGCAGGAGGCAGCCGATCCATGATTCTCATCAATGATGTTTCTGTCTCCCTCTCCCTCTCCCTGCCTCTCTGAAGTGAATAAAATAAAATAAAAAAGTTTAAAGAGCCTGTTTGGCATTTCAAAAACAAAAGCAAAAACAGCCTTAAAGCCATCCTTTTTTTTTTTTAAGGTATTTATTATTGATTGTAGAGAGGGAGAGGGAGAGAGATAGAAACATCAATGATGAGAATCATTGATCGGCTGCCTCCTGCACACCCCCTACTGGGGATCGAGTCCGCAACCCAGGCATGTGCCCTGACCGGGAATCGAACCTGGGACCCTTCAGTCCGCAGGCCGACACTCTATCCACTGAGCCACACTGGCCAGGCCAGCCATCCTCTTTTTGAGTGGCACCAAAGTAGTTCCTCCGTGCAGCTCCGCAGGGGTCCAGCCCGGGTCCTGGCTGTGCTTTCGCAACACACAGCTTTCACACTCAGTTCTCGAGCCAGCCAGGCGGGAGGCGGGCTGGGCCCGGAAGGAGAGAAAGTTCTGAGGGGCCATGACACAGCATGGATGGCTGAGAGGCGTGACGCTGTCAGTACAGGATTCTGTTGGAGAAGGAGGTGGGGGAGAAGATGCATGTGACTCTTAGGAGAATTTCCAAAGAGAGAAGTTTGAAACCTTCATAGGGATGTAGCCAAAGGGGGCGGAGAGGGTCTCTGTGACCTGCTCCCCAACCACCCAGCAGAGGAGAAGACAGCCAGGTGCACCTGCTCTCAGCCGCCGAGCCTGTGGCCTGCCCAGCCGGGCCCCACCCCCACCAGGCCAGGCAGGCAGAGGCCGGGCACAGCCCAGGTGGCGCCAACCTCACTGATCGACGGGCCTTTGTTCTGAATCGTAACTGTTTCAAGATGATTAACTTAGTTGCAGCTCAACTCAAAATCTATCCATGAGAAGAAATTCAGGAGAGGCAACTTCTTCACGGCCCTCAGGGGCCAGGCGGCGCTCTGCCCGGCGATCCCCGGGTTTCCACGCCGCCGTGGGCCCCTGTCCGGAAGTGGAAGTCCAAATCCTGCTTTTCAGACTTCATGGGGGACGAGTTCCCGCCCGTCTCCTCTCTCCTGCCTCTCGCTGGCCCCCGGCCACCGGCCTGCGCCGTGCCCAGCTGGCCC
>NW_005354061.1:240298-241249 GCF_000412655.1 Myotis brandtii | reverse complement strand
TGTGAGTAGCTGGAGAGCGTTTCCAGGCCAAGAAGGGGGTGCGTTCACACTCCCAGGGCGGCTGCAGAATCGGGGGGCGCAGCGCCTCCAGGAGAGCTTCCTCCCGGGAGGGGTGCTGGGGGGCTTCCAGGCGCTCCGCGCTCTTATTCTCGGCGGCATCATTGTTGCTTCCCCTTCCATTGATGGCCCAGGAACTGAGTCAGAGGGCATCCGCTCCCCCAGCCCAGCCGCTGGGAGGACAGCGTGTCCCCCGTGTTCCCGTCCTCAGAGGCTGCGTCTGCGCCCCGCCAGGGCGGGCGGGATTTGCAACCCGCAGGAACCGGTTTGGGAGCAGCTGCCGCCGGGCAGGCTGCGTCTGGCTGGCTGGGATTTTCTTTTACCCTCACACCTTTTCTTCCTTTTTCTTCATAAGCCTCGGGTTTCAGTTTCCCGAGCCTGTTGTCAGCAGGCTCTGGGCAGGACCGACCCCTCTGGAGTGGGAGGCAGCAGGGGTGTGACCCGCCCTCTTTAGTAAGAGGGGGGGGGGGGCGGGTTTACAGGCCCGAGTGGGTCTGAAGCGCGAGGAGCTGGTTTGCTCAGGGTGGACGAGTCCGTCTGTGGCAGAGGGGACCTGAGAGACGGGGGCGGTGCCATGTGGAGGGCTCTCCTTACAGGCGGCCTCGCCGCTGCCAGCCCACGGGTGCGGACACGCAGACACCCACTCAGGGGCCTGGGTGGTGCCAGGCGAAGGGGACGTTTCATGGGGAGGGCACAGCCCTGGGCCCAGCGTTGTGCTAAAGGCCCTCGCCCGGGGCACAGATTCGCGGGCAGCCAGGCGGCAAAGCCCCTTCTGCCTGGGGCAGAAAAGCCGCCTTTTACAGGCTCCGCCTCGGATGGGAAAACCGACGCCATGACCGGGAGCGGGCACCCTGCGCTCCACAGCAGCCCCCCTGTGAGCCCCCACAGGTGAGC
>NW_005354061.1:237723-240164 GCF_000412655.1 Myotis brandtii | reverse complement strand
GGGCAGCTGGTGGGAGGGCTCCCCGCTCAGCCCCGTAATTTGGGGTCTGAACAAACAGATGATTAGCTGGGGGCTGTCACTTCCAATCAAGGCCTTCAGTGTCGTCTAGACGTGGCCTCAGAGTGGCCGGCGGGCTCCCTGGCAGGCCCCGGGGCAGACGGCAGCGTGGGGGGCCGCCTTCCTTCCAGACCGGGAGGGGCAGGCCCCGTGTCTGGGCACGGACAGCCTCGCAGGAGAGGGAGCCTGTTGGGGTTGGAAGAGCGGAGACCAGGGGGGGAGCACGGTGTGCAGTGTGATGCCGGGACGAGCCTCGCGCAGGCTGAGTGCCGGCCACGGGGCCTTGACCCGCTGAGAGCCCCGGGCGCCAAGAGGCGCTGTCCCCGCCCGGACTGTGTCCCCTCACTGCAGCCCTGGACACTGTTCAGGGCACCACACGGCCCCAGGCACACTGGGCTGCCACCCGGGCCCCGGCCTGCGCCCACCTGGGCGGCCACTTTATCCTGAGGATCCTGAGATATTATCGAAGGAAGCCCAGGGCTGCCCTTAGCCTCAGGGTGTCCCTATAAGTCCCCGCCCGGACTGTGTCCCCTCACTGCAGCCCTGGACACTGTTCAGGGCACCACACGGCCCCAGGCACACTGGGCTGCCACCCGGGCCCCGGCCTGCGCCCACCTGGGCGGCCACTTTATCCTGAGGATCCTGAGATACTTATTGAAGGAAGACCAGGGCTGCCCTTAGCCTCAGGGTGTCCCTATAGTTTCCCTCCAAACCAGGACACTTTTTCTTATTTTATTTCAGAGAGGAAGGGAGGGGAGGGAGGAGAGAGAAACATCAATGATGAGAGAGAACCATGGATGGGCAGCCTCCTGCACGCCCCCTACTGGGGATGGAGCCCGAAACCTGGGCACATGCCCTTGACTGGGAATTGAACCCTGGCCTCTGGGTTCATAGGTCAACGCTCCACCACTGAGCCACACCGCAGGGCTGAGACCAGGACACGTTTGAGAGTGAAAAGAGGGAGGTGACGGGGCAGGCAGGAGGGAGGCCCCACTTCAGAGACTTGGTTGCTCCGCCTTCAGTTAAACAGCAACTCGGTGACCAGAACAGCCACTCCCGGAGCCTCTGACCAGCAGGGACGCCCGATAGCACTGACCGCGCTGGTGACAAGGGGGGCCCGTGCGTGCCTGCGTCCAGCGGGCGCTCGGTAACCCCGTTCGCTTCATCACACAGCCCCCAGCCCCCCCCACACACAGCGTCTCCTCCCCCAGTGCAGCCTGGGCCCCTGAGCCTGGTCTCCCGTGTCGGTGGAGGGAGGGAGGGGGGCCTGGGCGTGGCTGTGTGCGTGGCCAGGGGGCCTGTGTGTGAAAAGTCCTGGGTGTGGATGCACAGTGAGTGTCTGCCCTGGAGACAAGAAAACCCCTCCCACATTCCCCATCGAATTCCAGTGGCCTCCTCCCCTGAGGAGCCAGCGAGGGGAAATTCACCGAAAACGTCACTCTGTCCCCCGTCCATCCGAAAGCACCGCGGGGGGACCCAGCTCGGAGAGTTCGCAGGCGGCGTCCCGTCCGGCACGATGGCCCCTGAGCCATGGCTGTGACCCTGACCCAGGCGGTGGGATAGGAAGCAGGGCTGTTGGACTCTGGAATTTTTTATAGGAGTTCAAGTCCCGTCCAGGTGCCCGCCGACCTCGAGCAGGACAGGGCCTTCCTGCAGCGGCCCGGGCCCCGGGGGGCGTGGGGGGGGGGGTGCGGACAAGCCCTCGGGGCCAGGCTTTGTAGGATAACGTCATCTCTGGTCTTGTGATCCTCCGACTTTTTTCTCCTTTCGCGAGATTGCTGCGGCTCTTCGGGGTCTTCTTTGGTTCCATATAAGTGTTCGGAGAGTTTGTTCTAGGTCCCGAAATATGTGTGAAGGCCTCGGTCGCCTGTCTATTTCATCTCAGCCGCTCTGATGCCTGTGCTCCTGGGAATCTAATGGCGACATGGCCGGCCGGCGTGGCTCAGTGGTTGATCGTCAGCCTATGAACCAGGAGGTCACGGTTCGATTCCCGGTCGGGGCACATGCCCGGGTATCGGCTCGATCCCCAGGACGGGGCGTGCAGGAGGCGGGCGGCCCGGAGCCAGGGCTCAGAATGAGGGCTCGACTGTGACTCTTCCCTGGTCAAATGAGTAGCTTATCTCCAGACCTCGGTTTCTCCTTTCGTAAAATGGGAAGGAGGCCAGGATTGGGTGAAGGTTAAATGGCACGCTGTCTGAAAACAGCAAAGCCGGGGTATACGGGGTTCGGCATGGTTTGATGTTAATTTCCTGTTTTGACACAAATCTACGTTTTATGGAAGAGCCTGCCTCCTCCAGTGAAGTGTGGGGGCCTGGGCGTGGCCGTGGCCGTGGCCATGGGGCCTGTGCATGGCCATGGGCCTGGGCGTGGGGCGTGGATGTGGC
>NW_005354061.1:236963-237552 GCF_000412655.1 Myotis brandtii | reverse complement strand
GTGAGCCGCACTGGTGGCTGTGAGCAGGAGGAGTCCACACATGGTGTCTCTCGCTTTGTTCTCTTCCTGGACTCTATGAACTTCCATAGTTTCCCCCCGGCCAGTCCTAAAGTCACAGGGGCGGCCTGACGAGCGTGTGGACCTCACCCAGCCCAACGGTTCGCTGAGACCGTGGCTGCGCCTCGGAGAAGCCGAGCCCCACGGCCCCGCAGGCGCCTGGACCACACGCGTCCCTCCGCTCCCAGGTCCGATGCTCCTTGCACAGCCTCGCGCCTCCAGCAGTTAGACGCACGCCTGCCGCTGAGCAGTGAGGAGGATGAAATAACCTCTGTCGTTCGCGGTGACTGTCACTTCCCAGCGGTCCCCAGGAAAGCCCGGAGGTCACCGGCCACACCGCCTGCCGGTAACCGGACTCCTCGGCAAGGTCGGAGGGAGGCGGGTGCGCTCTGTGGGTTCGGATGGCTCACCCGGCGGCACAGGGACGTGGTGAGAGGCCCTCTCGCCTCCTTTTCAGATCCGCAGGCGGTCACTGAGTGAGCGCGGAGTGGGTGTGACATCCCAGTGCCCAGCTCAGGCCCTCGCTGGCCTC
>NW_005354061.1:236255-236649 GCF_000412655.1 Myotis brandtii | reverse complement strand
AGGAGGCCAGAGGGGCCCTTAGTGACCCCTGGGCTCTGTCCTGGGGCCGCGGGCATCACTCCCCTCCCTGTGAGGGAGGCCGCAGAGCAACGCCGTGGACGCCGTCCTGGGTTGGACAGATGCTCGGCCCATTCTCCCACCTGAAGGTTGTTCACTGTGTGAGAAGGAATGTCTGACGGCACGAGGACGTGGTTGGGGAAATCAGCCCGGAGAAGGCGGCTGCTCACTTCCCTTCGCGCCAGCCTGTCCTGCAGGTGTGGGCACAGACACCGGATGCAGGGTCTGCCTCGCTCCTTCCTGGGCAACCAGCTCCATGAGGCCCAGACCATCCTCCCTCCCTTCCTTCCTTCCTTCCTTCCTCCCTCCTTCCCTCCCTCCCTCCCTCCTTCCTCCC
>NW_005354061.1:235358-236034 GCF_000412655.1 Myotis brandtii | reverse complement strand
CCTTCCTCCCTCCCTCCCTCCCTCCCTCCCTCCCTCCGTCCCTCCTTCCTGGGCGACCAGCTCCATGAGGGCCCAGACCAGCCTTCAACCTCCAGCACTCAGCATGGGGCCCAGGAACTAATGGACGAGGCGGGAGCTCCTCGCTCTCCTTGGGTTGCCTGCACACCCTCAGACACACCCTGGGACTAGTTTTATGATTTTATTTTCCACGGTCCCGGCGCCTTCAGACTTAAAGGGCACATTTATCCTGCTAATGTTTACCCTGCTAGCAGGGAGCAGTGTGGCTGGAGGTGAGTCCAGTGTCTTTCGGGGGAGCCTGCCAGGTGTCATTTCTGGGAGATGAGATAACTGTTTGCTGGGGCCGTGAATCGCCTGTTTGTTGCAAGTTGGGGCTTTGCTGGACGGGTTACGGGGCCGGGAGTGATAACCGAGTCTCTGGGGAGAGGTCATGTGTGTTGAAAGCGGGGAAGATTCCATGAGCGAGATCCAAGTGTTACAACACGGGGTGGGCGGTGTCCGCGCGGGCGGGGCGAGCGTGGAGACAGTCATTCTCCTCGCGGTCCTCCTGGCAAACCCCTCCAACCCACCCCCGCCTCCGAGCGCTTGGATGGAGCAGCGGGGAGGAGATCTGGGGATAGACGTGTGAGAGCAAAGCAAAGGGGGACCTTGCCCGGCA
>NW_005354061.1:234120-235098 GCF_000412655.1 Myotis brandtii | reverse complement strand
GTTCTAGAGATCTCATTTGTCCCGTAACCAGCCGGCAGGAGCCGTGCCTTCTCCAACGTCCTCCTCACCTCCCCGCCCCACCGCCAGCCCCATCGCTGCCTTTCTCTCGGCTCCGAGAATTCCCACTAAGAACAGGTCAGAGACACGGCGCTCCGCACTCGATGGCGGTTGTGTCTCGTTTGAGATGGCCGCGCTCTCCTGGACAATGTCCGTCCATTCACCGGCTTCACAGGGGAGGCAGTTCCCGGGGGGACAGAATGGCATGTAGGCGACGCAGTCGGCCGTTCGCTGTCACTGACTGAGTTCTCTGGCAGGTACAGGCGTGTCCTGGTGGGATGGGCGACCTTGGGAGGGGGGGGGGCGCATCCGGCCAAGGTCTGCCCGTGCCCGTGGCTCTTCCGTCCGACGGCCTGGAGTCACGCTGGATGCTGCCCTGAGATGGCTGGGAGAACAGGTCTCATGCAAGTGTCCAAGCACAGGGAAAGTTTCTAAGATGCAATAGACACCCTGTCTATTGGGAGTTTTTCATCTCAGTTCAGGCCATGAGAGTCCCTTTACCTCACACGAGGGGTTCCTTACCACCCAGAAGAGATTTCGAGGGTGGGCCTGAGCCCACGTTCCGGAGGAATGGTATCAGGTTAGGTCCGTGGTCGGCAAACCGCGGCTCTTTGGCCCCTTGAGTGTGGCTCTTCCACAAAATACCACCTGCGGGCCACCTGCGGGCGCACACATACAGTGTGATTGAAACTTCGTGGCCCATGAGCAGAAGTCGGTATTTTGTGGAAGAGCCACACTGCAGGGGCCAAAGAGCCACATGTGGCTCACGCGAGGTTTGCCGACCACTGGTTAGGTGTTCTGTGGAACAGCCTATAACTCGCAAAGGAGGCTCCCCCCTTGGAGCTGCCCATGAACCAGAAAGCTTCTGGCTAAACCCTCAAACACCCGCATTTCTCCCCACCCCACCCACCCCGCCCTTTC
>NW_005354061.1:229350-233656 GCF_000412655.1 Myotis brandtii | reverse complement strand
CCAGCCTGGCTGCCTCCGCCTCCAGCACTGGCGGCCCTCCCGCCCTCACCGCCCCTGCCCTGCAGAGCCTCCTGCCCCAGCTGGCGGCACTTCCAGCCCTCCGTGCGGCCCTCCCCTCGAATCGGTGCCTGGTGAGCAGCCGTTCCGACTGGCATCTGGCATCGGTCCCGACTCGCTCAGCAAATGTACCTGTGTCCTCCTACTGCCTGCACTCGTGTCATCCCACAGTCTGTCTCTTTCTACCCCTTTCTCCTCTCAAACTTCTTCTGCACAGACCAGCGCAAGCGTCAGATCCTTCAGGGGGCGTTTTGGGGTGTGTTCGGTGGCTCTGTCTCTCTGGGAATGAGAGTGTGAGCACTGCTGTAGCTGCGTCACAGCCTGCCCCTCCGCCGCTGCCATCGCTCGGGTTCCCTCTGGCTCGGCTGGTGCACGGGTCCTGGTCGAGTCAGGATGCGGGGCAGATGGTGCACGGTTGCCAGGAGCTCGCAGCAGCACACCGGCGAGGCCGGGCTGCTCTGTGCTCAGCGACTCTCACAGACTAGGTCCCAAACCCCGTTCCCGGCTTCCTGTAGGAGATACTGAGCGGCCCTGGTCTCTCCGTGCCACCAGGCTGTGTCTGAAACGTGTTGTCTGGATAAAACAGCTGTGAGGTGTGGCTGTAACGCTGACTGCTGGGACCTAGTAAGTTTCGCGGGATGATGGTGACGTGCTGGTGAACACCAGAGAATAGAGGCATTCTTTGGCACGTGGGTATCTGCTGAAGCAACTACAATAATGATGTGTAAGATCACTCATAGTCATTAGCATAACCATTCCTTTACGTACAAGATGCAGAAGGAGCACTGAGACACTGCGTGTCTGCGCAGGATGACGCGTCCCAGAGAGGATGTGTTTTCCGTACAAGCGTGTTGGCCTTCCCTTCCCCTTCGGGAGCGAGTCCGTGGGAAAGGCCCTGCTCACGCTGCGGGACCTCCTCATGCGGTGCACTCGCCACGCGGCGCCCTCGGGCTTCCTCTCCCTCCGCCCTCAAGATCGCACATTCAAGCTCTACAATCACGGTGTTGTTTAGGATCTTTGGGTACAACCTACGGTTGGAAACTAGCGGGGACCCTGTGTGGATGCCGTGGATCTTGGGATGTTTATGAAATCTCCGTCATCATTATGCACTGGTTTGGGCCGGAGATAACCAGCTCCAAGGATGGGCCCCTCGTGAGCAGTGCACTTGGTTGACTCATGCCCACATGGAGACATGGACTGTAAGCTTCATGAGGCAGGAAGGGTGTTAGTCCCATCCCTGCCATGTCCCTGGACCCTGGGCACCAAAATGACACCAGTAATGATGATGGTGATGATCATGGTGATGCTGATAGTGACGGAGATGATGATGGTGATGATGATAGTGATGATGATGGAGATGGTGATGATGATCATGATGGTGATCATGATGATGGAGATGGTGGTGATGATGGTGATGATCATGGTGATGCTGATAGTGACGGAGATGATGATGGTGATGATGATAGTGATGATGATGGAGATGGTGATGATGATCATGATGGTGATCATGATGATGGAGATGGTGGTGATGATGGTGATGATCATGGTGATGCTGATAGTGACGGAGATGATGATGGTGATGATGATAGTGATGATGATGGAGATGGTGATGATGATCATGATGGTGATCATGATGATGGAGATGGTGGTGATGATGGTGATGATCATGGTGATGCTGATAGTGACGGAGATGATGATGGTGATGATGATAGTGATGATGATGGAGATGGTGATGATGATCATGATGGTGATCATGATGATGGAGATGGTGGTGATGATGGTGATGATCATGGTGATGCTGATAGTGACGGAGATGATGATGGTGATGATGATAGTGATGATGATGGAGATGGTGATGATGATCATGATGGTGATCATGATGATGGAGATGGTGGTGATGATGGTGATGATCATGGTGATGCTGATAGTGACGGAGATGATGATGGTGATGATGATAGTGATGATGATGGAGATGGTGATGATGATCATGATGGTGATCATGATGATGGAGATGGTGGTGATGATGGTGATGATCATGGTGATGCTGATAGTGACGGAGATGATGATGGTGATGATGATAGTGATGATGATGGAGATGGTGATGATGATCATGATGGTGGAGATGATCATGGTGATAATGATAGTGATGGAGATGATGATGGTGATGATGATCATGATGGTGAAGATGGTGATGATGATCATGATGGTGATCATGATGATGGAGATGGTGGTGATGATGATCATGATGATGGAGGCGATGATGGTGGTGATGGTGATGATGGTGGTGAGGATGATAGTGATGATGGAGATGGTGATGATCATGATGGTGGTGATGATGGGAAAATGATGATGATGATGATGATAGAGATGAGGATGGTCATGGTGGTGATGGTGGTGGTAATGATGATAGCAATAGCTTACATGAGCCTGACACTGTTTACAGATATTAACCATTTTAATCCTTACGATGACCCGTTGTGGGGCACTTTTTAGCCTCATCTTACAGATGAGGATAGGGAGGCTCAGGGAGGAGGAGTACTTTGCCCCAGCCATTCATTATGTGAAAGCTATTGTGGGATTTGGGACTTAAAATTTACTTTTGAAATTGTCTTATGAAACAGCCACAAACTTTCAGCCAAGCCCGAACACCCCCATTGAACCTCAAGTCAATACTGAACGCTGAGTGAGGAGACTTGGGGAGGGAGGGCAAGTGTATTTCTAATGGTAACAACCACTTCCCCATGAAAATGAATGTATTGGCAAGTTCATCGGAGCTCCCTTATTCCTTGGCTGATACTTACAATACTTACTCCTCATTGTTCCTTAATCTTTGGGGTTTTGTGTTTGTTTGGAAAATTGAACTAGCATTTGGGTGAGTGGCCTGGTTGTGCTCCCCGGCTTTCGGACTATTTTCGAGCATAAAATTCCAATTCCAGAGACTCTGCCACAAGGACCTGGGAAGGAGATGGCCCAGTCTGGCCTCCCTGCGCCCAGCAGCCATGGCGCATGCCCGCTCGCGCGCTCTCTCTCTCTTTCTCTCTCTCTCTCTTCTATAAACGATTTCCATGTTTTAGTAATCCTTCACATCGATGTGCTTTTTCCATGAAAGAAAGTGTTACCACATTTTCCGAAGGAGGAGACATCTAAACCTTACTCCACTCGATCCTCCCCTCCCCTCCCCACCCCCTCGCCCTCGCCGCCGCCCACACAACATCTGTATTTCTTAAACTCAAAGCACTAGTTATTGTAAAAGTCAATTGAGCTTACAAAGACGTGCTTGTGTAGAAAACTTTCTCAGCTTCCGGGCGGGGGAGATCTGGTTTGAGGGGTCGTTCAACAAAGTAGGAATCCGCTCACTGGGAGGCACCCCTCTGCTCCCACCCCACGCTTCCAAGATCTGGCCACGGGCCCGAGTAAACAGCTTAAGGATGAGTTCAGTTAAGGCATTAGGCGCACATTGCCGCTCTTCCACTCCTCTCCTTCCTGGCCTCCATAACCAGCTCGTCAGCTTAAAAAGCCAGAAGACAAACAAACAAGAGAAGTGCTTTAGATGACAGATTACCGGCCCATTGAAATATGTCCATGGCCCAGGGCCCCGGCCCCCCAGCCATCGCAAGGCCTTTGGACAGCACCCCGCACAGCCCTGACCTGCAGGGGCATGCAGGGGCCCGGCTGCCAGGAATGACTTTATCTCCCTTGACGTGTTCGGTCAGATGGAGGGGCAGCGGCGGAGCCAGGGCAGGCTCAGGGGCGAAGGCAAACCGTTCCACCTCCGCAGCACGGGGGAGCTTGGGCTTGGTCCTGAGGCGTGGGGTGGGGTAAGGGGCTCTGGGGGGAGCGGATTTCTAGACCCTGAGACGCGGCTCCAGCCCCATCACTTCACCCCTCGCCTTAACACGAGGAGTCTCTAGGCATCGGAGGTTGGCCTCACCATAGAGCAGCGGTTCTCAACCTGTGGGTCACGACCCCTTTGGGGGTCGAACGACCCTTTCACAGGGGTCGCCTAAGACCATCGGAAAACACATATATAATTACATATTGTTTTTGTGATTAATCACTATGCTTTAATTATGTTCAATTTGTAACAATGAAAATACATCCTGCATATCAGATATTTACATTACGATTCATAACAGTAGCAAAATTACAGTTATGAAGTAGCAACGAAAATAATTTTATGGTTGGGGGTCACCACAACATGAGGAACTGTATTAAAGGGTCGCGGCATTAGGAAGGTTGAGAACCACGG
>NW_005354061.1:225434-229216 GCF_000412655.1 Myotis brandtii | reverse complement strand
GCCCTCGCTACCCCATTGTCTGTGTCCCCGGGTTATGCATATATGCAGACACGTTCATCGGTTGATCTCTCCCCCCCCCTCCCCCGCCTTCCCTCTGAGGTTCAACGGTCTGTCCGTGCTTCTCGGTCTGTGGGTCTAATTTCGATCATCAGTTCATTTGGTTCATGAGACCCCACAGATGAGTGCGGCCATGGGATCCTTGTCTTTCTCTGACTGGTTGATTTCGCTCAGCAGAATGCTCTCCAGGTCCCTCCACGCTGTTGCGAATGGTAAGAGTCCTTTCTTTTTTATTGCCGCGTAGTATCCCATGGTGTGAATGTACCATGGTTTGACCCAGTGGTCCCACTTCTAGGAAAGAAAACGGAAACATCGATCAGAAAGAATATATGCAGCCCTATGTTCATAGCAGCACAGTTTACAACAGCTAAGGTCTGGAAACAGCCTAAGTGCCCATCAGCAGATGAGTGGATTAAGAACGAAAATAATTTTATGGTCGGGGGTCACCACCACATGAGGAGCTGTATTAAAGGGTCGCGGCATTGGAAGGTTGAGAACCACTGCCGTGGAGCATCTTGGGGAAGGCAATGGAGGTTCACGTAACAGTGCCTGTGTGTGTCTTTAATCTTTATTGTTGAAAGTATTCCGTAGGTCCTCCTGCCCTCGCTACCCCATTGTCTGTGTCCCCGGGTTATGCATATATGCAGACACGTTCATCGGTTGATCTCTCCCCCCCCCTCCCCCGCCTTCCCTCTGAGGTTCAACGGTCTGTCCGTGCTTCTCGGTCTGTGGGTCTAATTTCGATCATCAGTTCATTTGGTTCATGAGACCCCACAGATGAGTGCGGCCATGGGATCCTTGTCTTTCTCTGACTGGTTGATTTCGCTCAGCAGAATGCTCTCCAGGTCCCTCCACGCTGTTGCGAATGGTAAGAGTCCTTTCTTTTTTTATTGCCGCGTAGTATCCCATGGTGTGAATGTACCATGGTTTGACCCAGTGGTCCCACTTCTAGGAAAGAAAACGGAAACATCGATCAGAAAGAATATATGCAGCCCTATGTTCATAGCAGCACAGTTTACAACAGCTAAGGTCTGGAAACAGCCTAAGTGCCCATCAGCAGATGAGTGGATTAAAAGAACTACAGAGCATCTACACAATGGAACATCACGCAATGGAGCATCCACGCAATGGAGCATCCACGCAATGGAGCACCTGTGTTTTGAAAGACACTTCTGATCACCCAAAGCAGCCGAGGAGGTTTCTGGGCATTATCTTTAAGTGTCTGGGGGGAGGGGGAGGGAGGCGCAGAGGGGGCGCAAGGAGTTTCTTGCTAAGAGATGAGGGAATCAACTCCCGGAGTCTTTGGCCTCGAATTACCGTAATGATGGGCCCGTTCCCCGTCATTGTCGCACTTCGACATGAAAGCTGTAACAGAAAGGTTAACAAAGAAGAGAGGCCGAGTCTTTTCTGGAAGCAAGAGAAACACACGAGGAGAAAAGCGGAAGGTTGCAATTTTTAGAGGAAAGTAGGAAATCTGTTTTGCGAGTCACCCGTGTGACTTATCTTTATGTGTCTGTCCTCTTGGAGAACAAGTAATAGCAAAGCCAGGATGGTCGCGATATGTCTTCGTGTCTGTTATTCTAAGGGGTTCATGGTTTGGGGAAGGCATCACTATGTTTGAATCCCAAACACGTTCGATCGGAAAAGGGGCTGCCAGCACCGGCTCTGTATCTGCAGCCCGTAGCAGCTCGGATTCCGCGGGGTCAGTAGGGTGCTATAGAAACTGAACACCAAGCAAGGAAAAATACTTTCTCATCCAGCTGGGGAGGAATTTACCGGCAGCCCGACTATTAATAGACACCGTGGGGATTCCATTTCCATTGCTCAACTGGTGTGTGCGTTATTAAACCTTAAAAAAAGAAAGTAGTGAGCCAAGGCCGCTGAAAACTTATACATGATGTTTATGCAAGTACTTCAGCGATATTTATTCATCTTTTATTGCTTGCCGACTGGGTCATAAACGAAAGGGACCGCAAAGGAAAACAGAATGTTTGCTGTTGTTCTCGGGATGACATAGTGTTCGTGAAAGAGACAGAAAGTGCTGTGAGACAACAGAACGCTTCTATCACCCCAGCGGGAGCGAAGGCGAACCCCGAGAGGAAGCCGGGCAGAGGAGCCGCACAGGGTCTTTCTGGGGGACGTGGCTGTGCAGGAGGCCACTGCATGGCCTTCCCAGGAGCGCGGACGGGAGGAGGGCTGGAGGACAGCCTGGGGGGGCAGGGGCCTGCAGGGTGTGAGGTGGAGGAGAAGTGGGATGCCTCCGTGCTAAGCCAGAGGACACAAGCCGTGGGCCAGCTTCAGATCAAGGCGAGGAAGGGTTCCGTGACAGAGCTGTCGACACAGCGTGGGCCGTGCCAGACCCTCTGAGCAAGATCAAAACGCTCAGTCCCTGGGGACGGACAAGCCAGCCTGACAACCATCTCCCGGGCGTGGAAAGCCAGGAGGTAGTGGGACACGTGGGGTTGTGTGTTCAGTCCTAACAGTAAAGATGCCGAGCAGAGCGGCAGCACCCCGCACACAAAGCCATTCCTAACCAGGAATGGAACCAGGGACCTTGTGGTGCATGGGGCGGTGCTCCACCCACTGAGCCGCACCAGCCAGGGCTAGTCCCTGCTCTTTTCAGAAGTCTGCCAGGCCTGCTCTGGGTCGTCGGAAACGAGACTGCGGGCCCTGTTTCCTGGACGGAGACCTGTAGCGATGAGAGGCCGTGCTGGCTGGCAGCACCGTCTCTTCTTTCTCCAGGCAGGGGACCCGCCTGATAGCAAGTGGCTGCCTATGAGAACTGTTGCTTTTATATACATACTAGAGGCCCGATGCACGAAATTCATGCAAGCATAGGCCTTCCTTCCCCTGGCTGCTGGCACCGGCTTCCCTCACAGCCCCAGCTTCGTCTAGAAGGTTGTCCAGAAGGACATCCGGAAGGACGTCGGTCTAATTAACATATTACTCTTTTATTATTATTATTATTATTACCATTATTGATTTAAGAGGAAGGAACAGGGGGAGAGAGAAAGAGCAACATTGATGTGAGAGTGCAACACTGATCAGCTGCCTCCTGCACAGCCCACACTGGGCATCGAGCCTGCAACCCTTGCATGTACCCGGAATCGAACTGTGACCTCCTGGTTCATAGGTCGACGCTCAGCCACTGCGCCACGCCGGCCGGGAGAACGGTTGCTTTTAGTGGCTGGCGCTCCCCGTGAGGGCTCACGTGTTCTAGAGACAGTCGTGTCTGAGCCTAATGAAGAGTCCCGGGGGCCGGGCTTGGCTTGGGCCCGCTCCCCTGGCGGCTGCTGGTGGCTTTCGAGTCCGTGTTCCTGCTCAGCGAGCCCGGGAGGCGGGCTGTGCTTGCAGAGCTGACCCGGGAGAGGGTCGGGTCTGGCCTCGCCCAGGCCCGGGAGGCAGGTTCTGCTTGCAGAGCTGACCCAGGAGAGGGTCGGGTCCGGCCTCGCCCAGGCCCGGGAGGACCGGGAGCTGCTGCTTCCTTTCCCCTTGGAAAAGCCACTTGAGGAGATACTTAAATTAAGGAGGAGTAAGTGGAAACAAAATGTCCATTTCAAAACGAGCATCAGACAAAAACATGTGCAGACACACCGCCCACAGCCCCAGCCCCACTTAGGAACCACCGCGGGCCTGCTCGGGGGCTGGAGCAGCTTCTGCAGGGGCTGCTCCCTCAGCCCCGGGGCTGCGGCCTCCTCCTCCCTGTGTCCAGGGGGGGCCGGAGG
>NW_005354061.1:213848-225278 GCF_000412655.1 Myotis brandtii | reverse complement strand
CGGAGGGAGTGGAGGGCAGAGGGCGGAGGGCAGAGGGCAGCCTCGGGCGCCGGGGGAAGGAAGCGGCTCATCCCGCTGGGAACCCAGCCAGGCCCCGCGCGGACTGGAGTCACGTGGCATTGATTGGGGGTCGGCCACGTGCCATTGGTCTTAACCAGAGTCTCCACCGCCCACCCCCGGTCCTCCCCGGGAGTCCCTGCGTCATGGACAAAGCGGGGAGAGACCCCCGAGATGGAGACGGTGCCTGATGGTGGGGGAGCCGCGTTCTCCTCCAACCCCTGAGCCCACGGCCGCTGGTCGCCGGCAGGGGCCACTCAGTTTGCTGATTGTTCCAGAGTCAACAAAGCTGAGGGCTGCCCGGCAGTGTTGCTCAGTGGTTAGAGCATCAGCCTTCAGACTGAAGGGCCGCGGGTTCGCTTCCGGTCGAGGGCACGTACCTCGGGTGCAGGCTCCATCCCCAGCCCCGGCCGGGGCGCATGCTGTCTCTCTCCCATCAATGCTTCTCGCTCGGTCTCTCCCCCTCCTTTCCACTCTCTCTAAAACTCAGTGGGAAAAATCTCCTTGGGTGAGGAATACCAAAAAAAAAGAAGCAAACACAAGTGTGCGTGAGAGAGAGAGGTTTTTTAAAAGATGGGCAATCACAGAAGAAAACTTGTAAAGAACACGTCAGCCATCTCGGGAGGGGGCAGAACCGGGCCGCGTCGGCCGCAGGGAAACGCCGCCAGCCAGGCCTCGCCCCCGGCTGCTGGAAAGCCTCGCTTCCTGGCACATGACTCACCCTCTCCGGAGGGTGCTCAGAGGGACGCACGGCTGGGGAGGGACTCCTGTGGGTACCGGCCACCAGGCAGGAGGGGCCCCGGTACCCACATTGGGGCACAGCGGTGGCCCAGAGGAGGGGACGAGGACACGGAAGGCAGCTGTTTCCTGGGGGTGGGAGGGGGGCTGCAGGAGGCCGTGCTAACATCTCCCAGCCCGGCCTCCAGGCAGCGTGGTCCTCCCTCGGGGGGAGCGGCCGCCTGTCCTTGCCCGGTAACCAGCAGGGAGTCCCCGTCCCATGTTCCTTGAGCACGTCTCTTGCGTGGCTGAGGGTGCCTGCGGCTACTTCATGGATAAAGGCATCTCCCAAAGGGCCAGGGTGCTCCTTCCAGCAGCGCCGCTTCCGATCCCGTCCTGGCCACGGCCGTTCTGTTGTCTGACTGTGTCTCGCGGGTGAGGAGTGAGCAGCACAGACAGCCCCCCGGGGCCCCGGCTAGGCGGGACGCACGGGCCTCGAGGCCACAGCCACCCCAACGCCGCCACAGGCCGTGGTGCCTCAGGCGCACACACGAGGCAGCGGCGAGCTGGAGAGGGACACACTGGGGATGGAGCCCACAACCCAGGCATATGCCCTGACCAGGAATCCAACCATGACCTCCTGATTCATAGATTGAAGCTCAACCACTGAGCCACGCTGGTCAGGCGTCTTGGGATTGTTTTACTGGCTCTGAAGAGAATCCTGGGGATGGAGACCTACCAGTGTTGGTGTTCTCTTCATCACATCAAAAATGCAAGATGTTATTCTAAAGCAGTGGTTCTCAACCTGTGGGTCGCAAACACTGAAAATACATCCTGCATATCAGATATTTACATTATGATTCATAACAGTAGCAAAATTACAGTGATGAAGTAGCAACGAAAATAATGTTATGGTTGGGGGTCACCACAACATGAGGAACTGTATTAAAGGGTCGCGGCATTAGGAAGGTTGAGAACCACTGATCTAAAGTCTTCTGCTCGCTAACTTATTAGGGTCCCTCAGTGGCAGGTGCCGCCCGGGGGCAGGTGCACAGGGCGGGTGACCGGATGTTGGAGAGGACTTCTGAGTGTCCCCTGAGCATTTCCCGGTTGCCGTGCAGATTCAAAGTCAACGCTCTTTGGATGCCTACAAGCCGCGAGTTAATCATTCGTCATGAACTCGAATATGACCAGCAAGGAACTGTGGACAAAAGAGAAAGTTTTGGAAAATCAAGAAAAATCGTCGCCACTCTAGTGAGACTTCCCCCACATGCCAAAGCCTTTGATTCAGCGCACAGCGAACATGTCGGTGCTGCTCTGTGCTTGCTTCCATTGTTTTCCTAATTGCCATTGCATGTGAGTCAGCCGTAATTTTCCTACGTTCCCATTATTACCAATCTTCATAGGCGAGTCTGGTACTGTAATCATGCTTTGTAACATTTCTCTGTGGGTAAATGTACTCTGTGGTCCCCGAAGTTTAAAAATGTATTTATAGATCTGGAAACCGTCGCCGTACGATGCCCGGTGTCTCCCAAGAGCCACCCTAAGCACCTGTTCTGAGAAATAGTGTGAGGAACGAATCGCAGCGTCATCGCCTGCCTTCTCACGGTCTGCAGGTGGTTCTGCATTGCTCACCGATTGTTTCTCGTTGTTAAAGCAGTTTCACGAAGCCTCCTATCGTGAATCGCGGAAAACCTGGAGGATCTCAGTAGTTGTGCGTGTGCGTGGTGGCTTCTCCATTTTTTTTTCTTTAAAAAAGTGTATTTTATTAACATACCCACCTTCTTCTCTCGTGCACCGCAGATTTTCGTACATTGTATCCTCAGTTACTTGTTATTATAAAGTCATATCTGGTCACTGTAGAAAATTCGAGAAATGAAGAAAATGTGGAAGAAATAAGAAAAACGTGGTTTCTGCTTCAGAACGAGGCGCTCCGTGGAAAATGGGCCGAGACAGCTCAGGAGGCCGAGGGAGAGGTTTACGAGGGCTCAGCCGCCCGGGCAGCCATTAATGTGGCGTCGAGAAAACAACAAATTAAAGCAATTACACGGTTACTCAGGCACTTCCAAGCGTCTAAGTGGGTTGGGGGAAACTTGAAGAAACTGGTTTGAATGTCTTGCCCGGGCTTGTGGGCAAAGAGGGGTGCCGACCCCCTAATGCCACGGGGCAGGCTCCGCCCCCCGCCCTCCCCCACACACACACACAGGAGGGGCATTTTGCGACTTCAGGGAGACAGCTTGTTTTATTCTCGGTTACGATAAGGTGTAGGACTCGAGAAAAAACATGGCCAGGCTGTGGGCCAGCCCTCGGTGTCCAAGGATAACAGCAGACCGTTTCCCACAAGCCCTTGCCTGAGCCTGTCGCTCAGAGCTGAGCAGATGCCAGGCCTCACCGTGGGGACCCCCAGAAGCCTGGCTGCCCTCCGGAGGGCGCCTCGCCCACAGGGACAGCGTGGCGCCATCCCGCTAGTGCTGAGCCCTGAAGCCCGCAAGGCTGGGGGGCAGGGATCCGCGGGAGGGGCGTGCAGGGCTCACTAGGGTGATGGTGTGTCCTCTCGTGTGAGAGGAGTGTGGGTGACACGCGTGTGCGCACGTGTGCATTTGTAGAAACTCGCCAGGTGTTCCGCTGCAGAGGGATTAGGTCACACTTTCCTCTGCATGTTCCGTCAACAGCAGAGGAAACAGCCATTGAACCAGAAGCGGTGGCCGCGGGGTGACGTGTACTGATATCTGCCCCTTTTAAATGCATCGAAAGTAAGACACCCCTGGCCTGCGTGGTCAGTGGGTGAGCGTCGACCTTTGAATGCGTGTGCGCACGTGTGCATTTGTAGAAACTCGCCAGGTGTTCCGCTGCAGAGGGATTAGGTCACACTCCTCTGCATGTCCGTCAACAGCAGAGGAAACAGTCATTGAACCAGAAGTGGTGGCCTGTGGGGTGACGCGTACTCATATCTGCCCCTTTTAAATGCATTGAAAGTAAGACACCCCCGGCCGGCGTGGTCAGTTGGTGAGCGTCGACCTTTGAATTGGGAAGTCACAGTTCGATTCCCGGTCAGGGCACAGGCCCGGGTTGCGGGCTCGATCCCCAGTGGGGGGCGTGCAGGAGGCAGCTGATCCATGATTCTCTCTCATCATTGATGTTTCTATCACTCTCTCCCTCTCCCTTCCTCTCTCTCTAAAATCAGTAAAAACATTTTAAAAAAAAAAGTAAGATGAGTAGATACGTGACGAGGGGAACATAGCAACATGCTAACGGAAGCATGTCCGCAGTGCGGTCCTTTCAGCTCTTCTCTGCGGTTCCGACTCGTCACCAGATTTGAGGAAGAAAAGCTAGTGCTGAGTAGGTCCTGCTGCTCTTGACTCAGTGGAATCTGCCCTCAGGTTTTTGAGGGGTAAAGCCAGGCGTAGTGCACACGGGGCTGGGCACACACTGTTAGTCGTGAAACATACAGCACTGAAGTCATATTGAATCTCTTCTCTCTTCGAATAAATTGCTTAAACACCTAGTCCTAAATGCATATTTTAAGGACATTCTTAAAGTATAACCCCTCTCTCTCTCTCTCTCCTCCCCCCTTCTCTCTCTCTCTCTCTCTCTCTCCCTCGTCTTCATGAAGGTTCTACAAAGTAACTCTGCTTAACACTCCATGTTTGACTAAGCCTATCTGCAGATCCAGTCGCTCCCCATGAAACAGACAGCGCCCGGGGCAGGCACACGACCGTCCGATGCACCTTCCTAAATGCATATTTTAAGGACATTCTTAAAGTATAACATCTCTCTCTCTCTCTTCCTCTCCCCCCCGTCTTCCTCTTCTTTATGAAGGTTCTACAAAGTAACTCTGCTTAACACTCCACGTTTGACTAAGCCTATCTGCAGATCCAGTCGCTCCCAATGAAACAGACAGCGCCCGGGGCAGGCACACGTCTGTCCGATGCACCCGTGTCACATCCCGCACATTCCCAGTCGTTCCCTCTGACGGAAGGAGCTCCAAGCTTTCCTGCCGTTCTGCCTCCTCGGCAGCCTGGGAGGCGGGGTGTCCCTGGGTCTGCATTGGAGGAAAGCGCCTCCCGAGCTGGAGCTGCCGGCGGTGCCGCAAGGGCACACCATGAGGCAGTGGCCGAATAAGAATGTTCTCCTGGATGAATTAACAGGCACTCGCTCTCTGTGGTTTTGTCTTAAATCTGCCAGCGGGTCTGTGATTTTTATTTTTTTTAATATATTTTATTGATTTTTTACAGAGAGGAAGGGAGAGGGATAGAGAGTCAGAAACATCGATGAGAGAGAAACATCGATCAGCTGCCTCCTGCCCACCCCCTACTGGGGATGTGCCCGCAACCAAGGTACATGCCCTTGACCGGAATCAAACCTGGGACCTTTCAGTCCGCAGGCCGACGCTCTATCCACTGAGCCAAACCGGGCAGGGCGGGATTTTTATTTTTTTTAATACATTTACTGGCTCCGTGGCCCCACATTTTAAAGTTCCGATTTCTTTGTTTCATAACATGAGATATTTGGTGTGAAAGGTGGACCAAGATTATACTTTGTTCCATCAAGAGACCGAGGCCGGGTCACTCCGGTCCTGCGCGGGTTCCCGTGGCTGCCGCTGTGTCCTATGGGCACGGACCAAGATTATACTTTGTTCCATCAAGAGACCGAGGGTCATTCCAGTCCTGCACGGGTTCTCGCGGCTGCCGCTGTGTCCTGTGGGCACGTGGGCAAGGCAGGGGGCGCCTCCGGAGAAACGGCTGGGCCATGATTGCCTTGGGCGGGGACTTCAGGCCTCACCTGGGGAACAGGTTCCAGGTGGGCCTGCCTCAGACCGAACCAAGTAAACGCCAGCAGCCTTCTTCTCCCCCAGAACAGACACGTTGGACAGCTGGCTTCTAGGGTTCTTTGCGATGGGGGCCGGGGGGGCATTATTAAAAAACAAATCAATAACGATCAACATTTTGCACAAAGCTTTTTTTCTTCTTCCATATTTGGGTCTCTTTCCTCCGATACATTTTCTGAAGTGGGATCCTCCTGACATGGAATGAAAGCACACTGGTTCAGTCACACACACTGCCCAGTGGGTCCCCAACATGGTTCATGAACTCACGTTCACATCAACAGTGAGCAGTGCTGCTGTCATCTTCCAAAGAGAGGATCTTTGTTTCTGACGATCAAAGTGCCTCACCCTGAACCACGAGGCCGCGTGACGGAGACTCAGCGCATAAACTCTGCAGGTGCTCCCTGGGCGCTTTCTGGGTGAGCGGGAGGAGGGCGGAATGAAGGCACAAGTGCCGTCTTCTTGACATCATCCGTTTCTGGAATAAAACCGGCTGAACTTCAGTGGCGTGTGTACCAGGGGCCCCATCGATGTGACAATAAACACCCTTTGGCTCTTAGTAGAGAAGCTCACAAGCGAATGATCTTCCTCGTTTACGGTGGAAGCAGCTATGTGCCTCCTCTGTGGCTGAGAACTCCTGAGGGGTGCCCCCCCCAAGTTCCCGCCAACACCGTTCACCTGGCTGGCACGAGGGCACGCCCAACACCTGTGGCCACCTAGCCCGCAGCCAGTCAGGTAGGCCGAAAGGTGGAGGGCCGGCCTGTCGCCAGGGGAGCGGTGGTGGCCTCCAGGTGTGCCGGTGGGGAACCCGCGTCGCCGCCACAACCCTGCGCCTACATCGTGGGGGCGCCTTCACGCAGGACCTGGCGCTGGGAAGTAGGTCTGGCCCTGTCCCCGTGCCTCGCAGCCAACTGTGCTCAAGGGTTCCAGGTCGAGGCTGAAAGCGAGCGGCCCGGACTCCTGGGCGAAGGCAGTGGCCGGCCGTGTTGGGTCCACCCAACGTTGGGTTGGAAGCCAGTCTCTGGGGCGCCATCAGAGTTCCCATGTGACTTTCCCTCTGCCGCAGAGTGTGGGTGAGACACGGCGGGGAGCGGGGTGGGCGGGGGGGAACCCCCACAGGATGAACGAGGAGTGGGGGAGCTTCATGCCCAGCGCTGGCGTCTGAACTTGTGCTGTCTGCCCTGACACCGAGGAGCAAGGGCAGACGCCAGGTGATGCTGGGCGGGCAGTTCCCATGGCGGCGTGCAGAGGCCGAGGAAGAGCAGCGCAGGTTTCGGGGGTGACCTCGAGGAGGTCCCGCCTGGGGACTGGCCTCGTCTCGGGGCTCAGCCACTGGTTGCGCTGGTGGTGCCGCCTCTGCAGACCCGGGCGACCCCAGCCGGTCCTGTGTCTTCACTCCCAGAGGGATTGTGGTTCAAAGCTCCCAGCTTCAAAGGCCCGAACCCCTTTGTTCTGTTACGCTTGCCTGAACGTGTCCTTTAAAGAGCTGGGCTTGTAAATGTGACTTCATATCATCCTCTCCTTGGCTTTGAAACACAGACTGCGGAGTGGGTCTCCCCCTAATGGGAAATGTTGTCTGGTATGAAGTCTGGTAGCTTCGCACACGAAGGAGCTGAGTGCGCCGAGGCGGTGCCGGCCGGCCGGCCGGGGAGCGCACCTGTGCGGGTGGGGCCCCCAGGGAGGGCGGACTCACGGAGCGCTGTCGGTTTCTCACTGGCGGTTTTTGAATGTATGTTTCCATTTCGCTATTCACTAAACCTTATCTAATGAGACCTTGGGTTTAGTCTCCGAGGCATTCGCTTAGAAGACGATCTTAAATCTCCCGCCTCTGGGTTCTCCTTGACGCGCTCGTCATCGACTCCCGGCTGTACACCGTGGTGGTCCGCACACGTCGCCTGGTGTGTATTATGTTTGCAAATATCCTTTGGCACACAGAAGGCGGCGTGCTCTCTTTTGGCAAAGTAAAAAGTTCGCGATGCAGTTGTTCAGTCGACGTTGTAATGACATCATTCGTACGCTCTCTGGTGCGCACTGTTTGGCCTGCTGAGGTTCCTACCGACTGTCTCATCCGAGAGGTTTTTATAGGATCTCGTCTGTGTCCCCGTGACTTTTGAACACGTTTGAACGAGTCCTCCATCAGAATTAACGTCCTGAGTCGCCGGAGCACAGAGTCCGTTGGCGTTTGTGAATGTGGTTTTATTTTAGTTGTGTGCCTTCCTGGGCATTTCATGAGATGCCTTTTTTTTCCCCCCCCCAGTTTGCCAGGGCACCAACAACAAGCTCACCCAGCTGGGCACGTTCGACGACCACTTCCTGAGCCTCCAGCGGATGCTCAACAACTGCGAGGTGGTCCTTGGGAACTTGGAGATTACCTACATGCAGAGGGACTACGACCTGTCCTTCCTAAAGGTTGGTTCCGTGAGTTCGGTGCCTCGCCCAGACAGGACAGGAGTGGAGAGAGGCAGGCACAGGCCCGGGCGGCATTCTCCTGGGCGCGTGTTGGCTTCGGCCACGGCAGTTCCGAGTCCTAGGGAGCGTGAGGTGCACGTGGCATGAGGAGGGCACTCTCCCAGCTAGTGCCAGGTCACCAAAGGACGCCACAGAGGGATAGGCCCGGCCGGCGCTCCACGGTCATCATAGACACTGAGAGGTATCTTGTCGCCATGGCTTCCGCCGTGGCACCCTGGGAACTGGCTCTTACTTTTTGAAAAGCCTTGCTTTGTAGCATCTGCCCATTGCCTTGGTGTAAACACTCCCGCCACGGTTGCTTTCCAGCCGCCAAGAGTTTAACCACATTTCACAAGTGTCCCCATGTTTCTCAGTCGGCTCCAGAGAGCCAGCAGGAGCCAGCAGTTGAACTCTGGGTGTGATTGACCTCCTTCTGGGTTGCTGTTTTCTTTTTTTCATGAGCAAGCAGGCAGGACAGATGCAAGATAAATTAATAAAGCCGTTCCCATCTTCACCCGAGTGTGTTGAAGGCCAAGGGAAGCGAGTCACGGTTTTGCTGAGTAATCACATTGCCCTTTCCTGCCGCCAGCGGGCTCAGGGGGCACGAAGTGGGAATGACTGTGCCCCCATAGCCTGCCACACCCTCTGTGCAGTCACCCACATGCTCTATGGCTGTCACCACGCGTGTGCGTCGTTCAGAGGGGCGTCCTGGTTTCCTGGGCCCGTGTTAGACCTCACGCTCTTGAGCTCCTCGAAGGAGATAGGCCAGCTTCACGCTTTGTCTCCTCAGACCATCCAGGAGGTGGCCGGCTACGTCCTCATTGCCCTCAACGTGGTGGAGAAGATCCCCTTGGAGAACCTGCAGATCATCCGGGGGAACATGCTCTTCGAGAATACCCACGCCTTGTCCGTCCTGTCCAACTACGGCGCCAACAAGACCGGCCTGCGGGAGCTGCCCATGCGGAACCTACAGGGTGAGCGGCCGGCCCGGGGGCCCTAGCGCAGAAATGGGACACAGCCCACCTGGCCTTTCTTCATTTCACTCAGGGAAGACTTTATTCATCACAACAAATGTGGGTTTTTTAATCTTTATTTTGAGAGTATCTGTTTTTTCACTTAATGCTGTCTCACAGAGCATGCTGCATCATACCTGTAGCTCTGTTGCGTTCTTCTTTTTTAAATTAAAAAAAAATCTTTATTGTTGAGATGAATACAGATATCCCTCTTTTTTCTCTCCATTGCCTCCTCTACCCAGTTCCCGCACCACCCCAGGCCTTCGCCACCCTGTTGTCTGTGTCCATAGCTAACGCACATATGCATATAATTTCTTTGGTTAATCTCTTCACACACGCCTCCCTCTTTCCCTCTGAGATGCGTCAGTCTGTTCCATGCTTCCATGCCTCTGATTCTATTTTATTCATCAGTTTACTTTCTTAGATTTCTTGATCCTTTATTTTGATTTTTAGATTCAATTGTTGATAGATACGTATTTATTGCCATTTTGTTGTTCAAATATTTATCCTTTTTCTTCTTCTTCCTCTTATGAAAGAATACGCTTCAACATTTCATGGAATAGTGGTTTGGTGGTGATGAGCTCCTTTAGCTTTTTCTTGTCTGGGAAGCTCTTTATCTGACCTTCGATTCTGAATGATAGCTTTGCTGGGTAGAGTAATCTTGGTTGTAGGTTCTTGCTATTCATCACTTTGAGTATTTCTTGCCACTCCCTTCTGGCCTGCATAGTTTCTGTTGAGAAATCAGCTGACAGTCGAATGGGCGCTCCCTTGTAGGCAACTAACTGCTTTTCTCTTGTATCCCGTGCCACTCATGTGCGAGATACAGCCGGTGGAGGTTACTGAAAAGGTGGTACACGGTGCAATGGGAAGGGGAGATGTAGCCAGGTTATCCCATGTTCACGGAAAAGCATCCGGAGAGTTAGAAATGGTGAAGGCTCTGGGAGAAGGGAGTGTAGCAGACTTTCTGTGCCTAGGGAGCAAATAAGCTGCCAGTCTTGTGACCTTGGCCTCAGGTGTAAGGGACATGCATTAAAAATCAACCCCTAGTGCCTGGCTGGTGTGCACAGTGGTCAGAGCGTGGACCCACACACCAAGGGGTCACAGGTGTGATTCCCGGTCAAGGGAACGTACCCGGATTGTGGGTTTAATCCCCACCCCAGTCGGGATTGCCTAGGGAGCAAATAAGCTGCCAGTCTTGTGACCTTGGCCTCAGGTGTAAGGGACATGCATTAAAAATCAACCCCTAGTGCCTGGCTGGTGTGCACAGTGGTCAGAGCGTGGACCCACACACCAAGGGGTCACAGGTGTGATTCCCGGTCAAGGGAACGTACCCGGATTGTGGGTTTAATCCCCACCCCAGTCGGGATGTGTGCAGGAGGCAACCAATCACTGTGTCTCTCTCACATCAATGTTTCTCTCTCTCTTTCTCTCTCCCCTCCCTCCCTCCCTTCCACTCTCTCTAAAAATCAATGAAAAAAAAAGTGTCCTCGGAAGAGGATTAACAACAACAACAAAATCAACGCATATTTGAGACAGTTTACTGGGTCACGTTGTCTGAGTCAGGCCAAGGAATGAAGGTGTGACAGGGGAGGACTGAATTTCTGTGTCTGAGTCACGCGTGAGGGTCCTCTGACAGGAAGCTGGAAGGTGATAGGAGAGATGGGAAGTTGGTTTTTTAAAAACAAGGTAACAGTGATCGTGCCCTCACTCTGTGGCAGGGACATGAAACGTAGCATTTACTGAATGACAGATCTAACCACTGAGCCACACGGACAGGGCCTCAACTCATTCTCCACCTGCTGCCATGGAATTCCACGGGGAGTCTCCTTGGCTTGCTGGCGTCCGTCCAGCAGGATGCAACGTGGAAGAGCATCGGCCTGCGGACCAAACGGTCCCGGGTTCAATTCGGTCAAGGGCATGTACCTTGGTTGCAGGCTCCTCCCCAGCCCGGGCCCTGATCAGGGCATGTGCAGGAGGCAACCAATTGATATGTTTCTCTCACATCGATGTTTCTGTCTTTCCTTCTCCCTTCCACTCTCTCTAAAAATCAATGGAAAAATATCCTCGGGTGAGGGTTAACAAAAATAAAAAGAAAGAAATGCGTGCACACCGTGAGAGCTCAGACGGGGCGGTGCGGGGCTCACCGTCCTCTCTCCCGCAGAAATCCTGCAGGGCGCCGTGCGCTTCAACAACAACCCCACCCTCTGCAACATGGAGACCATCCAGTGGCACGACATCGTGGACAGCAGCTTCGTGAGCAACATGTCGCTGGACTTTCAGAGCCACCCGCCCGGCAGCTGTGAGTGTGCCAGGCGCATCGGCCTCCGCTCTGGGCCGGGCAGGGCCACGGGGCCGGGAGGGTGGCAGGAA
>NW_005354061.1:211853-213479 GCF_000412655.1 Myotis brandtii | reverse complement strand
AAGAAGCCTTTAAGCATTTTCAACTTAAGTATTTTTCTTTTATAAACCTGCTGCGTGCTTATAATAGAAATTTGAAAAATATGGTAAAGTAGAGATAAAAGTAAAAATAACTTGAGAGTTCTATACCAACGATCACCCTTGACATTTGTGTGTTACTTTGGCTCTTTCTTCTCTCTGGTTCCTTCTCTCTCGGCCTCTCTGCCTCCATCTGTCTGTCTGGGTCTCTCTGCCTCCGTCTGTCTGTCTGGGTCTCTCTCCCTCCATCTGTCTGTCTGGATCTCCTGCCTCTGTCTGTCTGTCTGGGTCCCTCTCTCTCCCCTCCCAGGGTGCAGCCCTGTGCGTTCAGGGTGCTGCCTGGCCGTCCTCCCTGACTCTAAGCAGCAGGTGCATTGTGCTCATGCCCTCCGCCCCCAGGGGCGGCTGTGAAAACTGTCAGTCACAGGAGCAGGTGTCCTGGGTCGTGGTTGTGTGGTGACCAGCTCTTCTGTCTGAGATCTGAGTTCTTCCGGAGACAAAGCTGCTGCTGGCTAGGGGGACGGGGCACCTGAGCCCTCAGGGGGGTGATCTGCAGGGACAGACGGCGGCAGGGCCGACGTCCTATGACCAGAGCCGGTGGGCAGCCTGCTCTCGCCGCAGCTGGAACACGGGATGCTCTTGCCGCAGCGGGAACCCCAGCGGGGTCCTCTCGCCGCAGCTGGAACATGGGGTCCTCGGATCCCTGGGTGCTGACCCAAACACAGCGCCGCTGACGAGAGCAGGCCCCTCTCCCTGGGGGTGCTTGGCTGTCGCCTGTGAAAGCCGACTGATCAGCTGGGAAGTTTCCAGACTGTAGCTGGCGAGGGAACAGCTGAGGCTGTAGATGATGAACAGAGCGATACACACGGTGGACATCTCGCCTGTGGAGAGGACTCTGTGCCCCTCTCTCTGGCTAAGAGTCCGGGAGCTTTTACTACAAACCCGCCTCCCTGGGGCTGGCCATCCGTCACTCAGGAGGGGCAGGGGGAGGCTGCAGCCAGCACCTCCCACCCCGCCCCCCCACCCCCGGGGTAGATAACCCTAACAGAGCGGGGATGCTGGGGCTGCTCCTGCCTGAGCCCGCGTGAAATGGGGCCCGGAGCTCACTGAACCCAGGGTCCGGGGCCTGCGTGCGCCCACGCCGCCTCCGTGTCAAGGCTGGGTGTACATGGAGGCGTGCGAGGTGCAGCCGTCTTACTTCCCTTATAAGTCACCTGCTCACAGACCAGCCAGGCCAGCCGGCCGAGCATCAGAAACATGGCGGCTACTCCTCGAGTCTAGGCCCGTGTTCGGCAAACTGCGGCTCGTGAGCCACATGCGGCTCTTATTGAAACTTAGTGGCCCATGCGCAGAAGTCGGTATTTTGTGGAAGAGCCACACTCAAGGGGCCAAAGAGCCGCATGTGGCTCGCGAGCCGCAGTTTGCCGACCACTGGCCTAGGCCGCTGCTCTGCTCCGGGCCCGGGAAGGCGCCGTCCCTCTCTTCTCATCGCCCCGTCGCTGAGACGGCGTTTAACTCTCCCGTTTCTGTCTAGGCCGGAAGTGCGACCCGAGCTGCCCCAGCGGAAGTTGCTGGGCTGCGGGCAAGGAGAACTGCCAGCCCTGTGAGTCC
>NW_005354061.1:205726-211667 GCF_000412655.1 Myotis brandtii | reverse complement strand
TGTGTGAAGGCCCCAAAGCCAGTATTTTTGTTTGTTTTTGTTTTTCAGTAATGCCTCTGCCATTTTTTAAGTATGTTTTTATTGATTTCAGAGAGGAAGGGAGAGAGAGAGAGAGAGAGAGAGAGAGAGAAATTTCAGTGATGAAAGAGAATCATTGATCAGCTGCCTCCTGCACACCCCACCCTGGGGATCGAGCCCACAACCCAGGCCTGTGCCCTGACCAGGAATTGAACTGTGACCTCCCATTCAACCACTGAGCCACACCGGCCAGACCTAAAAGTCACTCTTGCTCGTAAGGCCAGACGTGAGCAGCCCAGTGAACACCAATCCTGCCAGCCTCCCGCGGGGAATCCGGTGCCGGCTGTTGTGGGCACGTGGGCCAGGCGGCCATAAATGAGCGAAAGTCAGCCGCAGGCGCCAGTCATCCCCTGGGAGCAGTGCCCGGCGGCGCTTCCTGGGAACAGGAGGCTGGTCGGCCGGCCCTCCCCACACACACACACACCCCTGGCTCTGGGACCCACCTACCGAGAAGTCCGAGCGACTTTTTCAGGAGGGTTTTCTGTGGGCTCCGAGGGTAGGGGCACCGATGGCCAGGGGTCTGGGGACCTGTCACCTACCTCCTGGCCGTCCGTCCTTCACAGACCGTCTGACCGTGACGTGACTCTTACATCCTTCCACACGGCTCCCTGGCTGTCTTTTCGGTCACTTGTATGTGCGTTGGTGCCACCGGAAGCTCAGTTCCAACGAGTAGCTAATGGCTTAGCAGCTCTAGAGGTCTAGACTTCACCTGGTCAGTTCTCCCCAGTGATTAAAAGCAAGCAGGAAGCCCTGGCTGGTGTGGCTCCGTAGATAGAGCGTCAGTCCATGCACTGAAGGGTCCTGGGTTCGATTCCAGTCAAGGGCACGTCGTACCTCAGTTGCAGGCTCACTCCCCAGCCGTGGTCAGGGGCGTGCAGGAGGCAACCGATCGATGTGTCTCTCTCACATCGATGTTTCTCTCTCTGTCTCTCCCACTCTCTCTAAAAATCCATGGAAAACTATCCTTGGGTGAAGAGTAGCAGCAACAACAAAAAATAAGGGAGACTGAGGCGCCGTCAGAACGGTCACGACTGGGTTTAGTCTGGCAGAACGGGGGTGTCCGGGAGCTTGAACGAGGTCCCTCCCTGATCACTTCCCACCCCCCAGCCCTCCCCCATGTGCTCCAGGGTGTCCCTGGGGGCCCCCCCCCCCCCCGCTCCCGGCTCACCGTGACCTGTGCTCCTTTTCAGTGACCAAGACCATCTGCGCCCAGCAGTGCTCCGGCCGCTGCCGGGGCAAGTCCCCGAGTGACTGCTGCCACAACCAGTGTGCCGCTGGCTGCACGGGGCCCCGCGAGAGCGACCGCCTGGTAAGGCCCGCTGCCCCCAGCCTCCCGGGCACTGCCCCCCACCCAGCCCCCGTGGGCGGCTTCCGTGGCTGCGGTGTGTGGATTACCGTCTGTGGTAGCGGGCGAGGACGCCGCCCTTCCTGGGACCAGAGCCTCTGTCATCGTCCTGCCTCCCCCCTCCCTCTGTGACCTTGGGCCGCGGCTGTGACCTCTGTGCTCCGGTCTCCTTGGCTGATGGTGGTGGGTAGAGTGCCTCTCTGTTAAATGGTCCACGTGACATTCGTACGAGGCCCTAGGCATAGAACGAACACCGAGGACTAAATATGTGTGGTTTATCGTTAAGGGGAATGAGCCGCAGAGACTTAGACGGGGCCCAGGGCCCCGAGGGCTCTGCTCTTCCCACCACGGCTCAGAGGTTGCCGGCACCCCACGCAGGCGGTCTTGGGGTGCTCCTGTCTGTCCCGGGACTGCAGGACGCCCTAACGAAATCCGTGTTGCCTGGGGGGTGATGGGGCCCATGCAGCTGCCCCCGAGGGTGAGCACCTTGGAAGTCCTGAGCCCCAGGCTGGTATAAGCCCTGCAGTCAGCGACGGCGGGAGGGGGCGAGCTGCAAGGCAGCGCCCCGTTTGGCCTGGTCCTTGCAGGCGGCACGCTGCCAGGCGAGGGCCCCTGCGGCGGGCAGTACCCTGAACCACACCCGCAGTGTCCTCTGTAAAGGCAGCTGGCGTGAATGGAGTGTGAGCAGAACACCCTCGAGGTTCCCGCCCAGCGTGCGAGCTCTGTGTCGTTCTGCCCACTAATGGAGACATGCATTTTCCTCTCCCCACAATCATAAGGCTCGCAGTTGGGACACGTGTTTCAGAAAAGCCATGCTCCTGAGAGGACGGTCTCTCCGGCTGTGCCACGCACGGCGCTGGGTCGTCCGCTCTAAGCGAGCACCGGAGCGTAACTGAGGCCTCCGGACAGAACCCAACGGCCCGCTCCGCGCACCTGCGCCGGTCAGCAAAAATGAAAGGCTTCAACGTGAGAGGGAGAGGGAGAGAGAGAGAGAGAGAGAGAGAGAGAGAGAGAGAGAGAGAACGAGATTTGGGAAGCGCTGATTCAGGCAGAAGCCCAGTGTCCCAGGAGGAGACCAAGCCGTGGGTTTTATGCATCCAGAGCAGGAGGGCTCGCTATTGGCAGAAAAGCTGCCATGGTGACACGGACGCTAACACTGTTCCTCACTGTCCGCCTCTGCTCCCTCGCTGTCTGCTCACAGCGCTCTGGGAAGCAATGTCCTTTAGGCCCAAAGTGGTCGCCCATTTAACATGACCCGGTCCGAGGTCCGGGACAGCGAGGCGGCTCCTCCGATGTCCCGTGTCCATGCCTCTCGCAGGTCTGCCGCCGGTTCCGGGACGGCGCCACCTGCAAGGACACCTGCCCGCCGCTCATGCTGTACAACCCCACCACCTACCAGATGGACGTCAACCCCGACGGCAAATACAGCTTCGGCGCCACCTGTGTGAAGAAGTGTCCCCGTGAGTCCTCGCCCGCCACGCCCTTTCAGGCTCCAGCATCCGTTTCCCGTGCGCCTCCTACGGGAACCCCGAGTCCCCAGCTCAGGCAGCGTCTGGTCGGCGTGTGCCTCATTGTCAGGCATGTGGCCAGGGCCCATCCGAATGCAGGTGATGGATAGGTCATGCCACAGGTGAGGGTAGGTCATGCCGCAGGTGATGGGTAGGTCACTGCCGCAGGTGAGGGTAGGTCGCTGCCGCAGGTGAGGGTAGGTCATGCCACAGGTGACGGGGCAGGTCATGCCGCAGGTGAGGGTAGGTCGCTGCCGCAGGTGAGGGTAGGTCATGCCCCAGGTGAGGGTAGGTCATGCCGCAGTTGACGGGGCAGGTCGTGCCGCAGGTGAGGGTAGATCATGCCGCAGGTGATGGGTAGGTCGCTGCCGCAGGTGTTGGGCAGCACCTGGAACTGAGGTCCAGGGCAGTGAGCTGTCCGGTGGGCCTAACCCCGCAGCCCCTGGGCCGTTTCGCCCTTGGGCTGCTGCACCCAGGAGGGAGGTGTGTGATAGGCCCCAGCAGGGGGTGTCAGAGCTGCCTTTGCTCAGTGGATAGAGGGGGCCTGGGCCCTTGGGGGGACTGTCGCCTGCTGTTTTGTTGCCGTCGCTGGGTTTTGCTTATTTGCATATGCAGCGACTGGTCCGCTGCTCTAGGAAGTGGTGACAGCAGCCCCGGCCGCATAGCGGAAGCACAGGGTTGTCTAGTTAACGCGCTTAGGACCGGCCTTGACTTCCCAGGGGAGAGGGAGCGAGGAGAAGCGTCTACAGCAGCGGCAGAGGGAGAGCTCTGCGGGTTGCGGGGATGAGAATGTTCACCTTCTGGGCAGAAGAAAATGACAGGGAGATGGAGGGATGGCCACGGGCAGGGAGTGACGGGATGAGGAAGTCCTCGTCCCGATGTGGCAGACGTGGTCCTGAGAGAGGGCTGGCGAGGGGGTGACAACCCAGAGGAAGCACAGAGCCCCGGACGCAGCAGGCGCGTCCCAGGAGGATGAGCAGCACGGGGAGGTGTGTGAGGTCGGCTTGGGGCCCAAGCAGGCGGAGGCCCCTGGAGAGAATGACGTCTGTGTGGACACGAGCCCCATGTGCACCGTGAGGCGAGGGGCCAGGAGAGGGCGGAGGTGCCGGACCAGCTGCCAGAGGCCCCGCCAGGCGCAGGCCGCGAGGCAGGCCACAGCCCCGGGAGTAAACCCAGCCTCGGGGCCGCGTTGAGGGGAGCGGAGTTGTCGTTCAGGCTCGCCTATTTTTTTTTAATATAGTTTTATTGATTTCAGAGAGGAAGAGAGAGGGATAGAGAGAGAGAAACATCAGTGATGAGAGAGAATCATGGATCGGCTGCCTCCTGCACGCCCCACACTGGGGAGAGAGCCCGCAACCCGGGCCTGTGCCCTGACCGGAATCGAACCCTGACCTCCTGGTTCATAGGTCCACGCTCAACCTCTGGGCCACACCAGCTGGGCTCACATATTTTTAATAAAGATTCGAGCTTCGATCATAAGTCCTGGAGGTAAAACCTAAAAAAAAAAAAGAGCGGGGAGGAGAGCTCTAAGCCTGGGGGGAGCGGCTCCCGCACATCCGCTCCGCCTGGGAGGAGGATCTGTTTGCCATCAGGGCCTGGGACGCGATGAAAGCTCTTGAGCGCGATTCCTTTTCAGTCTGCAGCCTTCCCTTCTTTGTCCTTAAAATAAACAAAATGAGAGGATGACGGGCCCTGTCATCGGCCACGATTCAGGAGGACACGACCCCAGAGACACCTGGCGCTGTGTTCACACCTGCCTCCCCGCCCTCCCCCCGCCACAGGGAACTACGTGGTGACCGACCACGGCTCCTGCGTGCGGGCCTGCAGCTCCGACAGCCATGAGGTGGAGGAAGACGGCGTCCGCAAGTGCAAGAAGTGCGAAGGGCCCTGTCGCAAAGGTAGGAGCCCGCGTGGGCGCAGCGTGGGGACACGGCCTCCCCGGTCCTGGGCTGGGTGCCCCGGCCCCGCCAGGCTCCTCGGCGGCACTGGGAGAGGTTCCGGTGACTCTCTCTCCGGCTCAGCAATCCCTTCCTTCCTTTATTCCGTGCCCTGTCCCTGGAGTACCCTCCAGGCCAACCTATCCCTGCTGACCCCCTACTTTATCTTTTATTCTGTAAATTTTCACACACAGACCCCGAAAGTGCGATCATTGTACAGGAGGCATCCATGGGCCCCACGCACAAACTCACTGATCTTTTTTTTATTATTTTTTAATTGATTTCAGAGAGGAAGAGAGAGATAGAAACATCAATGAGGACAGAGAATCATTAATTGGCTGCCTCCTGCACGCTCCACACTGGGGATGGAGCCCACAACCCGGGCATGTGCCCTGACCAGAAATTGAACTGTGACCTCCTGGGTTCATAGGTCAATGCTCAACCACTGAGCCACACTGGCTGGACTGCATCTTGCTTTTTGATTTAAAAAACCGTGTGTGTGTTTTCTCTAAGATGGAAGACAAGGCCACAGCCAGCTCAGGGTGGTAGGAAGGCGGAGGTGTGGTTAGGGTACCAATGGGAGCCCCACACAGGTCAGCGCTGACAAAGGAGGGCAAGGGGATCCCCTGCCGTTAGGCCCTGGTCCCCGTGGGAGACACTGAGGAGGGGACATAGTCCAGTGAGGACGGCGACCGCGTGTCCTTCTCTGACCTCTGTCCCTGGAACCCGCCGTGGCTCCGGGCCTCCATCAGTGTGTGTTAAGTGAATGGGCGATGGTTGGGCAGTGACAGTCTCACGGCTTCGCTCCCGCCCCGCCCCTCCCCCTGGGCCCCCTGCCTGCTCAGGTCCCCAGGCATGAACGGGATTGCGTGTCCCTCTCCCCACAGTGTGCAACGGGATAGGGATCGGGGAGTTTAGAGACACCCTGTCCATCAACGCCACCAACATCAGGCACTTCCGCAACTGCACCACCATCAGCGGGGACCTGCACATCCTGCCCGTGGCCTTCAAGGGGTGAGTCGGGGGGTGGGGGGCCACCTTCTAGGGGTGAGTGGGGGGCAGGGGCTGCCTCT
>NW_005354061.1:200155-205493 GCF_000412655.1 Myotis brandtii | reverse complement strand
CGCCCTCGGGGCAGCGCGGGTGGGAGAGGCAGGCAGCCTAGGCCGGCACCCGCACCCGTGTGTGCAGCTCCGTGAGGACGGGAGGGGAAGCGGATCCAGTGCCCCATGTCCTGCTCGTGCCTCGGGCTCGGGAACCCTGTCCTCGCCCTCGGCCGGGAAGGCGGTTTCTGAGCGCCCTGCCTCCCGCCTGCAGGGTTCCTGCTGATCCAGGCCTGGCCCGAGAACAGGACGGACCTGCACGCCTTCCGGAACCTGGAGATCATCCGGGGCCGGACCAAGCAGCAGTGAGTGCCGAGCCCGGCAGCCGCCGTGTGTGTTTTGAAATAAGACTCGCAGAGTATGGCCGCGATGCTGTAGGGCCTTGCTGTGCTCCACCCAGTCTCTCCTGGGCTGGCATCTCACGGGCGGTGCTGGTGTCAGAGTGAAGTCAGCATGGTCCCCGTGCCGTTAACAAAACGACCCCTTATTCGGGGCTCGCCGGCTGCTCCATGAACGCCTTCTGTTTCCTCGCCTGATCCGGTCTTCATCCTGCCTTTTTTTGTTGTTAATCCTCACCCAGTCATACTTTTCCATTGATTTTTTTTTTTTATGAGAGCAGAAGGGAGGGAGGGGGGAGAGAGAGAGAGAGAGACATTAATGTGAGAGAGACACATCGATTGGTTACCTCTCACATGTGTCCCCACCTGGGCCAGGGATGGAACCTACAACCTCGGTACGCGCCCTTGACTGGGAATCGAACCCACGACCCTTCGGTGCGTGGGCCCGTGCTCTAACCACTGGGCACGCCAGCCAGGGCCCACCTTGCATTTGGTTGCTGTGTCTCCTTAGTCCCTGCAGGTGTGTCTATCACAGTCCCCGTCTTTCCTTACCGGTCACGGCCTGAGCACGCTGGAGGACCGCAGCGCAGGCTTTGTGTAGAAGGGCTGACGTGTCCTCGTGATGGGAGAGATCGCAGGATGTAACGTGCAGCACAGGGAATATAGTCGGTGGTGTGGGAACGGTGGGTGGTGCCAGGCGGGTGCTGCAAGTATGCAATTATCTAACCACGTGCTGGACACCTGACAAAGCAACACTGAATGTTAACGGTCAGTGGGAACAGTAACAATGGAGAACCTAGGACCCCCTCCGGGAGGAGCCCAGCTTGTTCACCGCTGATGGGAGACCAGAGGAAGGGTTGCAATTCAGGACGCTCGCGGGCCGTGGGGACAGGGAGTGCAGACCTCCTTCCTGTGGTTCCCCATCATCGCAGACAACACCCCGAGCTCCTCTGTGGTGTCAGGTCTTCTGTGCTCTAGCCCCGCCCTCTCCCCGGGCCCCTCTCCGGCCTCCCTGCCTCCACCTTTCTGCCCCTGTAGCGGCCTGTGGCTCTCCGCACCTGCCACGCGCCTTCTTGCCTTCCTGCTTCTCCAGCTGGCCCTGGGCTTCCCGCCCTCCACCTGAGTCCCTTCACCGGCCCCCTGAGGGCGCTTCATCGCCCTGATGGACCAGCACAGTGCTGGGTGCACCTGCTCCCCAGGTCCGCCCCATCGGGCATCACCTCTTCCGGGAGGCCCCCTCCTGCGCAGCCTTCCCCAGGCGTGTTCAGGGCCCCTGCCCTTTGCCCCCACTACCACCAGACTCGGGTTCTGGGGAAATACCATCTCCTATGATTGTATCCCCACTAGAAAAAAGGGGCGCCGTCCTGAGAGTAGGAAATGTACACACGGCCTACATAGAATTAGATACATGTCACCTCACGTGTTTGTTCAGCGGCTGCATGGCTGGGTAGGTGGATGGGAAATGAACCTGTGGCTTTTGAAGTCTATTTGGATGTTTGAGAGGCTAGAACACCTCAATGCCCAGGCAGAGTAAACAGGCAGCAAGTAAATAATGGCATTGAGACCTTCCTTCAGCCCCTGGCTCGCCCCTGGGATTGAAGAGACTCAGCGGCCAGGAAACTGGCTTTTCCCTGGAGGGACTCACAAGGAAACACTTGCAGATTTTTTTTATTAATATGTTTTTCATTGATGTCAGGGAGGAGGGAGAGGGAGAGAGAGATAGGAACATCCATGATGAGAGAGAATCACGGATCGGCTGCCTCCTGCACGCCCCCTCCTGGGGATGGAGCCCACAACCCCGGCATGTGCCCTTGGCCAGGAATCGAACCGTGACCTCCTGGCTCACAGGCTGACGCTCAACCACTGAGCCACGCCGGCCGGGCCACTTGCAGATTTCAAGTTGCAATACGTACCTTGCGCAGTGGGACCGATGGTCATGGGGGGGTGGGGGGCAGTGAATCTAAAAGGGCCCAGGAAACCCAAATACGTCGCTCAGCGACGCCGTGTTGTTGTGCGTCTCACGGGGTTGGTTTCCTTCTCTCCGACGCAGCGGCCGCTTCTCTCTCGCCGTCGTCGGGCTGGACATCACGTCCCTGGGGCTGCGCTCCCTCAAGGAGATCAGTGACGGAGACGTGATCATCTCGGCGAACCGCAACCTGTGCTACGCAGACACCATCAACTGGAGAAAGCTCTTCGGGACCACGAGTCAGAAAGCCAAGATCCAAGGCAACAAGGACGGCAGAGACTGCAGTGAGTGGCGCGCGGCCGGAGGGCGGGCCCGCTGCTCCGTGCCTGTTCACGTAGAACGCCCCCAGGGCCACCCCCGAGCACGCGAAGGCCTCTCCTCCCCCTGACGCAGCCAGAGAGGGGCTCCGTGTGCTCCCGATGGCGGCGCTGCCACCTGGCGCCCGGCAGGATCGCTCTGGCGCATCCTCCTTTCCCAGGAGATGTTGGCCTTGAGATTCGGGCTGTCCGTTGTTCGCAATGCACAGGAGTGAGCTTGGTGTCGATTAGATGACATTTTAGCTATCGGTCCCCCTGCTCATTTCAGTCTCCGATGGCTCTAGCTCACACACACACACGCACACACATGCACACAAACGCGTGCGCCCGTGTGCACGCCGTGGAAGGAACCTTTCACCGTGGCGTCTCCTACCTGCGTCAGAGCCATCGCCAGCCTGTGAAGCCGGGCAGGTGGCGGCCCCTGTGCCGAGAGCCGGCCCCTGGAAGCAGACCTGCCTCCACATCCTGGCCCCGGTCCTTCCAGGCACCGAGGCCTTCGTCCACTTCCTCCCCATCTCTGGGCTCTGGCGTCCTCATCCACGCCATGGGGACAGTAACGATTCCCACAGCGTCCCGCTCTGGAGAGAATGAAGCGCAATCCCGAGTGTAGACCCTGGGCGCGGTGCCTCCCTAGCCCAAGGAAGCGAGCACAGCACACCTTCCCGCCGTCACCCTCGCTGTGACGTTAACCCACAAACCCCACCAGGCCCAGTGTGGCGCCCTGGGCACCCCGAAGGGAAAAGGCACCTCGCAGTCGGCCTGGGGGGCTGTTCTGGGTCCTGGCTTCTTTCAGGGCCCCGGCGTGTGCGTCAGCGGAAGACCCCGGCACCTCACTGGGGGGGGTTGTCCCAGTCATCCCTCGATCACTCTTCCCCTGACTGCGGTGCCCACTGTCTCCCCAGAGGCCCAAGGCCAAGTCTGCAACCGGCTGTGCTCGCCGCAGGAGGGCTGCTGGGGCCCCGCGCCCGGGGACTGCGTGGCCTGCCAGAACGTCAGCCGAGAGCAGGAGTGCATGGAGCGGTGCAACCTGCTGGAGGGGTGAGCGCTGCGACCGCGGGAGGGCGGCTGGACGGGGCCAACGCCGTTCCCCGTGCACCTGTCTCTCTGTTGTTTCTTTTCCTTTGTTTTGTTGGTTGTTTGTTTGTTTGTTAGCAACTGTTCATCACACATGGAAATGGACAAACTATTTTCCTGGCTTAATCCAACCTAATAATTTATCGAGTCTCTTTTTCTGGACATACCTTCTATTTTTCTAAGCTGCACAAAGTTCCCAAGATAGATCGCTCATCAGCGGTTCATCTGCCCAAGACTGTGGCCATGCGGTCTGTCCCTCGGTGCACCATTCCTGGCATGTCAGACTATGTTAACGCAAATGCCATCCCCTGGTTAATTTCTGTGTTCTGTTCAAGAAACAGTGAGCAGTGCAAATAGCTCTAAATAGGACCATGGACAAAGAAGTAGACAGCCGTTTAACGGTTGCTGAGTTTACTTACCATCAATACCAGTTACAGCCTGTCGATGCTGTGGGAGTCTTGACATTGATGCCAATCTTTGAATGAGAAAGTAAAATTGAAGAATAGAGCTCAGCAGGGGCAGTGTTCTAAATATATATCTTATTGATTTCAGAGAGGAAGGGAAAGGGAAAGAGAGAGAGAAACATCAATGAGGAGAGAGAATCATGGATCAGCTGCCTCCTGCACACCCCCTACTGGGGATCGAGCCCACAACCCGGGCATGTGCCCTGACCGGGAATCAAACCATGACCTCCTAGTTCATAGGTCAACACTCACTCCTGAGCCACGCTGGTCGGGCGGCAGGGACAGTTTTCTAAAAATTTAAAGAAAAAGGGAAATTTTGTGAGAGGGAAGAGCTGCTGGAATTGGATGGCTGTAGGAAGTTTTCCTTCTTATTTCACTGTCGGGGCCGCAGCGTGGATCCAGAAATATTCCGGAGCAGGTTGACAAGGTCAGGTTCATTTCTGTAGGAGCCATTAGCTGACAGGCCCTCCCCTAGCGGAGTGATCTGCATGCTAAAGAGTAGGACCTATTGGCGTACCCCTTGATACCACAGGTAGACCCCCTGCTCATGTTTTCAGTTTTCACTTCTCTTTAAAAAGACAAGGTCATTGCCCTGGCTGGTGTGGCTCAGTGGGTCGGGCACCGTCCCTTACACAGAAAGGTCACTGGTTCAGTTCCCGGTCAGGGCACCTGCCTGGGTTGTGGACTCGATCCCCAGTCCAGGGCGTGCAGGAGGCAGCCGATTCATGTTTTGCTCTCACATCCATGTTTCTCTCTTTCTCTCTCCCTCTCCCTTCCTCTCCCTCTAAAGATCAATAAAAATATAAAATAAAATAAAAAATTTTTAATCCTCACTTGAGGAGTGAGGGTATTTTTTCCATTGATTTTTAGAGTGGAGGGAGAGAGGAGGGGAGAGAGAGAGGAAAAAACATCCACGTGACAGGCACCTGGATTGGTTGCCTCCCACATGTACCCAACTGGGCCGGGGACCAGAGGGGATCGGACCCGCAACCCAGGCACAGGCCCTTGACTGGGAATCGAACCTGTGACCGTCTGGTGTACAGGCTGACTCTCTAACCACTGAGCCACGCCAGCCGGGGCTAAAATAAAAGTTTTTTAAGGCAAAGTAATGAAAGCAAGCACGTCGAGGTGCCAGGTCTTTCCTCCACGGCGCCTGGGGCCCAGCCGCACGGGTCCCTTTGCAGGACGGGCCCCCTCCAC
>NW_005354061.1:196376-198526 GCF_000412655.1 Myotis brandtii | reverse complement strand
ATGTCACCTCACGTGTTTGTTCAGCGGCTGCATGGCTGGGTAGGTGGATGGGAAATGAACCTGTGGCTTTTGAAGTCTATTTGGATGTTTGAGAGGCTAGAACACCTCAATGCCCAGGCAGAGTAAACAGGCAGCAAGTAAATAATGGCATTGAGACCTTCCTTCAGCCCCTGGCTCGCCCCTGGGATTGAAGAGACTCAGCGGCCAGGAAACTGGCTTTTCCCTGGAGGGACTCACAAGGAAACACTTGCAGATTTTTTTTATTAATATGTTTTTCATTGATGTCAGGGAGGAGGGAGAGGGAGAGAGAGATAGGAACATCCATGATGAGAGAGAATCACGGATCGGCTGCCTCCTGCACGCCCCCTCCTGGGGATGGAGCCCACAACCCCGGCATGTGCCCTTGGCCAGGAATCGAACCGTGACCTCCTGGCTCACAGGCTGACGCTCAACCACTGAGCCACGCCGGCCGGGCCACTTGCAGATTTCAAGTTGCAATACGTACCTTGCGCAGTGGGACCGATGGTCATGGGGGGGTGGGGGGCAGTGAATCTAAAAGGGCCCAGGAAACCCAAATACGTCGCTCAGCGACGCCGTGTTGTTGTGCGTCTCACGGGGTTGGTTTCCTTCTCTCCGACGCAGCGGCCGCTTCTCTCTCGCCGTCGTCGGGCTGGACATCACGTCCCTGGGGCTGCGCTCCCTCAAGGAGATCAGTGACGGAGACGTGATCATCTCGGCGAACCGCAACCTGTGCTACGCAGACACCATCAACTGGAGAAAGCTCTTCGGGACCACGAGTCAGAAAGCCAAGATCCAAGGCAACAAGGACGGCAGAGACTGCAGTGAGTGGCGCGCGGCCGGAGGGCGGGCCCGCTGCTCCGTGCCTGTTCACGTAGAACGCCCCCAGGGCCACCCCCGAGCACGCGAAGGCCTCTCCTCCCCCTGACGCAGCCAGAGAGGGGCTCCGTGTGCTCCCGATGGCGGCGCTGCCACCTGGCGCCCGGCAGGATCGCTCTGGCGCATCCCCCTTTCGCAGGAGACGTTGGCCTTGAGATTCGGGCTGTCCGTTGTTCGCAGTGCACAGGAGTGAGCTTGGTGTCGATTAGATGACATTTTAGCTATCGGTCCCCCTGCTCATTTCAGTCTCCGATGGCTCTAGCTCACACACACACACGCACACACATGCACACAAACGCGTGCGCCCGTGTGCACGCCGTGGAAGGAACCTTTCACCGTGGCGTCTCCTACCTGCGTCAGAGCCATCGCCAGCCTGTGAAGCCGGGCAGGTGGCGGCCCCTGTGCCGAGAGCCGGCCCCTGGAAGCAGACCTGCCTCCACATCCTGGCCCCGGTCCTTCCAGGCACCGAGGCCTTCGTCCACTTCCTCCCCATCTCTGGGCTCTGGCGTCCTCATCCACGCCATGGGGACAGTAACGATTCCCACAGCGTCCCGCTCTGGAGAGAATGAAGTGCAATCCCGAGTGTAGACCCTGGGCGCGGTGCCTCCCTAGCCCAAGGAAGCGAGCACAGCACACCTTCCCGCCGTCACCCTCGCTGTGACGTTAACCCACAAACCCCACCAGGCCCAGTGTGGCGCCCTGGGCACCCCGAAGGGAAAAGGCACCTCGCAGTCGGCCTGGGGGGCTGTTCTGGGTCCTGGCTTCTTTCAGGGCCCCGGCGTGTGCGTCAGCGGAAGACCCCGGCACCTCACTGGGGGGGGTTGTCCCAGTCATCCCTCGATCACTCTTCCCCTGACTGCGGTGCCCACTGTCTCCCCAGAGGCCCAAGGCCAAGTCTGCAACCGGCTGTGCTCGCCGTCGGAGGGCTGCTGGGGCCCCGCGCCCGGGGACTGCGTGGCCTGCCAGAACGTCAGCCGAGAGCAGGAGTGCATGGAGCGGTGCAACCTGCTGGAGGGGTGAGCGCTGCGACCGCGGGAGGGCGGCTGGACGGGGCCAACGCCGTTCCCCGTGCACCTGTCTCTCTGTTGTTTCTTTTCCTTTGTTTTGTTGGTTGTTTGTTTGTTTGTTAGCAACTGTTCATCACACATGGAAATGGACAAACTATTTTCCTGGCTTAATCCAACCTAATAATTTATCGAGTCTCTTTTTCTGGACATACCTTCTATTTTTCTAAGCTGCACAATTCCCAAGAT
>NW_005354061.1:192166-195693 GCF_000412655.1 Myotis brandtii | reverse complement strand
AGAGAAACATCAATGAGGAGAGAGAATCATGGATCAGCTGCCTCCTGCACACCCCCTACTGGGGATCGAGCCCACAACCCGGGCATGTGCCCTGACCGGGAATCAAACCATGACCTCCTAGTTCATAGGTCAACACTCACTCCTGAGCCACGCTGGTCGGGCGGCAGGGACAGTTTTCTAAAAATTTAAAGAAAAAGGGAAATTTTGTGAGAGGGAAGAGCTGCTGGAATTGGATGGCTGTAGGAAGTTTTCCTTCTTATTTCACTGTCGGGGCCGCAGCGTGGATCCAGAAATATTCCGGAGCAGGTTGACAAGGTCAGGTTCATTTCTGTAGGAGCCATTAGCTGACAGGCCCTCCCCTAGCGGAGTGATCTGCATGCTAAAGAGTAGGAACTATTGGCGCACTCCTTGATGCCACAGGTAGACCCCCTGCTCATGTTTTCAGTTTTCACTTCTCTTTAAAAAGACAAGGTCATTGCCCTGGCTGGTGTGGCTCAGTGGGTCGGGCACCGTCCCTTACACAGAAAGGTCACTGGTTCAGTTCCCGGTCAGGGCACCTGCCTGGGTTGTGGACTCGATCCCCAGTCCAGGGCGTGCAGGAGGCAGCCGATTCATGTTTTGCTCTCACATCCATGTTTCTCTCTTTCTCTCTCCCTCTCCCTTCCTCTCCCTCTAAAGATCAATAAAAATATAAAATAAAATAAAAAATTTTTAATCCTCACTTGAGGAGTGAGGGTATTTTTTCCATTGATTTTTAGAGTGGAGGGAGAGAGGAGGGGAGAGAGAGAGGAAAAAACATCCACGTGACAGGCACCTGGATTGGTTGCCTCCCACACGTACCCAACTGGGCCGGGGATCAGAGGGGATCGGACCCGCAACCCAGGCACAGGCCCTTGACTGGGAATCGAACCTGTGACCGTCTGGTGTACAGGCTGATGCTCTAACCACTGAGCCACGCCAGCCGGGGCTAAAATAAGTTTTTTAAGGCAAAGTAATGAAAGCAAGCACATCGAGGTGCCAGGTCTTTCCTCCACGGCGCCTGGGGCCCAGCCGCACGGGTCCCTTTGCAGGACGGGCCCCCTCCACGGGTGTGGCAGCCCCGGGCAGAAGCACAGAGACCAGCGAAGGTGGCATCTGGTTTAACCGATGCCAAGTGCCTGAAAGGGGGACTCGCGGGACACGTTTCCAGGTGTAACCACTCCTGCTCACCGCCCAGTGAGGGCCGGTCGGGCGTCACCAGGCAGATGTCAGTCTTCTCCGCCCCCCCCCCCCCACCCCGCCCCGGGTTCTGGATTGGGACACAGCCTCTTGCTCCGCGTTGATGGCGCATCTTGGAGGAGTGGTGACGATATTACCAGCAAAGTCCTCACTCTCCCCCATCCGCCCCCCGGCTCCGTTCTTACTGTTTGGGCCTGACCATGGCAGGGGGAAGGGCTCTCCCTCCGTCCCCTGTGGTCTCTGCAGCGTTCCTCTCCTGCTCCCCTCACACGGGGAGTCCGCAGGGGCTCTTTCTCTCTCACTCGCTGGCTCGCTCGCTGACACGTGCACACGGCGTCGCTAGGAGAACCCGGGAGAGGTGTGGGTGCTGGGTGGGGGTTATGGCTGGCTTTGGTGGAAGATGGCGGAGGGTTTGGTCAGAGTCTGGTTATTATATGACAGGGTCGCCCTGGACCCTGGCCATGTGTGGCTTTTACCTGGAACCGCTGTGCATTGCTGAGAGAGGTGGTTCGTGTCACTGGGCTTTTCAGACAGACCGGCTCACAGCTGCAGCCGCCAGCGTCCTGCTGCGGGTCCCCAGGGAGGCGCTGACCACTGTCCTTCCCCCCACCCCCCGCAGCGAGCCCAGGGAGTTTGTGGAGAACGGCGAGTGCATCCAGTGCCACCCGGAGTGCCTGCCCCAGCCCATGAACGTGACCTGCACGGGACGCGTAAGGAGCTCGCTTCGTGCCGTTCCCCCACACGCCACGGGGAAAGGCCTCCCAGCGGTCGCCCCCACCACGGCCCACTGTCCCCATGGCTGCTGAGGACAGCGCCCCAACCCACGCCCCAGAGAGAGGCCGTGCAACTTTGGGCTGGGGTGGGGCTCCGACGGAGCTGAAGTCCTCACACCCCCGCTCCTGCCCACACCCTCACTCCTAACCGTGTCCCCGCAAAGCGGGAAGCCCGCAGAGCCCGGTACGGGGTCAGCCCATGTCCCCCACTTCTGACGTCGGTCATCATTGCTTTAGTTTTACTCAAACATCATCAAGTTCTTACGCAACAGGAGTGTATCATTTTTGGAGAATTCTTAAAGAAAGCCCTAGAAAACTATTTAAAATCCAGTTTCCTAGCGACGTAGTGATGTGGTGAAGAGTATCAGGGAGAACTCAGCATCCCAGAGTGGAATGTAGCCCGTTGCTCAGTCAATTGGGCAGTGGCACTGCCCTCAGCCTGCCGCCTCCTGCCCACAGACTGGCTGGAGGTGGGTTTCCGTCGATTTACTGGGCAGGTCTGGCTGCCGCGAGCCTCCCTGGACCACAAATCCCACGTGTGAGCAAGTCCGCCCGACCAGCCCGGGGGTAAATGCACATGCGGGCCCATCAGGATTGTGCTGGCAAGGAGAGATGCCCTCAGAGTGTGAGTGACGTGTAATAAACCAAACAGCACAGTCTCTCGTGTTTTGTACATAGAACACGTGTGCAAAGTAAGACAGGCTTTATGCTCAGCTGTGAACAGGGCTCAGGGCTCAAGCACAACCACAGACAAACTCGCCTTCCACTCTGACAATTTCTACACTGTTTGTTTGACTTTTTTTCAAGACACGTATTTAAGTAAAAGGCTGCTTCCATTTGGCAAAGGAGAGAGCCCTCGTCCCGTCGGTGACGGCCTCTCTCCCACTGCAGGGCCCCGACAGCTGCGTGCAGTGTGCCCACTACATCGATGGCCCGCACTGCGTCAAGACCTGCCCGGCCGGGATCATGGGCGAGAACAACACGCTGGTCTGGAAGTTCGCGGACGCCAGTCACGTCTGCCACCTGTGCCACCCCAACTGCCCTTACGGGTGAGTGCCCCTCGGGCCCTGGGAAAGGAAACGCCCAGAACAAAAGGTTTCCTATCTTGCAAGTTCGCAGATTGGAAATATCTCCAGAATTTCCAGGCGGCACTCCCGGAGGTTTGAGGTGGAGTCAGGGCTTCAGGTGGTGCCCAAGGGCAAGGCAGCAGCCAGAACAGGCTGATGGGCAAGTCACGGTGGGCGGAGCACAGCGGTGGGACATGGTGGGTGGAGCACGGTGGGAGGGGCTTTGGCAGAGGGGCGTGGTGGGTGGGACATGGTGTGAGGAGCATGGTGGACGGGGCATAGTGGGAGGGGTGCGTGGGCGGGGCTTGGTGTGAAGAGCATGTGGGTGGGGCTTGGTGGGAGGAGCATGGTGGGCGGGGCGCAGTGGGAGGAGTGCATGGGTGGGGCTTGGTGGGAGGAGCGTAGTGGGTGGGGCTTGGTGGGAAGAGCGCATGGGAGGGGCACAGTGGGAGAGGCAGGGTGGGCGGGG
>NW_005354061.1:188345-192044 GCF_000412655.1 Myotis brandtii | reverse complement strand
GGGGCACGATGGGCGGGGCTTGTGGTGGTGGGAGGTGGCTCAGTCTCCAGGGCTCATCCTGAAGGAGTCTGTGCTGAGATACCGCAGCTCCTAACCACAGAGACGTGAGGGTGGAATGAGCGCATAGTCCTGCCAGGTCCCCAGAGAACAGAGCCCTCAGAGGAGACAGAAAATGTCTGTCACACAAGCGCCCCCAGACCTCTTCCCACGCTTGAATGCACTTCCCTCACCCAGGCCGTAAAGTGCCCGTCTTTCCCGTTTAATTGGCATCGTCTGTTTTCCTGTTGACACTTACATTGGTGCCCGGGGCTCGAGAGTCACCGTAAGGCAAGCGCTGTCCCTGCCTCCTGTGACGCTCGGTCACGTGGCCCTGGAGGAAGCCAGCTCCTGCTCCCGGCTTTCGGGCCTGCAGTCCTCATCGCCGCCCAGTCCCCTGCCCCTGAGGTCCGTGTCCTCGCTCACCTGCGTCCCCCTCACTCCCCCTTGGACCAGCACGACCCAGGACCTGGTTCTGTTCTGCCCTCTTGTACCCTCGAGGCAGCTGTGAGACAGCTGTGCCTGCGCCAAAGCAACACGTGGAAACACTTCGGTACAAGACCGGAAACTCTCTGCCTTTCAACACGAGGACAGTCCCTGTCGCAGAGTAGACACTCAAAAATATTTGCCGAGTGAATAAATGCGTGAGAATAAATGATTAGCCACCGCCCCCAGATTGAGGCGCATCGCGGTTTTAACGCTTTGAGAGGAACTTAATCCTTCTCCACTTGGAGCTGTGCTGAGTCGGGGGGACGGGGGGAGGAGCAGAGGTTATGAGTCCCAGGCACTCAGTCCCTGCCACTTAAGTTATCACGACCCTGGGCATCTCACTCACTAGTAACCCCTCTGGGCCATGGCTTCCTAAGAGAGAAGAGAGAGGGTTGCCTGGTGATGGAATAAAAAGAGGCTTGCTCATGACTTCACAACAGCTCTTCCAGAGAACATGCTAAGGAAGAGCACCATCAAAACGTATTTCTCTTTTGCTCCCTGCAGCTGCAGAGGGCCAGGTCTTGAAGGCTGCACGACCAACGGGTAAGTGTGACCGCGTTGTCTAATGACAGCGCAATATGGGCAGAGACAGTGCCTGGCTGCATTGCTGGCTCCCCTCTGCCTGGCCAGGTTCTTCCCTCTGGGCCAGCACCTGCTGGTCCCCCTCACCCCCGCCGTCTCCGGGCTCTGGTGGTGTGCTGCCGTGAGGGGAGCAGGAAGTGCGTGCTCGATGCCCAGCACTCCTTCCTCTGTCCTTCCTCTGACTTCTTTGGTCACACCTGTGTGGTTGGACCCTTCCCTTCTCCTAGCTTCTCTTCCTCCCTCCCTGACCTGTCCCAGCTGGCCCTGCCACAGACCTGTGCTTGAGTGACCTTTCTGCTCGGTGACAAAGCTCCAACTTGGGGTTTCTCCCTGATCTTTCTCAGCGCCACCTCCTCAGCATTTCAGTTCTGGTCACTTTGCCGTCGTTGCTGAAACGCGGCCCTGGGACCAGCAGAGCTGGGCTTCCTGTTCGGACTCAGCAGGGAAGAGCGGGTTATCGATGAGTAACGTCTAGAGAGGAATCAGATTTATACAGACACCTGTCGAAACGTCGAGGAGAGAAACATCCATCGGCTGCCTCCTGCACGCCCCCCACTGGGGAGCAAGCCTGCAACCCGGGCCTGTGCCCTGACTGGGGATCAAACTGGTGACATCCCGGTCGATGCCCAACAGGCTGAGCCACCCCAGCCGGGCTGGGAACCCCTGCAGTTCCCGTCATGTCGACGGAACCCCTCTCAGTGCCGCGGACGCTTCCCCCCAGAATCAGCCGTGGTCACGGATCCTTCCTACTCTCCGGGGAACGTCAGGGCACACAGGAGGCCGCTGCGGGGACAAAGGTCTCTTCAGCCATCCCTCTTCCCGGGCCGGGGCACAGCCAGCTCCTGCTGCTCGTCCACAGTCAGCACCTCCACTGAGGTCCCTCTCGCCCCACAGGCACCCGTCCGGCACCGATCTTTGTTGTGTTTACTCTTTTAAGTTTTTCCATTCACTCGCCCTCGTTATGACTCGACGTGGAACACATCCTCTGTAGGAACAGATTCGTTCCTGTATCTCACGTTCCCTCCAAAACCGTGGAAACCCATGAGCTCCAGCGGCAGTGGTGGGCAGACGGTCGGACGTGGGGGATGGCTCGTGTACTCTAAGCAGAACATGTGGTAACTGTCTCTTTCACGAAGTGCGTGTGACCCACTTACGAGAAATTCCACAAACTGGTTAATCTTCGCTGTTTGTTTACATTTCTACCTGGAACGATGAAGTCTGCCGGAAGCTGAAATGGCATCGTTATGACTCGACGTGGAACACATCCTCTGTAGGAACCGATTCGTTCCTGTATCTCTCTCACGTTCCCTCCAAAACCGTGAAACCCCATGAGCTCCAGCGGCAGTGGTGGGCAGACGGTCTGACGCGGGGGATGGCTCGTGTACTCTAAGCAGAACATGTTGTAACTGTCACTTTCACGAAGTGCATGTGACCCACTTACGAGAAATTCGTAAGGACGACGCCCCATTATTGTACGTCCAAATGCCACAACTGGTTGATCTTCGCTGTTTGTTCACATTTCTACCTGGACCGATGAAGTCTGCCGGAAGCTGAAATGGCACCGATACTTAAGAATAACAACTTTATATTCAAATTCGGAATCTTCTGCTTCAGACGGCTCTCTCCCCAGTGAGCTTTAGAGTTTGAGTTTGAGTTTTGCTCTCTCTGGAATCAGGCACAACCTCGCCCGGAGGTTTGAGGCTGCAAGGTGACACCCCTGGTCTAGGACGGGGGTGGTCTCTGTGTGCGGTCCCCTCATTGCACAGCCCCCTCCGAGCTCACGCGAAGCACTTCAGCGGCTGTGGTGCCATCTGGAAAGCCAAGGGCCCTTCCAGGAGGCTCGGCATCACTGACAGGCCCCTCCCCAGCCAGGCCAGCAGACAGCATGGGGCTCACGGACGGGAGGGCGCTGCTTCCGAGCACAGAGAGACTCTGAGAAACATGCAAATTCACATGGAAACCAGAACTGAAGTCTGAGTTACTTTTGGAATTAATGTCTTTTCTTAATCAACAGATTGAAATAGAACCATTGCCCTGCCCCCGTGTGGCTCAGTTGGTCGGGCGTTGTGCTATGCACCAAAGGTGGCTGGGTTGCCGGTTCAATTCCCGGTCAGGACACATGCCCAGGTTGTGGGCTCCATTCCCAGTGGGGATCATGCAGGAGGCAGCCGATCAGTGTGTCTCTCTCTCTCTCCTTTCTCCCTCTCTCTAAAAAAAATAACATAAAATAATTATATACTAGTATAGCCACTATAGGGAGAGATCCAGATAACACCTCAATTTGAAAAGTGCAACGCAGCCAGGTGGGGGGCGGGGACAGTGAGGACTCTGCAGGGACCCTCAGCTCCCCCCCCCTCAGCGGCTGCAGCGCCTCTCTGAGCGTGTTCAGTGGCGTCAGCGTTTCAGCACAGGCAGGATACAGGTGAAACGCAGATGCCATGACGTCTGGCAACAACCTGACCTTCGCCCGTGTCTGCACCTCCTTCAGGCCCAGGATCCCGTCCATCGCCACGGGGATCGTGGGCGGCCTCTTCCTGCTGCTGATGGTGGCGCTGGTGGTGGGCCTGTGTCTGCGTCGGCGCCACATCGTCC
>NW_005354061.1:186001-188302 GCF_000412655.1 Myotis brandtii | reverse complement strand
CGTCCGCAAGCGCACGCTGCGCCGGCTGCTGCAGGAGAGGGAGGTGAGAGCGCCCCTGCGCCGCCCCAGCCCCTGGGGACACCCACACACACACACACAGGGGAGAGGGCAGGGCCCTTCTGCGTGGGCCTCTGAGACTGTGTTTAAGGATGTCACTGCGTCATTGCGCTTCCTTCCCGGTGATGGCAAAGCCGGGAAGCGTGTGAACGCCCAGTGACCATTAGCTACACGGGGGGCATCTACCCAGGGAAGCACACGTGTTTCTGGGTAAGTGCACGGCACAGTGACAGCTGCCTGGGGGCTGCTTAAAGGACAGGACCTGGGGCCCCGGCCGGGTTGGCTCAGCGGATGGAGCGTCGGCCTGCGCACTGAAGGGTCCCAGGTTCGATCCCGGTCAAGGGCACGCACCTCGGTTGCAGGCTGATTCCCGGCCCCGGTGGGGCACATGTGGGAAGCAACCAATATATCCACATTTCTCTCTGTGTATCTCTCCTCCTCCCTTCCACCCTCTCTGAAAATCAATGGAAAAATATCCTTGGATGATATTTTTTAAATATAGATTTTTTTAGAACAGAGGACAGTACGTGTGTAATGTGCAGGAGCCAGCCTTTGAGCGGTGCCTGCTGAGTCCTAGGGAGGCCCCGTGGGCGGGGAGAGGGAACTGGAAGGTGCCCCTGTCCACGCCTGTCCCTCTCCGAGCTCTGCTTCCCACAGTGTGTTCCCGGCACTGCCATTCCCCAGGACAGTCCGAGCCCGGCATCTGTGCCCAGAGAGTCGGAAGCCGGAGTCCCCGGGAGGAGTCCCCAGGGCAGCTGGTGGCATCCTGGCACTTGGGTGTCAGAGGGTTCAGCAGGCGACCAAAATGACCGCCCCCCCATAAAAAGCTTCCTCACCCACACTTCCCCGGTCAACTAAAGGCCCTGGAAACAGAACTGGAAGTTACATTTGTTGAACTGGACCGGTTCCGGTCAGGGATGCCCGTGTCTTCACGAAGTCCCTCAGAGCAGGTGGCCGTGGGGCCTGAGCGAGCCGGCAGGTTCTGTGCTGAGGCAGGACCAGGCCCGGTCCACGGGGGGCGTGGAGGCTGACCAGCATCCCCGTCACTCATCGCTCACCCTCGTCTCCCACAGCTCGTGGAGCCCCTGACCCCCAGCGGGGAGGCGCCCAACCAGGCCCTCCTGAGGATCCTAAAGGAGACCGAGTTCAAAAAGATCAAGGTGCTGGGCTCCGGCGCGTTCGGCACCGTGTACAAGGTGAGACGCCAGACACGGCACAGACGCTCCGGGGGCTCGGGCTGGCGGCCCCGCGCCTTCCGGGGGAGCGAAGCCAGAGTCCTCGGCTGTCGTCTGTGTATGTCATTTATTCCTTGTATTGCTGAGGGTTTGGGAAATTCCAACGTTTTTCCCAAGTTGTCGAGGGGAAATCTTTTATAATCACGGCGCCGAATAAGTGGTCCCGTGAGACGTGTCCACAGACGCATTTTATAGAAGTTGGCATTGACCCTAGAGGTCAGCTTCCAAGCCAGGCCCCGGTCCGAGCAGCCTCCTCTCCATCGTCTGTCTCTAGTCCTCTTTGCGTGAAGCCTGCTCTCGGTTAGGCCTGGACCGGGTGCCTTAGAGCTGTGGGAGCAACGGTGCACTCTGACTGTGTCATGGGCGCGAATGTAGGGTGTTTATCCGACGACTCTGATCCGTGGACCGTGATCGCCAAAGAGCCGCTGAGACTTGGGGACTCCCGGCGCCGGTGGCCTTGCCGTGCAGGGCTGAGCTCCTTGTCCCTGGCCCTTCCGGACGGCGTCACTCCTGAAGCCCCACGTGGCGTGTGTAAGGCCTGCCGGCTCATGCCTGCCCTCTCTCTCTCTCTCTCTCTCTCTCTCTCTCGCAGGGGCTCTGGATCCCGGAGGGCGAGAAGGTTAAAATCCCCGTGGCCATCAAGGAATTGCGGGAAGCCACGTCTCCGAAGGCCAACAAGGAAATCCTCGACGTGAGTCTGTCCTCTCGCTGCCACGGGCCTGGCGGTCAGGGGCCACCTTTCTCGGGGCGGGCAGCACGCTGGCGTGGGACACTCTCTTCATCTCCACATTCGAAGGGTCACTTTCCGTGTCTCCTTCCTTCTGCCTCTCGTTGGCGTGCGTCCCTCTCAGGCCTTCTCCTGAGAGGAGGGGAGGACTCAGCTCCGCCATTCTCTCCTCTCCCTCCAAGGGTGGGCCTCACTCTCGCGAGGTTTATACGCGGTCACCCCTGGTGGACTCGGGGGTAGGGATGATGCCCAGCACCCTGTCGATGAAGAAATAGAGGCCCA
>NW_005354061.1:181004-185978 GCF_000412655.1 Myotis brandtii | reverse complement strand
CCACTGTCCCTCTGACTCGGAAATTCACGGTCACTTTGCTCCATCAAGTTCTCCTACCTTTGAAATGACGTTTGAAAGATGCCTAGAATTTACAGTATGATGCGCTTAGCACTCTAGAAACGGTCGCCCGCCTTCTGCGCTTGCTCCCCAAATAATTGCAGTGTTCCTCGGCGTCTCTGGGTGGTTACTTTATGGAGGAGTCTTTGGAATGTTCCACAGGTTATGATGTTTTTGCTTTGGTGGACGTAAGAAATGTTCAGACCTCTCCTTCCCCACCCCGCCCCGAGAATTGTTATGAGTTAATTTGAGCCAAACTGACGACAATGCCGGGAAGCGAAATCCCCAAGGATTGGGAAGATGCTGCGGAGAGTGGCAGTTTTGCAGCTTATTTTATAGCCGGGAGTCGAAGGAGAGGCACGAGGAGGGTGCGTGACATCAGTGGGTGGTGGGTGAGGGGGCGGGAGATAGCACAGCTGGGAAATCTCTGGGATTGGAGCCGAGAGTGAAACGAGGGGACACATACTTCTTGTCTCCTGTGGGTTCGGGGTAGTGAACAATCCACAGCCCGTAGAGATGGCATTCGGGGAACAAGTCAGCCGTGAGGCTCCTCTGAGCTCGGGTTCCCGGGGAGATGGTGCCCCGAGAGGCCCAGGAGAGAGGATTGCTCTCCATCGCCAGGGCCCGTGATCCTAGACGCAGAGACGATGGACAGCCCGCTGTGGCGGAAGGTGGGCCTTGGCCAGGGGAGCCACAGGCCGGGGCCGTGACTGCCGCCAGGACCTGCTCTTGGTCAGGGTTTTCATGTTCAGAGCATCCTGTGTGGTTCCTTTGGCCTCTGCGTCTGTGGGGCCCGCCACGCTGGCCTCCCGGAGCTCGTCAGGTGAGCCTGAGGCCGGGCTGTGCCCACGGAGGAGGAGGGGTCAGTGGGGGTTAGGGACGCAGAGTTAACGGACAGGGAAAGCGACTCCAACATCTCTGGGGTGTGGCTCCCCTTTCAGCCAAGAAGGGCAGCGGTCGGCGGTGACATCCCCACTCGGCCTCCAACCCACAGACGATGCTCAGTGAGCCACGCCAGCGGGGACCCCCCAGGGGCAGCCCCTCCACTTCAGTTCTCCACGGGTCCCCCTGCCTCCACCGGTTCAGACGCCCCCTGAACTAAGACGCCGCCTCCATAAGCGCCGTGACAGCCCCCACACGAGGACATACTCGTCAAAGACAATTACCTCTCGCCGTCACGGCTCACAGATCAGTGTGAAGCCCCTTTAGCACGGTGTCCGCTCCTGTTAGCAGAACCAGGAGGGAGGGAGGGGACGCGGCATTCGTGACGGCTCCCTCTCCCCCCACCCCCTGCCCACCCGGCGCCCTGCTGCAGGGCCGCAGCATCCCCTTCACTCGTCACTGACTCCTTCCGGACGTCCTCGTGGGTCTCACACAACGATGCTGAAGCGAGAATTCCCGCCATATCACCAGGCAGAGGGAGGGCGGTGGGAGGCAGTAGCTATGCTTTGGGGAGGAAGCGGTGTTCCCTGGAAAGGGCCCCCAGAGCCCTGACATTGGAGGAAATGTGCTTTCGGGGGACAGAGAAGTAGACGATAGAGCCCCCTGGGGCCGAGCGCCTTCTTTCTAAGGCTCGTGGGAGCGCGTACATCAAGCATGTCAAACTCGCGGCCGGCGGGCCGCATGCTGGGCACCTACTCTTTGTTCTTTTTTAAAAAATATGTTTTTATTGATTTCAGAGAGGAAGGGGGAGAGAGAGAGAGAGAGAGAGAGAGAGAGAGAGAGAGAGAAATATCAAAGATGAGAGAAAATCACTGATCGGCTGCCTCCTGTACACCCCACCCTGGGGATGGAGTCCACAACCCGGGCCTGTGCCCTGACGGGAATTGAACCATGAGCTCCTGGTTCCTAGGTCGATGCTCCACCACTGAGCCACCCGGCCGGGCGAGGGCACCTACTCCTTACTCTTAAGGAGAGACAGGCTCTGCTGAAGGCGGTTGGAGGGGGGGTGGGTCTTTTCCCAGAGCTCAGCATGAAATCGTCTCCGATGGGAACTCAGGCAAGAAGGCAGGATCCAAAAACTCATTTTGGCAACTGGGACAAAGTAACAGACTTCCAAGGTCCCCAGGCCTCAGAGACACCCTGCACATGACGGGGACCCCTGTCCTGGCGGCTCCGAGTGCGGACTCCGCCTGCCGGGCGGGCGGGGCAGTAGAATACCAGGCGTGCTCGCCATGGGTCACCCTGTGCCTCCGAGATTCCAGAACAAACAGCGAAGAACACAGCTCACTCGCTGGTGCGCACACTGAACAGGACACGTGACCCAGCAGCGTCCCCATTGTGCCTGGGGGGGGACGGGTGGGGGAGGGGGTGGAAGGGGCGACCTGGTTCTGTGGCTCCATCAGATTGTAATGGGCCGGAACCTGGCGGGGCTCCAGGCTCTGTGTGGCCCGACACCCCCACCGAGCTGCTCCCCATCCTCACTCGGGTCCGGCCAGGTCCTCCCGGCCCCGCCACAGACGGCCGCTCAGTGCTGGGCGCGGATTTTTCTCCCTCGAAATGAGGACAACATGTTTCCAAACCCCCGGAGCCTGAGCGTCCGGGGCCGCCGGAGGCCTGCCTGCCTGCCTGCCTGCCTCCGTGTTGTGGTTGTACCGATTCCCAGACTCGGGGGAGAGAGTGATTTGTGCTTTTGGCAGCCACGGGCCTGTTCATTTTTCCGTGGACTTTCCAGCTTAAGTTGAGGGCGGGCCAGGGAAAGGGAATGCAAAACAGATCTGCGGACGTGCGGGGTGTGCGCCGCGTCCTGTCCCGAGCTCTGGGTGGACCTGCAGCCGCGGGCCAGCTCCCGCCCGGGGACCGTGGTCTCGGGTGGGCTGTTCGCCTCCCGGCGCCTCGATTCCCTTTTAGACAAAAATGGCCTCGGAGGAAAGGAGCTCGGGCCTCTGCAGGTCTGACTTCCTGTGACGGGCCCTTCCCCCATGAGGGCGTGGGAATGTGCCGGGTCTGCCACGGGCACTCGTCCTGCTGGGTTGTAGGCGCAGAAAAGAGAACCGCAGCTCCTTAAAGGAGGGAGCCTCGCCTCGTACGGGAAGGCCCCCAGCAAGATCCTTGTGCAGAGACGTGTGCGGGAGGCGGTGCAGTGCAGCCCTGGCATTTCCCAGGCGGCTCAGTGCCTGGGTGTAGGGCCGGCTGCGCTGGAATGAAGGAAGGAGGAAAGATCCGGGCGCACCCGCCAAGTGCTGACCACACTGCTGAGTCAGCAGGAGCACATGGGGCGGGGGCGGGGGGCAGGGGAGCAATAAATAATCAGCGCTTGGCAGTGGGTCCAGTGCGGGGAGCTCTGGGCGTGTACAGGGAGCTCTAGGTGTACTGGGAGCTCTGGGCGTATACTGGGAGCTCTGGGTGTGTACAGGGAGCTCTGGGTGTGTACAGGGAGCTCTGGGTGTGTACAGGGAGCTCTGGGTGTACTGGGAGCTCTGGGTGTGTACAGGGAGCTCTGGGTGTACTGGGAGCTCTGGGTGTGTACAGGGAGCTCTGGGTATGTACTGGGAGCTCTGGGTGTACTGGGAGCTCTGGGTGTGTACAGGGAGCTCTGGGTATGTACTGGGAGCTCTGGGTGTACTGGGAGCTCTGGGTGTGTACAGGGAGCTCTGGGTATGTACTGGGAGCTCTGGGTGTACTGGGAGCTCTGGGTGTGTACAGGGAGCTCTGGGTATGTACTGGGAGCTCTGGGTGTACTGGGAGCTCTGGGTGTGTACAGGGAGCTCTGGGTATGTACTGGGAGCTCTGGGTGTACTGGGAGCTCTGGGTGTGTACAGGGAGCTCTGGGTATGTACTGGGAGCTCTGGGTGTACTGGGAGCTCTGGGTGTGTACAGGGAGCTCTGGGTGTACTGGGAGCTCTGGGTGTGTACAGGGAGCTCTGGGTATGTACTGGGAGCTCTGGGTGTACTGGGAGCTCTGGGTGTACTGGGAGCTCTGGGTGTACTGGGAGCTCTGGGTGTACTGGGAGCTCTGGGTGTACTGGGAGCTCTGGGTGTACTGGGAGCTCTGGGTGTACTGGGAGCTCTGGGTGTACTGGGAGCTCTGGGTGTACTGGGAGCTCTGGGTGTACAGGGAGCTCTGGGTGTACTGGGAGCTCTGGGTGTACTGGGAGCTCTGGGTGTGTACAGGGAGCTCTGGCGTGTACCGAGGGCTCTGGCGTGTACCAGCGCTGACCTGCAGCCTTTCCTCAGAGAGCCTGGTGGGAAAGACTTTTCAGAATCACACAGATACCTAAGTGCCATCACCATGAGTGCCTGAAGCTCTTGTTCCGACGGACAGACAGACAGACAGCTGGACCCGCCTCCCTGCATCTGGGAGGCCAGGAGTTGGCGTCTCTCACAGAAAGTTCCCAGGCTGTGCCCAGCCCGTCCCCCCGGGGAAAAGTGACATGCCAGGAGAATCGAACTCGGATTCGGGGTCTGGGGCAGCTCCCCTGCAGAGGAGTCAGCCGAGGGACAGGAGGAGAGGGCCTGGCCGGGGGGAGGGCTGCGGGGGGTCCTGAGGGAGGGCTGACAGAACAGGGAGGGGGACCAGAGGGGCGTGGGGGGTGGGGCTGGAAGGTGAGGCCAGGCTTCTGGGAGCAGTGAGGCCCGGGGAGGGGGAGGCCCCCCACCTCCGTCTCCTGTCTGCCACCTCCCATGCCCAGCGGCCCAGGTGCCTTCACTGCTGCAGGGAGCGCCCGGCTGCCCCTCGTCCGACGGGAGCAGCGGAGATGGACAAAGGCGCCTCTGAGCTGCCTCTCCAGGCCCTGTGGTCCCCCATGAAGAGCCCCCACCCTTTGTCTGTTAGAGGAAGAGAGGAAGGATTTATGGGTGGAAATCAGGGTTCCCGCATGCTCACGCAGACAGAAGAGAGGGCCCCGTTGTGTGCAGGGTCATAAATAACAGCTCCCTCCGCCCGAGAAAGCAGCGGTTCACATCGTCTCTGCTCCC